>NC_133650.1:200633970-200970487 GCF_009905375.1 Apium graveolens
ATTTTCTAGTACTAGGTGATATACAAGATTATATCACCAATATTTCATAAGAATCATTTCAATAAGCCACAAAAACTCTCTCTTCTCTCTCCTTTAAACACCATTCGGCAAAAACAAGAAAAAATGGAGGAATCAAATTCAAAAATCCTACTTCTAGCCATGAAAAAATTCCAAAATTAAATCCCAAGCTTCAAACATCCTAAAATAAGGTAAGATAAATTTTTAAGAGCATTCTATTAAGGTTTGATGGGTGAAATAAATTCAAGAAAAGTGATAATGAATAGTAATGAATAGTAACCCTTCTTGGTTTCTTGATTTTCCTGGCTTGATCTAGGTTCCTTAAACTCAACCAAGCATCCCCAAGACTCCACCATAAAGAAGAACACATCATTAGCTTGCAATAAAGGTATAAATCCTTGACCAAACTTTGTTTAAGGTTTAAGTTTCAAGAAACTTAGAAATCTTAGCTAGAAACCTAGTTTTAGTAGTTGATTTGCTATTATCTTGATCTTTAGTTAGTTAGTATTAAGGTTGATGATTGCTTCCTCAAGAACACGATGTTCTTGAGAGGAGTTAGTATTGAGATTATGATGATATGGTAGTTTTTGATGGTTGAATAATTATTTAAGACGTAAACGAAATTCGAATCGTAATCGTAACCTCGTTAAAATGAACAAAACAAAACTTAAAGTTTCTGCAGAAGTTCCTGAATGTATAAACTATAGATTCTTGAAAAGTAAGACTTTATTATGATATAAAATGTTATAAGGATCGGTTAGGCGCTTTAATTGCTTGATTTCGATTTACGGATCAAAAGTTATGACAGTTTTAATAAAAGTGATTTACGCGATAAAAACTGCTACGAATTACGAACTTTGGAAATAGAAATGATCGACATAAAAATATTCAAAAATAATGAAATTTTTACAGAGAGTAATAAATAGAGTTTATTAACTTTTATAAAAATTTCAAGGGAAAATATGGATTTTTCAAGTTTATAAGAATGTCAGAGCCGAGACTGTGCGATGAGAAAACCATTAAGAATCGTAAGCGGAGCCGAGGATCGAAATATAAAAGGCATAAGCGGACATAAGGGATTTCGGAAAGAAATCAAACATAACAAGTACTTGTTCTTAAAGGAATAATAATAGTAAAGTGAGTTGCGAGAACAATTAATAAGTAGCGTGGATGTACGAGTCGCCATAAATAAGAACAGTATCTAACGAAACGATACATTTTATGATTATAGATTTCTGAGCGGACCCTAGAGCATCCTCCACTTCAAAGTACCCAGGCAAGTTTACGAACCCAACTCCCTATACTGTTGTTTTGTGAAAAGATTATTTTACTGTATTTTGTATAAATGTCATGCTTGCCATGGTAAAAACGTTTTGAGTTTTACGCATCAATAACGATTGTGCTACGATGTATATATATATATATATATATATATATATATATCATAGAATATTTTAGTGCTACGATAAATGTGATGTATAAATCATAAGACCGGGAGTCAGTCGGAGTTTTAAAACGAAAACCCGGGAATCACAACGGTGATATTTCAGACAATTAAAAGTCTGTACTTATTTTTTCCCAACGGACTTAATGTCCACTTACGAAGTATTTAATACCACAAAATTATTTAAAACGATTTCCAAAAATCGTATTCCCTTAACTATATTTTGTTACTCGGTCAATGAATATATTATAATTATTCATTTAATATAGGAGAGGTATTCTCCAACGATTAATTATTACAACTCGCTTATTTATAATTAATATAGATTACTTTAATTATTTAAAACATAAATTAGTTGAGGATATTATTTCAAATATTCTTTTAAATATAATTATTCGAGGTTTAATTATTTAATAATTATTATTTAATTATTAAATATTTATCAAATAATTTAATATGATTTTAAAAATCATTAAACCTAATTTAAAATATTTATGATTTCATAAAATCATGCTAATACTTTCAGATCATCGGAGAATATTATCTCGATCTATTTTAAATATTTTGAATATAGTTTCAAAAAAAACTCCTCCTTATTTATTTATTCGTTGAAAATGGTCAACCCACATTATCTTAGTACTTCCTCCGAAAATTCTCGGAAGTACATATATATACATATATGAGATATGTTGTGCCTATCAACAAGCAAAACATTTGGGGAACTTTGATATAGTTCGATGTTCCAAGTATATGATAGGATTCTTAAAAGGACAAGGGAGGGGTAGAGATCCAGTACTTCGTGGACTGGGGAGACTGCCATTTTAATTTTTCGTATGTGAAGGTACCATGTGTACTGTAGGACATACGAACAAAACATACTCGGGGGAAAGGGGAAGCATATAAAGCCCGAATGCGGCTAGGATGACAACCAGGATGTAAGGAAGTCATCCATCTATATATAGAGAATGATACCGTTATACGACTGATCATCATATCTCAGGGACTCTGGTGAATGTCCTATTCTTCCATTTGGAAATTGAAATGTAATACCGTAACCCAAGCCTAGGTGTTGGGTTTACTATTAAGGTATTTGCAGACTAATAAGTCAATAAAAGAATTATTTTGAAAGAAGGTGTGTATCACCGAGAAGAATTATTTCTAAAACACATATATGAATAGTATATAGAATCAGTCATAAATTTCTCCTACAGTCTTTTCATACTGTACATTATTATGTTGGGCATTATAGCTCACACTTGTTTTCTTAAATTGACACAACACAATATTGAATCAAGATGCCTATCATGAAACTCACGGCCAGGAAATAAGTAGGAAACGACCAGCTGTTCCGTAGGATGTTTAGTGTTGTACCTAAGGTAGACTGAATAAGATGGATTGGTTTTCAGTTATTTTTAGTCCGACTTATTTACAAATATGACTTATCTAAGATAATAAATAAGAAATGTATATTTGGCCGCCGGTATAACCGTACTTAAAGGTTACTTCCACGGTAAGACTTAATCACTTTTGGGATTGTAATAACTATCACTTAATGGATTGATACACTCTAGTAATGCATGGTTCATTTCCAAGACAATAACCTGTAAGTGTGTATGTCTGTGTGTTGATAAGAGTGGGATCATAAAGGTGTGAGTATTATATTATTGTATGAGATAAGTGTTATACATGATTCAAGATGGTGTGGCCTCCTATATCCCTGATCCCGGATTTTGGGGCGCCACAATACCAACTTATTCCTTAACACTCTTTCCTACCGATCTAAATATTTTACCGGTTTTTCAACATAAGACAAGTCATCGGCTCATACTCGATTACATGCCTCAAGTTTGGATTATACTTTTTAAGCATAGACACATAAAACATATTATGTATGTGATGCATATGTGGTGGTAGAGCCAACTCATATGCACCCTTCCCCACTTGCTTTAATATTTCAAACGGTCCAACATAACGCGGATTGAGCTTTCCTTTCTTGCCAAATTTGGTCAACCCCTTCCATGGTGATATCTTTAACAACACTAGTTCTCCCACGTTGAATTCCACGTCCTTTCTGGTTTGGTCTGCATATTTACGTTGACGATTATGAGCGGCTTCTAGTCACTTCTGAATGAGTTCCACTTTCTCTTTAGTATGCTGGATCAATTCTGGACCCAAAAAATTTCATTAACCATAACGGAGATATACATTTCATCCCGTATAAAATTTCATAAGGTGGCATCCCAATGCTTGCATGCTAGCTATTATTGTAGGAGAATTTTACTGAGTGTAAATGCTCATCACAACTACCTTTGAAATCCATTGCACATACTCGTAGCATGTTTTCGATTCTCTGGATCGTTCTTTCAATTTTCCCATCCATTTGTGGATGGTATGCGGTGCTCATATTTATCTTGGTGCCCAAACACTCTTGAAATTATCTCCAAAATCTTGAATTGAAATGAGGATCTCGATCAGAAACAATTGATATAGGAATTCCATGTCGTACAATAATTTCCTTGAAATAAAAATGCATTATCTTTGTCAAGAGAAAATATTTCATTGATTGGAAGAAAATGTGTTGACTTCGTCAATCTGTCGATAATAACCCAAATTGCATTGTGATTTGCTCTGGTTCTTGGAAGTCCCACTACGAAATCCATCGCAAGGTGTTCCCATTTCCATTCCGGAATATCTAATGGTTGTAATAATCCACTTAGACGTTGATGTTCTACCTTGACTGTGGCGCCCTCCAAACCCGGGTCAGAAGTTTGGGTTCTACAACACATACACAATACATAAACCTGTATAAGATATATTATTTGCAATGACCCTACTTTACATAACCACGGACCGTAACAGGTTAAAGTATGAAAACAAGCCACAACCTTAACTTTTATTACAACGTACCAAATCCCACCTAATTTAACTTACAACTGATAATGAAATTATTCTTACAAGCTTATACATCTTAAATATAATGTAAAGCTTCAGCCGGCTCAAAGCAACTCGTTTTGGAATCCTAGCTCGCACACTGGACTGAGACACCTCGTTATCAACCATAACCTTTTTAACTGTAAAATACATAAGAAGATTCGCACGAGTGAGCTAACTAGCTCAGCAAGTCATGATAACAATAATTGAGGTTAAACAATGATCAAATGAGATGATTCAGGAGAATCAAGTTTCTTGCTAACCAATCATTAGAATTGGATATTCTTTTCAAGTTTTAAAACCAAGGTTAGACTGCTGATCAGTCATGCACTAACCCCGAGCAAGGCACGCAGCTCTGCTCTGCTCTAAATTACTGGATCCAAGGCACACATTGGCCTACCTCGACCACGAATTTGATCTAACCATGAATCTGGTTCACATAAGAAAACTATCGAATTCTAAAACAGTTCAGTATGATAAACAATATAATTCAATAAAACAAGATCATAATCAATGATGATAAAACACTTGAATAAAAGCGTAATGCAATTCATGGGTATCACAAGGGTATATCAAGGTATGTATAAGGAATGGTTTTCAACCTATAAGTGAATCACGGATTAAATGAGCAATCATTTCATAAAGTTTAGTCATTTGATGTTATAAGGTATGATTGAGTATAAAAGTTTCTTTATGTTTAAGCAAGTATGTTCCAGTGTTTGGTGTATGGTGGATATATCTTTGTTGGGTAGTATTTTATTTGTGAGTGTCTAGTAGACCAACAATGGATGGTTTACAAAGAATAAGGCGCACAGCTCAAAGATCAAATGAGGTGATCGGGGTATAGGCTGAATCATCGAAAGTACATAACATAATACAGAACTATTTTGAATCCTAGCAATGTCACTAGAGAATTTAGAAATATTTTCAATATATCACGAGAAAGGTTCAAAAGTACTTGCCTTGCAGGGCTTTACAACTATTACTGATCGACTCTGAGCCGACTCTGACGCTCAGGCTTTAACCTCTAACCACTAGATCACCTTGGATTCGACTTCGACACTCAGGTTTTTCGGTTGAAACTCTACTGAGCTCGTCGACTGACCACTAAGTTATCTTTAGTCTAACGTCCACTTTCGGTTTCCTGACTAGAACCTACAGGGTCGAAATACTTTATGTTAGACACCCAGTTATGCTTGACATATCCTCGATACCAACCTACCCAAACGATAACAATCCCGACTCGTACTTTTATACATTACTATAGTACACCTAACATACATGATTCATATACTCAAATCTCGCTTTAATGTTCATTTTCGGAAAATAAATACACTCATCCTTGTATGAAATTAGGGTTATTGGTTTTGGTAAAATATTTCATCACAACATACAATCAGGTTTCACATAAGACATAAGTATATATTTACTTATACTCGCTCGACGTCCCGATAATTACCGTACATTCTCCCTTATTTTCGTAGTTCGACTTCCTGGAAATCGGGCAGCACTTCCTTTATTTACCGGCTAACCCGTCGAAGCAATCCGACATCAATCACCATAATCAACCAATCCAAACAATTAATTCAACAACAATCCATTCCATTTCACAAGTTCCAACCACAATCAATTACGTAACCAAAATTTTGATACAATCTTTATATACCCGCTAAGTACATTTCATTTTGAAAATAGCTTTACGAACTAAATTAATATTTTAAAATTTTAGGACTCGCCGAAGCACATCGTCGACGGCGGCAAAATTCGCGGGTATCCGATGAAATTTGGATTTCCAGCGTGAATTCCGCCTATTAAAATAATTATTTCTGCGCAAATAAATTTATTTCACGAAACCTTAATCAAATACATGCTGCAGAAGATAACAATTAAATTTCAGAATTAATTGAGATAGCACAACCGACAGCAAATACAACACAAATACAGTGCACAATACACACACGCCACACACGCGTGTTTATCACGCACACACACATCACAGGGCCACCTTGCCGGAGAAACCGGCGGTAACCCAGAAGAACGGACAATAAAAATAACAGCAAAACAGAAAGCTTGACTGAAATATACACATGCATATACGTGTATATATATTCAACTGACCATGCCTAACCCGAAGCCAGGCAACCGAAAACAGAGCAGCTTACCGGAAAAGAACTCACCGGAGGCGAGCTCGAACCAGAGAATCACGGGAAAGAACATGGTGAAAAGATAGAGTGAAAGCGGAAGGGAAGAGAAGAGGGAGAAGGGAAATGTGGAAAACAAAATCTAGGGGGAGAGATTGAGAATGAGGGATTAAGCTGTTACCCCCTTATTCTTTCCTGTATAAAGAAAACATGACCCGTGTAATACAACTGGGCCTAACACCTGTCCGATAAATGGACACGTATTCTCTTATTCCGACTGAAATTCTGAATTTAACGCGCAATTATAAATATATCGATAAAATTTGCAGATGAAAATAAGTAGGATAAATTCTAAAATATTTTTAAAATATCCGACATATACAAAAATTAATAAAATAAAACTTCCGTAATTTTTAAAGCACTTTTGAAACGCAATCCACACTCGTATTTCACAAATAACGAACCGAGTGGCACTTAAAACAAATTCAGAAAATTATAAGAATAGTCTTAAAATGTTATAAATATCCCGAAGTTAATAAAAATATCAATGTTGTAATTTTAAAACAATTTCTAAAATTAAATTTATACCCGCTTTTATCAATTAAACGAATCGATGCACGGGTGAAATTAATCCCAAAAATTTCCAGAATAATTTTAAAATTCTCGAAATATTCCAAACTTATATAAATATGAGTTTCGTAATTTTTGAAAAATTCTAGAATTAAATATGGATTTTACAAATAAAGGCAATCAAAAAATCATTTAAAGATAAATAATTAATAAAATATTGATTTCTCAATTTTATAAAATCCTAAAAATAACTATTGTAATTATAAACCATAAAATAATGATTTTAAAGACAAGCCAAATATTTATGTAAATAAATTCGCATTAAATCCACTTTTAAAAGTGAAACAAAACAATACAGCTCAATAATTACTTACGCAAATGATAGGGAGTAAATAAATCATGATTACGTAATTAATATTGCATTGATTATACGTGAATTGGGCTATAAGGCCCAATAAGAAGATGTATGACATTCGTACCAAAAAGGTTAGCACGTTGATCAGGCCTGATGGATCAGATCAGACCTGATGGAACAAAGAAAGCCCAAAACCCTGAATATTAATTAATTTCGTAATTAATTAATAAGGGAGAAGAACAGCTATTAAGATGAGTCGTGGAGGGGATATAAATCCTTGTAGATTGGCCTCCAAGGAACCTCATGGATAAGGAATCAGCTTCCTACTTCCTAGGACTCCAAAGTCCATTCTTATTCTGAGACTTGACCACCAAGTCTCTTACACCAAGTCCAATTTAAGGACTCCCAACATCTATATAAGGGGCCTCACCCCCCAAATCAGAACTACATTTTTTGACTTGATCCTTGGCAATCAGCAAGGTAAGTAGGCATCTTGTTAAGGCAGATTGAGTCGCGAAACACAAGAGCAGTCAAATCGAGCCTCGAAGCTCACGTTCCTTAGTAATAATTACAGCAATTAATATACCCTAGTTTTTAATCCATAACATTTGGCGCCGTCTGTGGGAAAGCACAGCAACAACCATGGTGAGAACACGGAGAACAATTAGAGCTCTTGAGGAAGGAACACCATCAGGGACAACCCAAGTGATTTCGTCAACCGTGGAGATACCTTCTCATTCCACTTATGCAACCACCCAAGGAGAAGCCCAGATAGGGGTAACTGAACCTCTGCCACAAGGGACGATTCCCTCGGCTATTCAAGGTACGAATCCCCAAGTTCAACAACTACATGTACCTGTGAATTCTCGACCCATTGGGTATGAGTATTCAACTGTTGTGACTACTAATCCCCCATATGGGATGCCCCTTTACCCCGAGGTTGGAGGAAGTGGACATGCTGGGCGGAGTGAAGCACGAGGGCGATTGCCCCCTATATACGTGGTTTGGCTCCTATACTGGAGGATCAAGAATTCTCCGGCCCTTATGCTGGGAGAGACTTCGAATCTTCAGATGATGAAGTGGCCTCAAGAAGGAGGCGCACTGGAAAAGAACCAATGCCTGATGGTAACCAGCATCCTAGGAGCACCCAAGGGACGAATTCCAAAGAAGTGAAGGAAAGGATTAGGGCTCATGAGGCTGAGATTCAAAGGTTGAAGCGCGACTTAGAGGCGCACCAGAATACCAGACCCCCGCCACCTCCATGGGGGAGGAATCCTCCCCTATGATAGACCTGGATGGTCCAATATAGAGAAGGGCTGTTATCCCAAAGGCTGATCCAAGCAATCTTCTTCCCCTTGGAGATCCTGATGATCCTACTCCGCCATTCACTGAAGAAATAATGAATGCCCATATCTCAAGAAAGTTCAAGATGCCCACTATCAAAGCTTATGATGGCACGAGAGATCCCGCTAATCATGTCGAGACATTCTCTAATGCACTGTTGTTACAGCCCGTGAATGACACTATTAAGTGTCGGGCCTTTCCTCAAACCCTGTCGGGTATGGCTCAAAGATGGTATAGTCGTTTACCCCCGAACTCTATCGGGTCCTTCAAAGAATTAATTCGGGCTTTTATTAAGCAGTTCATTAGCGGGAGAGTGCATGAGAAAAGTTCAGCATCCCTCATGAGCATTGTACAGGGAGTGAGGGAATCCTTGAGAGAATACCTGAATCGTTTCACAAAGGAGGCTTTAAAAGTCCCGAACCTTGATGACAAGGTAGCCATGATAGCACTGCAACAGGGAACTAGGGATGAATTCTTCAAGATGTCCTTGGCCAAACGGCCCCCCTGAAAGCATGTTGCAGCTCCAAGATAGGGCCAGGAAGTACATCAAGGTGGAAGAGAGCATGAGAAAGACCGTGGTGAGTAATGAGCCCGCTGGAGGCAAGAAGCGGAAAATTGACCTGGAATATACTACTAAGGACAAGTATCCTAGAACTGAGCAAAACTCTGATTCAACCCCTAAAAATAGAGGACATGGGAAAAAGTTCACTGAATACGCTAAACTGAATGCTCCTAGAAGCCAGATCTTAATGGAAATCGAGAAAGATCGAGATATTCATTGGCCTAAACCCTTGAAGGCTGATCCTGCTAAGCTAGATAAGAGCAAGTATTGCAGATTTCATAAAGATGTTGGTCATGACACTGATGAGTGTAGACAACTGAAAGATGAAATTGAGTTCCTCATTCGAAAAGGAAGATTGAAAAAATACACTGGAGAAGCAGGGGATAGGAATAACAATGGAAGAAAGAACTTTGAAGATCGTAGGAGGGACCAAGACGATCAGGGGTGGAATCCCCAGCTTAGAGGGCCAGTTATAAATGCAATTTTTGGAGGGCCACAACCTCGAGGGCCTGTGATAAACACGATTTTTGGAGGACCAGCCGCTGCTGGATTATCCAAGAACTCCAGGAAAGCGTATGCCCGAGAAGTTATGCATATTGTTGGAGAAGCTCCGAAGAGGGCCATGACGGAAGTAATATTGGCTTTTGATGATTCTAACCTAGAGGGTGTGAAATTTCCTCATGACGACCCACTGGTCATAACACCAGTAATAGGAAACATCCTGGTGAAGAGGGTCCTAGTAGATAATGGTGCTTCAGTGGATATCTTGCTCCACGACACCTTTTTAAGGATGGGTTATAATGATTCTCAATTAACCCCGACCGATATGCCGATATATGGATTTGCTGGAGCAGAGTGCCCCGTGGAAAGGATAATCAAGTTGCCCACAACAATAGGTCAGGAACCAAGGCAAGCAACACAGATGTTGGACTTTGTGGTGGTGAAGGCTAGTTCAACTTATAACGCTATCATGGGAAGGACAGGGATACATGCCTTCAAGGCCGTCCCTTCTTCCTACCATTCAGGTATGAAGTTTCCCACCCGTAATGGAATTGGAGAAGAAAGAGGAGATAAAAAAATGGCTAGGAATTGTTATGTGGCCTCTTTGAGGGCAGATGGAGTTGGGGGGACAGGTTCTTCCTATTGAAGATCTGGATATCCGAGAGAATGATGAGAAAAGAGGAAAGCCAGCGGAAGACTTGGTTTCAATTTCTTTAGCCCCCGAGAATCCTGGAAAGGTGACTTTCATTGGAGCCACACTCGAGGAGCCCCTTAGAGGGAAGTTGGTGAAATTTTTACAAGAAAATAGTGATGTGTTTGCATGGTCAGCAGATGCCAGGCATAGACCCGGAACTGATTACTCACAAGCTGAATGTGGATCCAAATCGGAAGACAGTGAAGCAAAAGAAAAGAAGTTTTGCTTCAGAAAGGTAAGAAGCTATAAAACAAGAGGTTGAGAAGCTCTTGGAGGCTGGTTTCATTGAGGAGATACAGTTTCCGGAATGGTTAACAAACCCTGTAATGGTGAAAAAGGACAATGGAAAATGGAGGATGTGTGTAGACTTCATTGATCTAAATGATGCATGCCCTAAGGACTATTTTCCGTTGCCAAAGATTGATACTTTGATAGATGCCACTGCTAGACATGAGATGCTGAGCTTCATGGATGGATTTAGTGGATACAATCATATCAAGATGCAAAAGGATGACATTCCAAAGGTATCATTCATCACTGACTTTGGTGTTTATTGTTATCTTGTTATGGCATTTGGTCTCAAGAATGCAGGAGCCACCTATCAAAGGTTGGTAAATAAAATTTTTAAGGATCTTATTGGCAAGACTATGGAAGTCTATGTTGATGACATGTTGGTCAAGAGTCTAGTAAAGACTGATCATATAACCCATTTGAGGGAAGCTTTTGAGGTCCTGAGGTACCACAAGATGATGTTAAATCCTACGAAGTGTGCCTTCAGAGTGGGATCTGGAAAATTTTTGAGATTGATGGTCTCTAAGAGAGGGATCGAGGCCAACCCCGATAAAATAAAGGCAATCTTGGACATGGAGCCACCAAAAACTATCAAAGATGTTCAAAAGCTCACTGGAAGGGTTGCCACGTTGGGATGATTCGTCTCCAAGTCTGGGGATAAGTGTTTGTCATTTTTCAAGTCATTAAAGAAGGTTTAGGATTTTGTATGGAGTGAAGAAAACCAGAAGGCATTCGAAGAGTTAAAGAAATATATGGCTCAAGCCCCGTTGTTGGCCAAGCCAGCTTTGAATGAGGTTATATACTTGTAATTGGTCGTTTCAGAAAATGTCGTGAGCAATGTGTTGGTTAAGGAGGAACCGAAAATCCAGAAACCCGTATACTATGTCAGCAAAATTCTGCACGGAGCTGAGTTGAATTATTCAACCATTGAGAAGTTTGCTTTAGCCCTGGTAATGGCTTCAAGAAAGTTATGTCCTTACTTTCAGGCTCATTAATTTGAGGTTCTAACAAATCAACCCTTGAGAAATATAATTCATAGTCCCAAGGCTAGTGGGAGACTGATCAAATGGGCAATAGAGCTGGGAGAATTCGACATCAAATATAAGCCACAAACAGCAATAAAAGCCCAGGCATTGGCTGACTTCATGGTGGAATGTACCATACCCAGCCAAGAAGTCAGGGGGCAGGAAGATACCATACCTCAAGACAAGGAAGTTGATAAGGGGGACAAAGAAAAGGATGATAAGGACAAGGAATATTGGGTCCTCTATTTTGATGGAGCATCAAAAAAAAATTCAAGTGGAGCAGGTTTGGTTTTACAAAGCCCTGATGGGTTCTTGATTGAGTATGCCATGAAGTTAGACTTCCCGACCACAAACAATGAGGCAGAGTATGAAGCTCTGATAGCTGGTCTTGGCTTAGCAGGAACACTTAGAGTCAAGAACTTAAAAGTTTGTGGAGACTCGAAGCTTGTCATATCCCAGGTAAAAGGAGAGTTTGAGGCAAGGGATGATACAATGGCTAAGTATGTCCTCCTAGTAAGGGCTGTGATGACCCAATTCAATGAATGCCATATTGAGCACATTCCGAGGGAGAAAAATGCTAAGGCAGATGCATTATGAAAGTTTGTTTCATCTGAGATAGAGGAAAGTTCAGGAAGTGTATACTTCCATGTTCTGAAGAAATAGAGCATTGATGTTAAGCTTGTAGCTCCTATAGGTCTGGGGATGTCATGGATAGACCCCATTAAGACTCATATTCAAACTAGATGGTTGTCAAACGATGCTATTAAAGCACGGAAGTTAGTTGTTCGAGCACTAAGATACTCTTTGATAGATGGGATTTTGTACAAAAGATCTTTTATGGTTCTCTACTTAAGGTATCTCAGGCCCGATGAGGCACGCTTGGCTCTCGAAGAAGTACATGAAGGCATATGTGGGCAAACCTTGGGGGGCAGAGCGCTAGCTCATAAGATAACTGGTTTAGGCTTCTATTGGCCAGAAATTATGGCCGATGCCAAAGAGTATATGAAGAAGTGTGACCGCTGTCAGAAGCACGCACCTGTCGTTGGACAACCCCCCGAGATGCTGACCTCCATCAACTCACCCATCCCCTTTGCTATATGGGGAATTGATATACTTGGGCCTTTCCCCATGGCCACGACACAGAGGAAGTTTTTGATTGTAGCCATTGACTATTTTACTAAGTGGATTGAAGCCAAGCCTTTGGCCAAGATCACAACTAAGCAGGTTGCATAATTTCTGTGGGAAAATATCATGTGCCGGTACGGAATTCCCCGCATCCTAGTCGCTGACAATGGAACACAGTTCAACAAAGAGGAATTCAAGAAGTATTGTGAGGATAGTGAAATTGAATTACGATTCACCTCTGTGGCTCACCCACAAACCAATGGGCAAGCGAAAGTGGCAAATCGAATAATCTTGGATGGACTAAAGAAGAGGATCGAGAAGTCGAGAAATAACTAGGTGGATGAAATACTCCCAATACTATGGGCTTATAGAACTACTTGTAAAGTCACTACCGGAGCCACTCCCTTTATGTTGGCATATGGAGCTGAAGCGGTTGTTCCTGTAGAGATATCACATTCGTCTCCCATGATTCAAGCCTTTAACGCTGAAGAAAATGAGGAAGGGAAAAGATTAGCCCTGGATCTAATTGATGAAGTACGAGATGAAGCACATGCGAAGATAGTGGAATATCAGAAAAATGCTTCGTTCTACTACAATCTAAGGGTTAAGGAAAGGTTCTTCAAGCAAGGAGACTTAGTCTTGAGGAAGGTGGAAGCATCTGGCGTTGGGCAGAAAGGAAAGATTGCCCCGAATTGGGAAGGGCCGTACAAGGTTAAGAGCGTTCAAGGAAGGGGAACCTACAAGTTAGAGACTATGGATGGTTTTGAAGTCCCGAGAACTTGGCATGCACAAAACCTGAAGGTTTACTATGTGTAAATCAGTTGAGTACGATTCTCACTTGTCAAAATGACAAGTAGGTTGAAAAGCACCTTGAAGCTTTGCTTGCATAGGATTTTATATATTAATTCCAGTAGGATTTACATTGTCGAGTCATTATTGTTAAGGGTCGAACCCATGCTATGTAAGGTTTTGGAAAACCAGACTTCATATTAATGAGTTTGAAATTATTTCAACCTTTGGATATTTAAGTTGTGATAATACTTTGTGTGATTTTAACAAAGATCATATTTTGATCATTGAAAGAAGAAGACTTTAAGAATTCTTCTATCATAAGGAGTGCTTATTGCACAAAGGGCTAAGTAGTTCAGGTCATTTAACGTTAAAAACATAATAAGTGCTGGAAAGTTAAAGGAGAAAGGTATGAAGAATAAAGCAGCATAAATTAACCCCGAAGGGTAATAAGTTCTGGATACAAATAAAGTTCAACAATAAGTTATGAATAAAATTACAAACTAGAAACACTACTCGTCCAGGTGGGAGCCTTCATTCTCCTACTCCTTTTCAGCACCATCCTTTTCAACATTCTTCGCGGGAGAAGCGGGAGGAGAAGTAGTGCTAGGATCCAAGATGCGATCATCCGGCTGAGGGGAGTTGAAGAGGGCATCTATGTTGTCCTCCGTCTCAGCCTGCTCAGGACTTATAAAGTCCTTAGGGTCGACTAAGCCCGGATGCCTCTCATAAACCGCCTCCACGGCCGCATCCCATCCCTGGGTAGACTGTAGGGAATAAAGACCCTCATCATGAATCTCCATGAGATTCTTGAATTTATCAGAGTCCATATAATCATCAATGATAGTTTCCTTATCACTCCTAAGTTTCACCAGCTCGGAATGAGCCTTAGCCAGCTCCTCCTTCTTTGTGTCCAGCTTCTTCTCCAGGACCTTAGCTCTCTCCTCCTATTTCTTCATCTCCTTCTCAAACTCACCGGAGTTACCCTTCCAAGACCTATCCTGATGGAGGGCCACTTGGAAGTAGGTGTTACTCTGCACAAAGAAACATGAGTTAACACAAGTTCATTGAAAAACAAGAAAGTTGGAATTTTAAAAAAAAAGTAGTATGTTACCGCAGCTTGGGCCTGAGAACCTAGAAGCTCGATGGTCTTAATATCACTCCCCGTGACGATGTCAGTGAAGTTGTGGGGAGTGATGGAATGGTACGAACAATCCTTAGCATGCTTGGTGGATCCAACCACCGTGTCGCTTCTCCTAAAGCCCCAGTTAGGCCTGAAAGAGTGTGCCTTGAGTGGAGGATCCACATCATCCCCCAGCTCCACAACAGGGACGTGAGGCCTAAGGAAGGCGGGAGCATCAGGCTTGCCCCTGGGATCTCTGTTTAGCTTGGCCCTCTTCTGGCGGCCTGATTCCCCCTCCTTAGGCCTATTGATATTATAAATGGCCTCACAAGCTGAAAGAAAAAGAAGAAAGAATATTAAACTTCAGGAGATAATAAAGTTGCAATAAAAAGGAAAAAAGAAATAGCAGCACAACTATAAGTTTACCCTTATCACTGGCCTGAGAGAGACCGACTTTCTTCAACGGGAACTCCTCTAAAAGAGTCCAAGTATCTGTTTTTCCATCATCTGAAATGAGGGTTTGATAGGCCTCCTCTTCCTCATCAGTTAACCTGATGCTACCAGGACTACCGTTTGACACTTTATAAAAGGGCCTACGGAAGAGTGTGTCCCAATCACCCCCGGCCCAGGTCAGCCTAACAAACTCATCCCTCCATTTAGGGTTGTTCTCAACTATAAAGGTACTATCAAAGATATGGGGAATTTTGGGGCTTTGACGGATTAAAACCCAGCCCAGTTGACCCATGGAACTGTTGTAAAATTGGAAAACTTTCCTAATGAGAGCTACAGAAAAGGGGAAATTTATTTCTAAGACACAGAACCATAAAAAAAATAATAATCCTCCATGCATTAAGGGGGAGTTGACAAGGATTGATTTTTACGTCTGCAAGCAAACGAGGAATAAACTCATGGAATGGAAACCTAAGACCCGCGGTCAAGGCTCCTCGATAAATAAACAGAGTATCGCCCTCCCAGTTACATGTCCTATCCCCAGGGGCAGCTGGGGTAATTCTAAGATGAGGTGGAACTCTATACATGGTGTTCATGGACTCGATTCTACCATCTAATGCATGAAAAGTGTTACCATGGTTATATGAATCTAATTCAGATAAAGAGGGATATTCATCGCCTCTAGAGTTTATCATATCGATTAAGGAAGTATACAGAGATTGGATTCGAATGGTTGTACCTCTCTTGGAAGTGTTCATCTTCCCCAAATGACCTAGGTCGCGATCCGCCATTGATATTCTTCGGATGAAGGCTTGAAACCCAGAAAAACTTGAAGGTGGTGGTGCTACGGTGGCTGAGGTCGCCGAAAATCTCCTTTCTAAGAGGGGAACCTTGAGAGAAATTTGAGAGAGAAATTTGAGAGAAAAGTTGAGAAATGAAAAGTGAAGTGAGGATTCTCACTTCTCACTTCTCTTATATAAGCGAAAAGCTCGGAATACGAGGCATTTTAAGGCCCATGCATCAAGGCCCAACTTGAGGAAAGCCCATTATGGAGAAGTTTCAGGAATATTCTAGAAGCACGGACGGAAACTGAAGGGTCAAAATCGACCAGAATTTTGAAGAAATGATTCGATCAGAGCCCTGATCGACAAAAAGGCAGGAATCCTGATCGAAATTTCATTCGATTAAAAGGGTAAAAAGCCACTTAGTTCAATCAGAGTCCTGATCGACAAAGAGAAGAACCCTGATCGAATTTTCATTCGATTAAAAGGGTAAAAAGCCACTTAGTTTGATCAGAGTCCTGATCGATAAAGAGAAGAATCCTGATCGAATTTTCATTCCATTAAAAGGGTAAAAAGCCACTTAATTCGATCAGAGTCCTCATCGATAAAGAGAAGAACCCTGATCGAATTTTCATTCGATTAAAAGGGTAAAAAGCCACTTAGTTCGATCAGAGTCCTGATCGACAAAGAGAGAAACCTTGATCGAATTTTTATTCGATTAAAAGGGTAAAAAGTCCACTAAGTTTGATTAAAATCCTGATCGAAATCGAACAGGAATCCTGATCGATTCTGCATAAATCCTGATCAAAGATTCCATCGATTATAATGGTGTATTGAGAGCTAGTTCGATCAAAATCATAATCGAAATCGATCAGGAATCCTGATCGATTTTGCATAAATCCTGATCGAAGATTCCATCGATTAAAGTGTTGTTTTCTGAGCTAGTTCGATCAGGATCCTGATCGAAATCGATCAAGAATCTTGATCGAAGATTCAATCGACCAAAATGACAATATCACAGTAAGTTCGATCAGGATCCTGGTCGATTTTGACCAGGATTCCTGATCGATTTGGTATGAATCCTGATCGATTTTAAGCCAAAAAATAGGGAAAAATCCATAAAAATAGGGAAAAATCCAGAAAAATAAGGGAAAAATCCAGAAAAATAAGGATAAATCCCAGAATTCAGGGAATATTCTGAGAAATTAAGATAATTCTTAAATAATAGGGATGAAAGAAAATCGTCATAAATATGTAGGTCACTCCATACTTTACGCAATAACGATACCATATAAGGGAACAAGTAAACTTAACTTCTGCGAAACTGAGTCACTGTTTCCCAAAAGTTAGGGACAAATGATAGGGAGTAAATAAATCCTGATTATGTAATTAATATTGCATTGATTATACGTGAATTGGGCTATAAGGCCCAATAAGAAGATGTATGACATTCAGACCAAAAAGGTTAACACGTTGATCAGGCCTGTTGGATCAGATCAGGTCTGATGGAACAAAGAAAGCCCAAAACCCTGAATATTAATTAATTTCATAATTAATTAATAAGAGAGAAGAACAGCTATTAAGATGAGTCCTGGAGGGGATATAAATCCTTGTAGATTGGCCTACAAGGAACCTCATGGATAAGGAATCAGCTTCCTACTTCCTAGGACTCCAAAGTCCATTCTAATTCTGAGACTTGACCACCAAGTCTCCTACACCAAGTCCAATTCAAGGACTCCCAACATCTATATAAGGGGCCTCACCCCACAAATCAGAACTACGTTTTTTGACTTGATCATTGGCAATCAGCAAGGTACGTAGGCATCTTGTTAAGGCAGACTGAGTCACGAAATACAAGAGCAGTTAAATCGAGCCTCGAAGCTCACATTCCATAGTAATAAATATAGTAATTAATATATTCTAGTTTTTAATCCATAATAGCAAACAACCCTGTACACCACAAATCACCCATAGATAATAATAAAACAACACATAGCTAACAGAAGCTATACACATAATTCATTTATTAGCAAAAATAATTACACGTTATATTCCAGGTATTACATCATTCACCCCTTAAAAAGATTCTGTCCTCAGAATCTGATCTAACTAAACAAGTGAGGATATTTGTCAAGCATATCTGACTCTAGTTCCCAAGCAGACTCTTCTACTCGAGGATTTCAAAACGTACCCACTATAGATATACATTCATTTCCAAGGACTCGCCTTTAACGATTAAGAATTTGGATCGATCACTATATGCAGAACAAACTTGGACAAGAGGCTATTGGCTCCTAATCAATCACTTGATTCGAATCAGATACTTATCTACTTCACATTGACACGTAGAACACATTATATGTACATACGGTTATAACGGTAACATCAACTCATGAACAACTTTATCTATATTTATCAATACCTCGAATGGTTCACTAAATTTAGGACTCAACTTGTCCCCTCTATTCAGTCCTATTCAATATCTTTCAAGGTGAAACTTTTACTAACACTACTGGTCCTATTTCTATATTCATACTTTCTCTCGATACAATTCCGCCTTCTTTCTTTGTCTACTCCGAGCTACTTTAATCAATATCACTACACCCTTGGTGAGCTGAATTGACATAGGATTTGAAAACTTCCTTTCTCCCACTTTATCTCAATAAACTGGGGACCTACACTTGCGTCTACATAAGGGTTGGTAAAGTGGCATTCTAAAGCTGACATTGATGATAAATGATCATCCCAGTTTCCCCTAAAACTCAACCTCTCAGCATATCTTATATTTCCTGAATCGCTTCCTCACTTTGATCCCTCATTTAAGGATGATAGGCGGTGCTCATTTTCAACTTAGTTTCCAAACATTTAAACATCTCATATTCATTTCCATCAATTAAGGCTGAAAATTAATCTCATACATTCACTTATTATCATCTTTAGGTATTTGAACTTCATACTCCACTCTTTCCGATTCGTTTATTAACTTCTCAGTGGTCTTAATTACATCCAATCCTTTCTTTCTGCACAAGGCATCTGTTACCATACGGTTTTGTTTAGGTAATTATTAATAGATTAATCAGAATCTTTTGTTAACCTCGGTCAAAATTTCATACTTGAAAACTCAACGTATAGTTGCTTTCCTTCTGATTTTTGGAGGAAAATCCTTGGGCATTCCACATAGACATTCTTATTCTTTGAATAGCTGAGGATGTTATCAATAAATACAATTTGCTTATTCGAGTACTCCTTATACACCATGTTCCTTAATTCCTTATAGACAACTGATACACTTGTTATTTCACATAATATCACCAGAGCTTGCAATGCTCATAACTCATTTTATTCGTATTCTCTGAAATGTTCTCAGGTCGGATCTTAAGTTAATCCCCGAGACATAACACACTTCTTGAATTAGGTCTCGTAAGTAATCAATTTTTTATAGGGGTCACTTATTCTTCTTCGTTGTTTTGTTAAACTCCTGATAATCAGTACACAACCTCATAATTTCATCCCTTTTCTCCAACAACATCACGGGTACACTTTATGATTCGCTTCTTGTAAAACCACTCCTTGGTCTGCCTTGTCCACTAGGCCTCCAATACTTTGCCTTAATTCTTTGACATGTCTAACACTTCCTAATCCATTTTGAAATTTCCTTCTTATACCTGGTTATCACTATTTTTCTTTAAATTTCCGTATATCTTGACATTTCTTAAATAAATTAAATACTTTATATTATGAATTCCCTGTAGGGTCTCATTTCTTAATTCTTTTACTTGTAGCATCCAAGTGCTGGAAGAAAACCTGAGAATATCGTGATCATTCTTCTAGGTGCATAAATTTACTCTTACTAATTGTTAACATCATGATCCATTATCTTCTCTTGACATCTCCTTATCTTTTCTTAACAACTCTGACTGAAAGGTCATACTACCCATCCTTGTTTCCTTTGGATCATATATCTGACTTCCAACTTCAACTTCTGAAATTTCATAGGTATTTCTTTTCGCTGCAGTCTCTATATTTATTTTCTCCTTTTTGCTTATCGCTTGCCACTACATTTGTTTTTCCTTGTGAATACATACTTCAAACTCTTATAGTCCGTTTAGATCTTACATCTTCCTCTATACATGTAATGTTTCCCAATCTTTCATAACGAATATTATTACTACTGCTAATTCCAAATTATGAGTAGGGTACTTCTGCTCATAAGGTTTCGGTTGTCTGGATGCATATACAATAACTTTATTGTGCTACATCAACACACATCCTATTCCCTTATGAGAAGTATCACTATAAACTACAAAATCTCCTTGATACTTTCAAAGTGATAAAGCAGGTGTTGTAACCATTCCCTCATTTAACTTTGCAAAACTTTCTTCACACTTCTCTATTTCATATAAACGTCCCGCTTTTCCTAGTAAGCTTCGTCAAAGGTATCACAATCTTTATGAAATCTTAAACAAATTTATGATAATAACCTGCCAATAATAAAACTTCTTGTTTTTATTGGTGCTTTTGGTCTTTCTTTATTCATATTAACTTTAATCTCTGCTGGAACCCCTTTGGTCTCCTCCTCACTGACTATTTATGCTATGAATTATACTTCGTACCATCAAAGCTTTCACCTTGTAAACTTTTCATACAACTTCTTTCTTCTTCGACTTCCCAGCTATCATTAAATACTTTGCATGGTCCTTCTTTGACTTTAAGGAACATAAATATAACTTATTCAGATCTTCCTTCAAGATTCTGTTCATCAAGTTTAAATATTACTGGTATATCTGTTAATCCAAGTGACATTACTAGAATTTTATAACAACAGTACTTAGTTCTGAAAATTATCCTTGATATGTTCATAGGTTCAATCTTCAATTGGTAATACCCAAATCTTAAATCAATCTTAGAAAATACTTTGCTTATTTCATCTGATCAAACAAATTATTAGTTCGAGGTAACAGATACTTACTCTTGATAGTAAATTTGTTGAGCTTTTGCTAGTCGACCCATAATCTCATACTTTCATATTTCTTATTAACAAATAATATCGGTGCACCTTATAGGGTACACTAGGTTTAATCGCTCCTTCTTCTAATATCTCTTGCATTTACTCTGCTAACTCCTTCATTTTAACTGGCGTCATTCTGTGCGGGGCCTTGGACACTAGCTTCATTTCAGGTGCTAAGTCAATCACGAACTAAATTTCTCTATCTGAAGGAAATATTGGTAACTTGTCTGGAAATGTATCTTGAAACTCATCAAATACTATAAAATCTTTAAATTCTATTTGCTTCTGACTTTTATTTATCACATGATCACTATAGTGCTTACATCTTGGTCACCGTAACCTTTTTGCTTAAATCATCGTTAATAAATTCTTTACCTTCCTTTGTCCTCTAAACCTCATCATATTCTCATTTGGCATCTTCAGAACTATCTTTTCATCTTATCAATAAAACCTTAAGAGATAAACAATCGAGTTGCTCCCATATCTTTCAATATTTTAACGCATAAGGTATTCACAATAATCATTCACATCATCACATCCGTATTCTGAATAACATATTTCACAGACAAATCGTAAACTCTCGTTTCTTGGAGACGCATTCCTTATTGGAGTAGATTTCCTTGACTCTTAGTGCATTCCTGACTGGGGCTGATGATTTGCAATCCTCGCCATATGCCCCGGTTTCCTTCCTATGCATAAAAGGTAGTTGGAACTTTGCCCTCTTGATTAATGATAGGTTGAATTTTGTTTGAAAAACTTTTGCAAAGAACGACAGTACAACGAAACAACTAGAAGGATTCACAATTTAATAAACTTAGAGTTGAATAGAAAGAGGAAGTAATGATTTGAATATGAATGAGAAAACCACATTGGTACTTAAGATGGCCAGTCTTTCGTACCATGTGGCATATAACACATGATTAGGTGGCGTCCCACCCGACTCTTCGTCATTCCGACAAAATGTCTCACCATAACACTGCTTGTCCCAATCAGAAAACAAAACTTGAGGGTAAAAATTAAATTTGAAAGGAATGCAATATCCTCCTTTTTCTTATCACCGTAAAGAATTTATTAAGGAAATAAGTTCATACATATTTAGGAATCAAAAAGAATATATACTATAATATTGGAGAAAAGAATGGTACCATTGGTCACCATCAACACTTTACTTATATACATCTTCTGAGCTTGTTCGAGCAATAGATCCCACTCGATTCACTTAACAACTTCAGAAAGTCCGCGGAAATGTCATCGTAATTTAAGTACTAGGAGAGATTCTTACTTATTAAGTCTTGCGTCTTTAACATCGCACCTACACGTATCATACTTTAACAATTCGATCATAATTGCACTCTTATCGGATACCTTCAAGTTTTATCTTTGCAACTTAAAATAACCACTAATCATATCGATTCTTTTGTTAATGTTGTTCTTCCTTTAGAAAAGTCTGGTGATTCTCCCAATCTTCTTCGGTCATACTCAGGCTTCTGCTAAATTAATGAATTTTTTGAACTCCGATAGCCCTAGTATTTGGATGAATAGTTGCTCCGTATGCTAATTCTATTGTTAATCTTATCAAACAATATTTGCACCTTTATGTTAGGAATAATAACTTCTTCATAATTGCGGGTTACTTTATTCTCTGAATTAACAATACTAAGTCTGAAACAAGTACCCTTCCAGGTAATCCGGGTCTTTTAACAAACAAGAAACTCAAGTAGTAACTTGACAACCAATGTTTTAAAACTTATTTTATTAAAAAGGGCCTTTGAAAATTTGTTAAGAAAATCTCTCTCGAGAATTTGTTTTAAAAAATATTTTTGAAAATCGCACATCTGGTTGCCCTTACTATATGAGTTGGTTGTTGTCCTCCCTACCTATAACAAGGTACCAAGTTAAAGAAACGATCACATAAAAGTCCATTCACTTCAATTTATCTTTTCTCCTTTATTGGGTCCATTTGTCTTTCTTAATCAATGAGAACTCCAGTTGTCGTTGTATATTATCTTATTATAACTTCACTTCAAAGTTTCCATATTGGTTACTCCCATCATCTCTTTTGCTATCATTAAGTAGAACAGGTCGATCCAACAGTCAACAGGTCTATTTCCTAGAACACTGCCTATTGATATCACGTAACATCACTACTATACCTACTACATTCATCATAACACCACCATATCATTCCAAGAAAATTCCAGATCTATACTCTTCTCTAACTCCTTCAAAACTCATCTAGTCCATTCCACAAGCTAATCACAGTTAGTTTATTCACTAGTGGCTCCATTTAATCTAGTAGCGGCTATCCTCCGAAATACATGAATCTTCTTTCTAAACTCCTTTTTACCTTCCTCAGTATCTTGATATTCACAATATGTTATAACTCTCGAATTTATCCTCATAGGTGATGTTGCTCCATAACACATGTCTTAAACTGATGGTATTGAATAAGGTGTGGGATGAACTGAAAAGGTGCACTCATAGTGGAGTGTCTGGTAGAATAAGAATAAGCAGATAGAGGTTCTTAAATAGGTGGTCTCATATCAGGAGGTGGTAAAATAGCGTAGAATAGCTTGAAAGGGGTGCAACTGTTATAACAGGAGGTAATACAGTTAATATTGGTGGGAGAACAATATGTGAGTCAAATATGGGATAAGATGATGATCCTCGAACGGAAGGCTCCAAATGATCAGATGATATAGGGAAAATAGGATCTGCCATTGCCGTTATCTGGAAATCACATCGCAGGGTAAGAATCTCGAATCGCAAAATGAATCGTACCGAAAACCTACTATATAGTCGCACTCAACCTCACGACGTCTTATCTTTCTATTTCCTATTCCTAATCCTAACCCTCTACCCAATCCTGACAATCTAGGCTTATTTCAGTGACTTATAACCTGTAGCTCTGATACCAACCTGTGGCGCCCTCCAAATCCGAGTCAGAAGTTTGGGGTCCATAATACATATACAATATATAAACCTGTATAAGAAATATTATTTGCAATGACCCTACTTTACATAACCATAGACCGCAACAGGTTAAAGTATGAAAACAAGCCACAACCTTAACTTTTATTACAACGTACCAAATCCCAAATAATTAACTTATAACTGATAATGAAATTATTCTTACAAGCTTACACATCTTAACTATAATGTAAAGCTTCAGCCAGCTCAAAGCAACTCGTTCTAGAATCCTAGCTCGCACACTGGACTGAGACACCTCGTTATCAACCATAACCTTTTTAACTGTAAAATACATAAGAAGATTCACAAGAGTGAGCTAACTAGCTCAGCAAGTCATGATAACAATAATTGAGGTTAAACAATGAACAGATGAGATGATTCTGGAGAATCAAGTTTCTTGTTAACCAATCATTAGAATTGGATATTCATTTTAAGTTTTAAAACCAAGATTAGGCTGCTGATCAGTCACGCACTAACCCCGAGCAAGGTACGCAACTCTGCTCTAAATTACTGGATCCAAGGAACACATTGGCTTACCTCGATCACGAGTCTGGTCTGACCACAAATCTGGTCCACATAAGAAAACTATCCAATTCTAAAACAGTTCAGTATGATAAACAATATAATTCAATAAAACAAGATCATAATCAAATTATGATAAAACACTTGAATAAAAGCGTAATGCAATTCATGGGTATCACAAGGGTATATCAAGGTATGTATGAGGAATGGTTTTCAGCCTGTAAGAGAATCAGGGATTAAATGAGTAATGATTTCACAAAGTTTAGTCATTTGATGTTATAAGAGATGATTGAGTATAAAAGTTTCTGTATGTTTAAGCAAGTATGTTCCAGTGTTTGGTGTATGGTGGATATATCTTTTTTGGGTAGTATTGTATTTATGTGGTTTAGTGTCTAGTAGATCAACAATGGATGGTTTACAAAAAATAAGGCTCACAGCTCAAAGATCAAATGAGGTGATCGGGGTACAGGCTGAATCATCCAAAGTACTTAACATAATACAGAACTATTTTGAATACTAGCAATGTCACTAGAGAATTTAGAAATATTTGCAATATATCACGAGAAAGGTTCAAAAGTACTTGCCTTGCAGGGCTTTACAACTATTACTGATCGACTCTGAGTCGACTCTGACGCTCAGGCTTTAACGTCCAACCACTAGATCACCTTGGATTCGACTTCGACACTCAGGTTTTTCGGTTGAAACTCTACTGAGCTCGTCGACTGACCACTAGGTTATCTTTAGTCCAACGTCCACTTTCGGTTTCCCGATTAGAACCTACAGGATCGAAATACTCTATGTTAGACACCCATTTATCCTTGACATATCCTCAATACCAATCCTACGCAAATAATAACAATCTCGACTCGTACTTATATACATTACTGTAGTACACGTAACATACATGATTCATATACTCAAATCTCGCTTCAATGTTCATTTTCGAAAAACAGATATACTCATCTTTGTATGAAATTAGGGTTATTGGTTTTGGTAAAATGTTTCATCACACCATACAATTAGGTTTCGCATAAGACATAAGTATATATTTACTTATACTCACTCGACATCCCGATAATTACCGGACATGCTCCCGTATTTCCATAGTTCGACTTCCTGGAAATCGGGCAGCACTTCCTTTATTTATCGGCTAACCCGTCGAAGCAATCCGACGTCAATCACCACAATCAACCAATCCAAACAATTAACTCAAGAACAATCGTATTCCATTTCACAAGTTTCACCCACAATCAATTACGTAACCAAAATTTTAGTACAATCTTTATACACCCGCTAAGTACATTTCATTTTGAAAATAGCTTTACGAAATAAATTAATCTTTTAACATTTCAGGACTCAGAATTAATTCATCACAGTCCACCGTCGACTCACCGAAGCTCATCGTCGACGGCGGAAAAAATCGCGGGTATCCGATGAAATTTGGATTTCCAGCGCGAATTCCGCCTATTAAAATAATTATTTCCGCGCAAATAAATTTATTTCACGAAACATTAATCAAATACATCATGCAGAAAATAACAATTAAATTTCAGAATTAATCGAGATAGCACAATCGACAGCAACTACAACACAAATACAGTGCACAATACACACACGCCACACACGCGTGTTAATCACGCACACACACATCACAGGGCCACCTTGCCAGAGACACCGGAGCTAACCCAGAAGAATGGACAACAAAAATAACAGCAAAACAGAAAGCTTGACTGAAATATACACACGCATATGCGTGTATATATATTCGACTGACCATGCCTAACCTGAAGCCAGGCAACCGGAAACCGAGTAGCTAACTGGAAAAGAACTCACCGGAGGCCAGCTCAAACTAGAGAATCACGAGAAAGAACATGGTGAAAAGATAGAGAGAAAATGGAAGGGAAGAGAAGAGGGAGAAGGGAGATGAGGAAAACAAAATCTAGGGGGAGAGATTGAGAATGAGGGATTAAGCTGTTACCCTCTTATTCTATCCTGTATAAAGAAAACCTGATCTGTGTAATACAATTGGGCCTAACACGTGTCCAATAAATGGACACGTATTCTCCTGTTCCGACTGAAATTCTGAATTTAACGCGCAATTACACAGATATCGATAAAATTTGTGGATGAAAATAAGTAGGATAGATTCTAAAATATTTTTAAAATATCCGATATATCCAAAAATTAATAAATTGAAACTTCCGTAATTTTTAAAGCATTTTTGAAACCCAACTCGTACCCGCATTTCACAATTAACGAACCGAGCTGCACTTAAAACAAATTCAGAAAATTTTGAGAATAGTCTTAAAATGTTATAAATATCCCGAAGTCAATAAAAACATCAATGTTGTAATTTTAAAACAATTTCTAAAATTCAATTTATACCCGATTTTATCAATGAAACGAATCGACGCGTGGGTGAAATTAATCCCAAAAATTTCCAGAATAATTTTAAAATTCTCGGAATATTCCAAACTTAAATAAATATGAGTTTTGTAATTTTTGAAAAATTCTGGAATTAAATACGGATTTTACAAATAAATGCAATCAGAAAATCATTTAAAGATAAATAATTAATAAAATATTGATTTCTCAATTTTATAAAATCCTAAAAATAGCTATTGTAATTATAAACCATAAAAAATGATTTTAGAGACAATCCAAATATTTATGCAAATAAATTTGTATTAAATCCACTTTTAAAAGTGAAACAAAACAATACAACTGAATAATTACTTACGCAAACAACCCTGTAAACCACAAATCACCCATAGATAATATTAAAACAACACATAGCTAACAGAAACTATACACATAATTCATTTATTAAAAAAAATAATTACACGTCATATTCCAGATATTATATTTACTTATTTGCACGTATAATATTTACTAACCCATTCTGATATATCCTTTTTCATGTCCGGCCACCAAAAGTATTACTTCGGATCTCTATACATTTTCATACTTTTAGGATGAATAGAGTATCTTGAATTGTGAGCATCTCGTAAAATCTCTTCCTTCAGTTCTGCTACATTAGGTACCCAAATTCCTGAGGAAAATCGTAGATTTCCCTTGTCGTCCTTTTGACTTGCAATTTCTTCTTCTGTTAAGCTTTCACTTTCATGATTCATTATCTCCTCTTGGTATTTTTGAACCTTTTCCAATAATTCTGGATGAAATGTCATCGCATAGATTATTCCAGTAGATTCTTTTGGAATACGAACCTTAATTTCTAATTTTTCGAACTCGTTGATTAACTCTTCCAAGGAAGTTAACATATTTAATCTTTCTTTCCTGCTCAGCGCATCTACCACAATATTTGCCTTTCCTGGGTGATAATTGATTGAACAATCATAATCTTTGATCAATTCTAGCCATCATCGTTGTCTCATATATATTGAGTTCCTTTTGAGTGAAGATATACTTTAAGCTTTTGTGATCGGTATAAATTTCACACTTTTCGCCGTATAAATAATGTCTCCAGAGTTTTAATGCGAACACAATTGCAGCTAATTCCAAGTCATGGGTCAGAAACTTTTGTTCACGAGGTGTTAATTGTCTGGAAGTATACGTAATCACATTACCATGCTGCATAGGTACATATCCTAATCCTGTATAAGATGCGTTACTATAAATGACAAAGTCTTCGTGATCATCTTGTAAAACCAATACGGGCGCAGTTACCATTCGATTATTTAATTCCTGAAAACTTACCTCGAATTTTTCATTCCATATAAACTTCTCATTCTTTCGAGTTAACTTCATTAATGGGGTAGCTATCTTCGTGAAATCCTTAACAAATCTTTGATAATAACCAGCTAATCTCATGAAACTTCTGACTTTCATAGGTGTCTTCGGTCTTTCGCAATTCAAAATAGCTTCAATCTTAACAGGATCAACTTTAATTCCTTCACTACTGATTACATAGCCTAGAAATTGTACTTCTCTTATCCAAAACTCGCATGTACGAAATCTTGCGTAAATTCGTTCCTTTTTTAATATTTCAAAAGTAATTCTCAGGTGCACTGCATGTTCTGCTTCAGTTTTTGAATAGATCAAAATATCATCGATAAACACAATCGTAAACTTATCCAAATACTTCTTAAAAATTCTATTCATTAGGTCCATGAATGCGACCGGTGCATTAGTTAGTCTGAATGCCATTACTAAAAACTCATAGCGACCATACCTGGTACGTAATGCAGTTTTAAGAATATCCTCTGCTTTAATCTTTAATTAATGGTAGCCGGACCTTAAGTCGATCTTCGAGAACCATACTACTCCCTTTGATTGGTCAAATATATCATCGATCCTAGGTAGGGGATATTTATTCTTATTGGTCAGCTTGTTAAGTTTTCGGTAATCGATGCACAACCTCATGCTGCCGTCTTTTTTCTTGACAAACAATACCGGTGCACCCCATTGGGATACACTGGGCCTTATAACTCCCTTATCCAGAAGGTCTTGTAACTGTCTAGCTAACTCCTTCATTTCTACTGGCGCCATTTGTTATGGTGCTTTTGAAAATGGCTCGATACCTGGAGCTAAATCGATAGCGAACTCAATTTTAGGATCTGGAGGTAAACCTGGAAGTTCATCAAAAAATTCACATACAATCGGAATGTCTTCAATCTTTGGACCTCCTATGCTAACATCCACCACATGTGCTATATAAGCTTCATATCCTTGACGTAGTAGTCACTTGGTCTGCATCATCGTGGGGAATTTCTTATTCTGTCTCTCACCCCGAAATATCACCTTTGTTTTGTTCGCGGTTCGTAAATTAACCTTTTTATTCTTACAATCAATTAACGTTATGGTATGCTAACTGATCCATTCCTAATATAACATCAAATTCTCCCAACTTGAAAGGTATCAAGTTAGCATAAAAGTGATGTCTCGCTATCTCGATGCATAATTTGGATAAACTTGATCAACGAAAACTCGATCCTCATTAGCTAATTTTATAATTAATGTTTCTCCCAACCATTGAACCTCACAACACAACTCATCGGTAAATTATTCAAAAATAAAGGATCTTATAGCTCCAGAATCAATTAACATTTTTGAATTTGCAGAGTTCACAGAAAGCGTGCCTGTAATTGTAACGCCCCCAAATCCGGGGTCAGAAGATATGGCCATCACTATAAAACCTCAATATAAAATAAACTATTTAATAGCAAACAGTTCTCAACAATTGGAACATATCTGCAACCTCAACCTACACCAAGATCTTTTTAGGTTACAGTTCTAGAAACGGGAATTCCAAACTTTCACAAGTAAATTTTTTCTTTACTTTTAAAGAGTCTTTCTCAGTAAATTCCCAAACTCAAAACCAAACCCACTAGTATAACTTTGAAAAGAAGTATACTAGACCCAAATATATAATAACACAACTATAATATATAAACAACATTACATACTATAACTTACACTAGTCCACAAACCCTGGACCAACCATCTTCGTAATTGCAACCTTCTTAGCTTTTCTCGAATTATGCGGCTAAACAGCGTAAGCTAATCCTCACTGGAAGGTAAAATTTTGAAACAGGGAAGTATGAGTGAAAGAAATGCTCAGAAAGTTCATTATAACATATATATGGTCTTTTTGATATAAAAATTGATATCTGCAATAGAGCAGAATAGTTAAAATTAATATTTGCTGAACCAGAAAATTTAGTTAAGGCATCCCAGAATTGGTTCCTCATTTGTATTCAAAACCCTTTCGATATTTTTGAGGGAAAATGATTCAGTAATACTTCGAATCTTGACGAGGATAAACTCGCAAAACAATGTTTACAGAAATATCATAAACAACAACATGAAACAGTGATTATGGACTGAATCATAAACTTTATATCCAATTTACTCAAAACCTCAAATATGATTTTAATACTTATTTTGCTGTCACATCAAATTAGATATCAATATACTAACTTAGATGCTCACAACATCCCATCTGAAGTCAACATCAATCATACATATAATACCACCTTTGATATTTAACAACAAATTAAGTATAAACATCAATCAGAAACTGAATTTCACCTTTTATCCAAAATAAAACACTTGATCAATCATTTATTATATGATTATCAAAAATAATATAATAATTTAGATTGGAATCTTTCACCGATGGACGTACTATCGCATGCTGATCAGCCCGTGTGATAACACTGGATCATGATTCGTAGAATCATGTCCCACAACACGAGTACTCAAATAAAAAGGCAATATATCTGCCTATGGCATAAGTTGTAATATGAATATTTCATATAATACATGGCCCTCCACAAGACCGTCCACCCCGGTCACTTATGTATTCATCCAATCTTAAAACCTTTTATTGAAAGGGGTCATAATAATCGACACCCTTATAAATTTTATTCGCTCATTCACTTGGGTAGGAATACTCGCAACAAAAGTCATCTTTCTCAAAATCTAAAACATTTATAAATCCAGTAATTTGATAAGTAAAAACAATTAACTATTCTGAACATAGAATTGCAGAAGATTACTTGCATAGTGAGAAGCAATCACTTTGATAGGTAAAGCATTTAACTATTCTGGAATTAGAATAGTGTAGAGAAACTTGCATAATAGGGTTTAAAGATATTCACTTCATGATAAATGAAGATAGTGATACTTTCCTTTGGTGTTTAGCAATAACACGGTCATCTCAGTTTGACATCTCATGACCTCACTTTCATTCTATTTCAATATGCTGCTCCTACGATTGCTAGAAGCTAGATACTGGATACTATTCTATTCTACTCTTATCCAACATCTGGTTCTTATCATCTCGAACAATCCGCATCTTGCAGAGCTTTTTCTACCAAATGCTAGGTTATTCTTAAACCGACTTTGGGACTTCGGTCTTTCATCTGGAACCTACAGAGTCGAAATACCCTCAATTAGACAGTCGCTTATGCTTGACATATCCTCACTATCAATTCTACCTTTACGATTTCCGAACTTGACTCGTATTTATACAAACTATCTCAACACATAAACAGATAGGGCTCACGTACTTTGAAATTCAATTCAGTAATAATCTTTAGAAAATACGTATAACCGTTGTTACAGAAAATAGGGTCATCAGACTCTTTTTTCAAAATATTTCACCGAGCGACATCCCTTAATTATTTATTACACGCAACAGATTCCAAAAATATTCCATCATGATACGAAAATAGTTTTCGTACAATATTTTATAAATATAATATTATATATTTGATTGGTATTCTTGATAATTACGGGATACGTTCCCGTATTTCCGAAATAATAATTTCTCGGAAATCGGGTAGCACCACCTCTATTTATCGGACTGCCAGTACATATCATATTGACACCACCAAATCACAATCAACACAATTTCGCAATCCAAATCACCTACACGACTTTAATATTTACAAAAGACTAACTTTTACGAAATAATATTTTTATAATTTATAGGACTCCGAATAAATCATCACAGTCCACCATCGGCTCGTCGAGGCTCATCGCCGATGGCGGTAAAATATATTGGTGCCCGATTAATTCGGGTGTCCAAATGAAATTCACCGATAAATTTTTAGAATCAAAAATAAAATTCGAACATCAAAAATAGTTCATCAAATTTTAATATTCGAAATTAAAATTATTCACTTCGAATTTCTTCAATAAATTAAAGAAATTAAAGAATCATGCAACCGAGAAAAACAACAAAAACACAGCCAGATACGCGCTTACGCGCTGCACACACACCGCCACACCTCTTGGAAAATCCGAGAGGCGGCAACAAGGATAAGAAAGACACCAAGGTGGCAACTTATACATACATGCACACTCGTGTATATATATAAAATCACTAACCAATTAAGCATCACAAGAACCGAACAAACCAACTGAGACACAGGGCACAACTGGAAAAAGGAAAAAGAACCGGCAACTTACCAACTCCGGCAAACAGAGGGAAGAAAAGGAAGAGGGAGAGACTGTGAGAGAGATAGAGAGACCGAGAGTGAGAGAGTAAAGAGATTGAGAGAGAGGGAATAGAGAGAAGAGAGAAGAGATTCTGAGAGATAGAGAGATTAGGACAAAGAGAGAAAAGAACGAGATAAAAATTAAGCTGCAGACACGTATCAAAATAAATAGATATGTGTCACTACCTTAAGTAACTACAAAAACACGTGTCCTAGCTTCCTATTTTGATTTCTGATTCATTTTTCTCGATTTAACAAATCGAGATGCGAGTGAAAATAAATAGAAAAATTCCGAAACACTTTTAAAATTCTCGAAGTATTCAAATACTAATAAAATAAAGTTTCATAATTTTAAAGCATTTTTAAACCGAATCTTATACCAGCAATTTGCAACTTAACGGAAAATTGTGCGGGTGAATAAAATCTGAAAAGTTACTAAAATATTTTTAAATTCCCAAAATAATTAAAAACTAGGAAAATAAGAATTTCATAATTTTTGAAACATTTCTGAATTTAATATCCAATTTAACATTAAATTTACACCACTGAATCAATGAAAATATTATTTTCTAAATTTTATAAATTCCCATAAATAATTATTGAAATTATAAATCCATAAAATTAATTTTATAGATGATTCCAATATTTATTTAAATAAATCTTTAACAAAATCACTTTTAAAAGTAAAAAAAATGATACGACCCAGCAATTAATAATATAAATAATTCTTGCACACCACTGAATCACCTACAATTACTGTTAAATACAACGCATAGTTGACAGAATATCCACTCATTCCCTAATATTACAAAACTAACTCAATTTATCGATATCAATAAAATGATCGGCTTTCAAATAAATTTTTGAAAATAATACATTTAAGTAAATATTTTCAAAAATTAACAAGGATCGATACAATACTTAACAAATAGCACATTACCATTTAATAACACAAACTCGTCAAACATGAATAAAATATCCACCATTTTACTCCTTCCAAATCAGAAAATCACATAAACATATTCAAATAATAATAATTATAATAATTATGAAAAATACGGGAAATCACGACAATCACACTCGGATTCTGCACTACATCTTTCATTGTCATATTAAAGGTCATTGCCTTAGGTTATTCTGTTGTGGTGGTGGCGGTGGTGCCATAATTTTGGGAATATTTGCGGTTGTAACTGGCCCCTTACAATCCTTGGCGATATGCCCTTTTCTTCCATATTGGAAACATGTGATATCTGCCTTCCCCGTTGGACACTCATTGGAGTAATGCCCCCTTTGTTTATATTTGAAACATGTGACATTTGGCTTGTTACACACCCCATATATGCTTTCGACTGCAAATCTTGCATTCTTGCAACGGTGGTCAGGTTACCCTTTGTTTATTCGTGATTTGGAAATGATTTCCTTTCCCTCTATTCCCCTGATCCGGTCTTTTAAAATTCGTATTTGTATTAGCTTGAAAACCCGGCTTCTTATTAAACCGGTTTTAAAAATTTCCTTGTCCCCTTTCTTTCTGTGACATCTCACTTTCACCTTCAATGATCATGGCCTTTTGAACAACTGTTGTATACGTTGTTAACTCAAAAACTGCCACTCCGCTTCAGATCCAGGACTTTAATCCTTATTGGAACCTTTTTGTTCGCTTCACTTCCGTATCTACCTGGTCTGGCACAAATCTGGATAACTCGGTAAACTTCCCTTCATATTCTGCCACTGTCAAATTCCCTTATCTTAATTCCAAAAACTTTAGCTCCATCTGATTTTTCATATAACGGGGGAAAATAATTTTCTAAGAACAGTTCAGTAGACCTTTCCCATGTAACAGTCTCAATTCCCTCTAAGGCTTTCTTCGATTCCCACCAATAATTGGCTTCACCCTTTAGAAAATAACTAGTGAATTCAGTTTTATGGTCTGCCCCAACCTTTATTAATGCAATAGCTTTTTTGATCTATTTCAGCCAAGTCCTAGCTTTAGTTGGATTCGCGGAACCCTCAAACTCTGGTGGCTTCACCGCTTGGAATGACTTAAAAGTAACATTAGGTATGATTTGTTGGTGCGGTTGTTATGGGTTTTGTTGTTGTTACAATTATTATTATTATTGTTGAAGTTGTTGCTATTGTTGTCATTGCTGCTGCATCATATCCATTTGTTGTTGCATAAGGTTTAGCATTTGGGTCATAACTAGGTTGATATGATCCTCAGGGTCATTATTCGTGTTCCCTGACCTGGTCTTTCGCTTAGGTTCCATATTCCGGTGATAAGACAAGCAATTTATTTAGTAATATGCTAAATAAGCTTATAATCAATAGGTAAAGAAAACAATTTAAACTTTTTATCAAAACAGGAAATTTTATTTTTTCTCTTTTTTCAGTCCTGTTCCACATAACATCATTACCAAATAATTTGCATGTCCTCTCACAGGCCAAACATAACATGGAAATATGAAAGAATCATATAATATATAAGAAAAGGTAAGTAATGAAGAAACTGTTGTGCAAGAAATGCATGTACTTTAACAAGACTAAGTCAAATTGACAACCCTAAGTAAGTTATTTTGTAATCTTAATTTGCATTTGTACTTGTAACATCTAAAGTCTGTAAAAATGTAAAAGAACAAACTGGAGTCTTTTTGTTTAAACAGTATCAAGCCTAAAGATTCTATCTGCAAGAAGATCATGCCTCGGAAGAATTATGGAGAAGCTTGGAGTTGAATAAATCTGTTTGGATAAAAATATTCTAAGTCAAAGATCTCTACAAGTCACAGATTTAGTGTTATAGAGAAGTCACTCGAGAACTCCAAATGACTTATCGAGAAGTCAGAATAGCTTATAGAGAACTCACAGAGAGATATCGACAAGCCAAATTGAAGACATGAAGATTGGAGATCTCGACAAGTCATTTCTTCACTAGAGAACTCAGAGTTATCGACAAGTCAACATTCATTAGAGAACTCTGAGTTATCGACAAGTCAAATTCTACTAGAGAACTCAGAGATATCGATAAGCCAAAATTCACTAGAGAACTCTGATTTATCGACAAGTCAAATTTGACTAGAGAACTCTGAGTTATCGATAAGTCAATAAGCCACTAGAGAACTCAAAGATATCGATAAGTCAAAGTGAATATATGAAGACTAGAGATCTCGACAAGCCAAATTCTCTTATAGAGAACTCAGAGACCTCTACAAGTCAAATTAAATATGGAGTATTAGATATCTCGATAAGACAATATACTTATAGAGATGTCAAGTTCTCTATAGACCAAATGAAGATCTCGAGGTAAAATCTCAAAGTACAATTTAAAGACCAGTTCAATATTCAAGATTAACAATCAAAAAACAATCCAAATAGTTGGATTGACAAGTCTACAAAAAACAGCTTGAAGGATGTGCCAGATCAATGGTGAAGATTAACTGACAAAGGAAGATCAAAGTAAACACAAGATGCTAGGATATGCTAAGCCATAAATGAAAGATACACTTTTCCTAAAATGGAAATGACAAGTGAGTTTATTAAGGTTATAGCATGTCTTATTATACACTGTGTAAACCAGCAGTTAACTAAATTATAAAGTTAACACTGGTCCTTTAGTTAGTAGTAACAATTGAGATAGAAAATCTTGTAACACTCTCAAGAAGAAGCTAAGCTCTTTATCAACAAAGAGCCTAGAAATTTTTTAGCAACACATTCTTAATTTTAATATAAAATTAAGTGAGTTTTGAAAAGATCTTTTTTCTTCATTATTGCATGTTTAATTTCTACAGTAACACATTTAACTACAAGATTTAATTTACTTTGTTCAATCATAAAAGCTCAAGAAAAGCATAAAAATAGTAAAACACATTCACCCCATGTGTGTTATTCATTTCCTAACAAGTGGTATTAGAGCAAAATCTGAAATTAAACAGATTCAAGATCTTGGAAGAATGAATATACAAAAAATCAGTAGCATCAAAATTCCTACCTTTGACAAAGATAACTACACTCTTTGAAAAAAGAAAACGTTGCTGTTTATTAGGATGGCCAATCCACTCTATATTCAGATTCTCAAAAATGGGCCTTTCACTCCTATGGTTAAAGTTGAAGAATCAATAGATGGTGATATGGTCATTCTAGCTCATTATTCTCCAAAAGACCCTTCTGAGTATACTTAGCCTGAAAAGGAGAAAGTTTCCCTGGATAGTGGCTTGCAATTGATATTGATAGAGTCACTTGACAATGTGATGTACAACAACATTGTCAACTGTGACACTGCCAAGCAACTCTGGGAAAAGATTGAAATACTCTGTGAGGGAACTGAGGAAGTTAGATCTAATCAAAGAAGGATACTGATTTCACAATATGAGGGTTTCATGGCGAAGCCAAAAGAAAGTATAACTAATGTGTTTGAAAGGTTCAATAAGCTGATAAATGATTTGCAGCTCCATGACAAATACTATGAAGCTGAAGAAGTGAACTTGAAGTTCTTGCTTACTCTCCCTGATCATTTGGAACAGAAAATCTCAGCAATCAGGGAAGGAAGAGACTTGAACAGAATAACTCTGGATGTCTTGTATGGAATCTTGAAAATATATGAACTAAAAATGATTCAAAGGAAATCATTAAGGTCTGGTCAAGGGCATGTTGTAGATGGTTCAAGTGCCCTAATTATTAATGAAAGCAAGAACTCTAATGATGAGCTAAGATCCCAGTCTCCAGCTACCTCAACAAGTGAGCAAAGAAGAAATGATTCACAAGAACTGGTCATTTTGGAATGGGAAGAAGATGAGTTCTACACCTTGGATGTACTTGATGAGCTTGATCAGTCAATGGCCTATCTGGCAAGAAAGTTCTCTAACATTATTGTAAAGAAGCCAAGATTCTTCAAGGGTAATGGACAATCTTTCAACAAAGACAGCAGCTGGAAAGGAAAAGGGAAGTACACATCTGATAGCAAAAATGGTTACAAAACTGGATATGTTGGTAGATCAAAGATAAGGTGCTTCAATTGTGATGAACTATGCCATTTTGCTACAGAATACAGGAAACCCAAGAAAATAAAGAAAGATAAAGCGTATCTTGAACTGGAAGCAAAGTATGAAGCTCTTCTGAAGGAACAACAAAGCAAAGCTTATATTGTAGAGGGAAAAAGTTGGGCTGATTCTGATAATGATGAAGATGAGGAAGTTGGAAATTATGCTTTAATGGCCTTGGAGCAAGGAGAATCATTCTCATGAAAATCACAAGTACCAACTCTTACTACTACTGATTTAAATGTGAGTCAATATAAGGAAACTATAGAAAAGATGAGCACATAAATGTTTTACATTCATACAAGTATGGTTGCTGCTAATGAAGAAGTTAGCAGATTAACAAAGATAAATGAGAAGCTTGAAAGTGAGAAACAAGAAACTGAATTGCTGTTGGTAGAGCTTGAAACTGTAAGAAAAGAAAATGCATATCTTAAGAACAAGCTCAAGTATGCAAGTGAAATATAAGCAGTGCTAAGGTAGAAGCTGGAAAAGAATGAAGTTAAATTGAAATCCTTTAAGAATGCATCTGAGTTAATTGGATAGTACCATGAGAAAAATAATCCATTTGCAAACATTGCTATTGGTCTTGACTATGATGCTTTGAACAGCAAAAAGAAAGACATAGGTGACAAAGGAAAAGTAACATAAAGTGAAAATGTTCCATCAATGCTAAAAAAGGTTGTCTCACCTATGTTCAAGGCATGTGAAGTAAATTTCAGTGAGGAAGAGTTGTTTATCAAGCAAGAAATTGCTGATGAAGATAAAGAGAAGAAAAATGCAGAAGCAACTTCATCTTCCAAAGATGAAGAGAAGCTCATGGATAATCAAAGCTCCAAGACACCTGTCAAAGAAACCAAGACTGAAGATGCAAGGAAGAAGAAGAAAAACAGAAATGGGAAAATTGGGATAAACAAAAGCAATAATTTTGTTTATGTTACAGATGCTCCAAGAAAGAAGTGTGAAAAATGTGGCTTTATAAATCATCTAACTCATCTTTGTAAAAAGGTTGTTAGCAAGCCAGCAGAAGGAGCATGCAAATACACTGAAGCAAATGCAAATGATTCCTGCTCATTTTGTGGCAAGTTTGACCGTATCCCTTGTAACTTGAAAGTGATAGAAAGTAGCCACAAACTGAAAAGACCTTAAAGAAACATAAATTGGGTCTACATCAGATAGGAAAAATGCACAACAGTCATTGAATTCTATTTTATCTGAAATAACTCATTCTACTTCTGCTAAATTAGTTAACAAGAAGAAAGTACCCAACACTGCTTGGGTTGCTAAACACACTTAAAACTCATTGTGTGCAGGGAAAAGTGAAGAAATTCATATGGATCATTGATAATGGGTGTTCCAGATGTATGACGGGTGATAAGGCCCTGCTATCACAGTTTGGGGAGAAGGTTGGCCCTTTGGTGACCTTTGGAGACAATAGCAAAGGATTCACAATGGGATATGGCAAGATGGTTTCTGAAAATGTTGTCATTGATAATATAGCACTGGTAGCTGGTCTTGAAGTGAATCTTCTCAATGTTAGCAAATTTACAGACAAAGGTTTTGAAGTCTTATTCAACAAAGAAGAATGCACTTTTATCAGCAAGAAAACTTGTGAAGTTGCTCTGAAAGGAGCAAGGAAATGAAGCTTGTTTGTTGCAGACTTGGACTCAATAAATAAGGATGGAATTTGTTGCTTCAACACCAAGGCATCAGAAGAACAAAGCAAGCTATGGCATAAGAAATTGTCTCACTTAAATTTCAAGGCAATTAACACCCTGGTCAAACATGAGTTAGTAAGCGACATGCCTAAACTGGAGTTTGCTCAAGTTGAAGTTTGTGAAGCTTGTTAGAAAGGAAAAATGAAAATATCAAGTCACAAGTAAAAACTATGAATTCTATAAATGCATCTTTGCAACTTATTCACATGGACTTGTTTGGATCAGTAAATGACTTATCAATTTCAAAGAACAAATATGCACTTGTGATGGTGGATGATTTCTCAAGATACACTTGTGATGGTGTTTGATTTCTAAATATTCATTCAATATTGCACTCTAACGATGAAACTCCACACATCATAATTGAGCACATCAATAAGATAGAAAAATAGGTTGAAGATCAAAATTGTGTGAAAAGATTGAGAAGCGATAATGTAACAGAATTCAGGAATGCAATATTGAATGAATTCTGTAAAAATAAAGGGATTGTTCAAGAATTCTCAGCAGCTAGAACACCTCAAAAAAATGGAGTAGTTGAAAGGAAGAACAGAACATTAGTTGAAGCTGCTAGGACAATGTTACATGATGCCAAGTTGCCAACAAGTTTCTGGGAAGAAGCTGTTAACACTGCATGTTACACTCAGAACTGCTATCTCATTAACAAGGCACATGGCAAATCACCTTACTCAATCATGTCTAAGAGAAAACCTACTGTAAAGCATCTTCATGTGTTTGGAAGCAAGTGTTATATTTTGAAAGACAACTCTGAATATGTGGGAAAATTTGACTCAAAATTTTTTGAAGCAATTTTTCTGGGATATTTATTGGAGAGAACTGCCTACAAGGTCTATGTGATAGATCAAAAGAAGATTATGGAGAGCACAGATGTGACTTTTGATGATGACAAGTGTCCAGGATTGGAATGCCTTGATGAAAATGAAGCCGAAGCCCTTGCATTTGTGTTAGTCCCTAACAATGCAACAAGAATTACAGAAGGGGGGTTGAATGGAATTCTTGAACCTTTTGCAAAGTACGGAATAAGAAGTTAGTAAAATCAAAACACAAGTAATTAAAAACACAAGTCTTTAAAAACTTTCTGGTGGATTTGAATATATCCACCAGAGATATATATTATATCAAGAGAACTCTGTGTAGCAAGATTAGTTCACAGCTGCTTACAAATATGAACAACTAAGTTTATAGAGAAATGCTAATGATGCAGCTTACAATTGTTTCTCTAAGATGATGTTCTTAGTCTGGTTCTTGTTGTTCTATTTTCTACTTCTTGGTTTATATATCACCAAGATTACAAAGTAATAAGACAAGATAATAAAAAACCTATCAAGTCTAATACTATGCTGCTTCATTACTCTATTCCAGCATCTTTGAATATCTTCATAATAGCATGGAAATGACAATGCTTCTTTGTTCTCTAAAACCCAGTTGAATAGGCTTCCACATTCCTTTTGCATACACTCGACGCATGTGACTGTGTTGTCACTATCAACAGATGTTTGAATTGATTATCCGTTGGGTACATGATCATCCGCCGGGTTGCCTTGTTGATCATCCGTCGAGTAACATTGTTGTTTATCCGTCGGGTAGTTATCTGGAACTTGACTTCATTTCATTTATACAGAATTACAAGACATCATCTATGTACAATTAATCAACCTATTCTGCATATCTAATTAAAGTCAACATGACTTGAGTGCTACTACAGAATCTAAACAAGGTGTATGCAGAAATGTGCTACAGACTCATTATTACACAAGCTACTCACTCAGTGGATAATTAATCATCATCCTTCGGGACTATATTGAGTCATCCGTCGGGACTATATTCCTTATCCGTCGAGTGCTACATTTTTTACTAAGTAAAATCTACCAAGCTGTTTTGTTAATAAAATCATCAAGTTCACAACAATCTCCCCTAATTTATGTCTACTGGAATTGCAGCCATAAATTAAGACAAACTTGATGATAACAAAATACCCTAAAAATACAACTTTAAAAGTAAGTAGATAAAACTGTAAAGTGCTTCAAATAACAAAATGTACAAAGATTAGCTCACAGTCATTTTCAATGTGCTCCTCTAGCCTGAGCAGATTAATCTAATTCCTTAAAGATCTGGATCTCTTTCCAAGCTTTCTGTTGTTTTCTTTTATCTGCTTTTGGAGCTATCTGTGGAATTCCAGTTCATCAGATTCTGAGAGATTTAGCTTTTCTTGCATTTCCAAAAGAGTCTCATTGCTAGAGATTCTCAATTAGTCTTCTAATCTGAAAAATCTTCTAACTTCTTTGTCATCCATGAACTCCATCAGCCAGTAGGGCCTCAGATGCACTCTACTCTCTATGTAAGGAATAGTTAGAGTCTTTGGGAGTGCATCTTTAGCTCTAATACTCCTCAGTTCTTCAATCTTCTTTAGAACAAGTCTTCTTGCTATTACATTGAATCCAAAGTTCTTCTTGAATGATGAATAAACGTTTATCAGCACAGATTGGCTTTTTTGAAGGATCCTGTGAAGTGGCCATTAAATCTCCTTTCCTCCCTTGTACTTGAAAACTAACCTTTCAGGTAAATTCATGTAGGCATCAATCCCTCTAACTTCTTCCAGTTCATCTAGATAGAGGTTTAATTCAGAGAATTCCTTGATGTCACATAAGTACATGTAATTTCCCTTGTTGACTTTGGATTGAGCTTTGGTTAGAGATTTGGATTTGAGAGGTGACAGCTTCACTTTCTTGACTGCTTTTGACTTTTTTCTCTTTGGCTTGTTAAGGATTGGCAAATTGAAGTCAGCAATTGGTAGACTTTCCCAGTCTATTGGTTCATCCTTAGGCACAATAGGTTCACCATGAATGTTCCTGTAAGGATCCACCACCGTAATGTCTTCAAATACCACTGAGGGTTTTGATGCTTGAGTTGTAGTTGAAATGGATTCCTTGGGAAACTGATCCTCTAATTCCGTACCAACAAAGTTCAATTTCCTTTTGGTTTTTTTGGCCAATTCTTTGTATCTGTGAGATTTTTTCTATTGTGGTTCAACTTGCTTCTTTGGATCTTGAGATTCAGTGATTTCAGATGGCTGAGCAGGAATTTGTTGTGTTGGTTTCACAGCTTGTAGCTTGGCCAAGATAGCAGCTTGCTCTTTCTTTTGTTTAACCTTTTTAGCATCTAGAGCAGCTTGCTTCTTTTCTTGCTTCAATCTTGCCTTTTCTTCTCTCTTTGCTTCAGCAAATTGAGGATGTCCAGCGACCACACAAATTTCTTTACCATTCTTGAAAACTTTAGCAATTCTCCTTTTCAAAGCTGAATCAGCTGGATCCTTGTAGAAGGCAATGGATCTTGACAACAGTTTCTTCTCATCAGGCTTTGGTGTCTCATACACTGTATCCAAAGGGTTCTTTGGTGATGATTTTGGATAGTTCACCCTTGGCTTCAAAAGTACTTCAGCCTTTGGAGATTTGATGCAGGATGGCTGTCCTCTTTCCAGATAGTTCATGCTTATTTCATTCACAGAGATTTGCCTGACTTGAGAGTGATGAATGGCTGACTTTTCTGGCTTCTTTGCTAGCCCAAACTTCTTTTGAATATCCTCATCAATTTTCTCCCAGTTGATTGGATTTCACTGCTCCTTTTCAGCTGCTTTCAAAGTAGTTGCTGCTTTCTTTATCAGATCAATATTGTCCTTAGCTGGTGGCTTTGAGATAGTAATTGTAGGAAAAATTACTTTGCTAACTTGAATGTTGAGCACTTTTTGCTCCCCCTCACTCTTAGAACTCTCTTTCTCCCCCTTTTTGTTATCATTAAGCTGAGTAGAGGAGGAGGTTTGTGCAGCCACTAGTTTCTGAAGCACGTCTGTTTGTTGAGCTTGGTGTAGATGAATTTCTGTAAGATATGTTTCCATTGTTGTCATTCTTGTATCCAAGGCATCTATCTTTGTGGCAAGATTAGAATTTTTCCTTAGTTGTCTCTTAATATCAAGCATTGTAGCTTCTAGAAGTTTAGAGTCCATCTTGTCTGAAATGGCCTTTTTCATCTCATCAATATCACCTTTGATAGTGTTGACATCTTGAGCATGTTGAAAACCTTGGATTTGTTGTAGTTGTAGAGAAGCAAGATGTGCTTGAAGGAGATTTTTGGTGCTGGAATTTGTGGTGGTTTGAAGAGCAGAATTTGTCTAATTTATGAGTTGAATCAGGGTTGTCTTGAAGTAGTGTTCATCACATTGCTTTGAAAATGCCCAAGATGGCATGCCTGATCTTGAACTAGAGCCTACTTCTCCCCATATATCCAATGGCTCTTCTTCACTATCTCCACCTTCACCTCCACAGAATTCTTCTGAACCACCAGTCTCATAATCAACATCACCAGTTGTAGAAGGCAAAGCTGTGATGGCATCCTTAGCTCTTTGCATGGACTGTGCGGTGTGCACCAAGTTTAGCATCCTTTCTATATTGTCATTGCCATGTCCAGCTAGAAGTTGGTAGGCTGGAACAGGGTGAGTAAATGTCTCAGAATCTAAGGAGATGGAATCCATAACAGCTTGAGTTTGCTGAGATAGTCCATCCCTGTCTGCATCCTGGATATTCATTAACTCACTTACAATATCATCCACCCTTATATCTTCAGTACCTGCTTTTCTCTCATTTTCTCTCTTTTCTTGCATCAAGGTCTTACCTTGGCTCACCACCCTCACACCCTCACCTTCACCATCTAAGGTGGGACTCTTCACACTCTCTTTTGCCAATCCTGAAGAACTGGATTGCATATTTCACTCTTTTCCTCTCCTTTTTCCTGGGAGCAACCCAGACTCTCACTCAGTTCATTTCATTCCCTCAATCCTAGGAGTGATTGTACTACCACTAAGTCTTCTGCACTTGAGATAATTGATGAAATTTGAGGCTGTGCAGAGACACTCGACAGATAAGGGATATCCGTCGGGTTAGCAGTTTGACTATCCGACGGATAACTGCTGTTAAGCTTATCCATCGGGATAAAATCACTACTCGATGGATGAGCAGTATCCATTGAGTAAGTAGAAATGAATGTGTTTGGAGTGGAAACTATTGTGGACTCTGTGCAGATTGATGAGAATTTTGGCACAGATGTCTCAACAATTCCTGAAATAATTGGCAAGTGAGCCAACAAATCATCCAAAAGATGATGCTCACTTGCACTAGATTTTGGCTTCCCCAATAGAGTTAAAGAAGGGGAATCAGGAATTGATGTGTTGATCATATCCACATCCAAAGAGTTTATGGGAGAATTTGGTGTTTCAGGTGCTTCTATAACTAAAGATTTTGGCTGTGACTCCACATTTATTGGAGCCACATTAAACTGACTTTGAAAAGGTGCAGTGACTGTGTCTTCAGCACCAGTTTGCACAGTGTGTAAACCCCATGCATCCCTAAGGGTTTTTCGTTTCTTCTTTCTAGTATAGGTTTGGGGTGAGCTTGTGTCCCTTACCCTTTTGGCATGTGCTCTTGGCTGAGAGTTTTGTTCAATAGTCACATCCTTTTGGGAGGATGCAACTAGCAATGAGCTTATGTCCTTATTAAGCACTGCAGTTTGTTGGGAAACTGCAGTGTGGCTAGGTTGGGAAACACTCACCTCTCTAATCTTATCCTTAGGGTTTCTTTGATGTTCACCCTGTCCCTCACCTTTCTTGCCCAACTTCACACTCCCCTCTTTGGTGGATTTTGTAACTGGCATCTTTTGAGAGATACCAGATGGGGCTTTCTTTGACTTGGATTTAGAAATTTTTGATGGTTTGGTAGCTTGGGTAGGCAACTGTTGGGTCATTGACACAGTTGCCGGAGCTACACTATAAGGCAAAGAAATTTGTGAGGCTGGAAGAGTAGGGACAACTGAACTTACCTCACTTACCCGAGGTGCCTCCATAACAGGAAAATAGAAGAGTGGCACCTCTTTGTGATAGTTTGCCCTGTTCAAATCTGCAATAATCCTTCTCTCTTGAACCCAACAATCTAATTTGTTGGTTGGGTTCTCAAGCACAATATCCTCTGAGAGGTGGTTAGCAATCATCATTAAAAATCTAGCATAAGAAACATTTTTACCCCTCTTATTTAACTCCCCTAACTTAAACCCCAACTAAATTATAATAAGATCACTAATGTTGAAAAATTTATCAGTTACAAGCATGTAAAGCATAGAGATATTGACAGAATCAAAATTACTGATTTTACCAGAAAAGACCTTGGTAACTACATCACACAGATAACTCCATTCCTTTCTAAAACCCAACCTCCTAATTTCACTTAATTTAGAAGTAGAGAGTGCATAGTTCATGGAGTTAAGCATGTTAATAATGTCAGTGTCTATGTGTGGTGAAGTTACAGTATTATCAGGAATCTTGAAACATGCTTTAACAATGTCACTATTAACACAGAATTCCTAACCTTTAATAGTGAAAGTGATAGTCTTATCAGTTGATTTGTATGTAGCAGTTGTCCACATCTCTTCAACAACCTCACAGTAGATGGTGGGTGATTCCATCATGGCATAGTTAAGTTTGCAGTTCTTCACAAAATCCATCATCTTGTGGTAGTCACCAGACTATTGAATCCTCATGTTCACAAGAGCAGTGAAGTTATTTTTCTCATAAATAAATCCAGTTTGAGACATTATCTTGATGACAGGTGCCATTGTTAGAGAGTAAAAACTTGCAGAGAGAGAGAGTAAGTGCTTTTGAGAAAGAAAGAAATTAGAGCAGATGATTTGAGAATGATAAAAGAAAAGTAATGAAGATGAATTAAGCTTTTATACTATCTCAAAAATAACTGTAAAAAAATAATAAAGTAAAATAAAGTAACCAATAAGAATTTCACAAAGTAGCTGTTAAAAAAAATAAACTGTAAAAATTCCATCAATTATCCGTCGTGTTATGCTCACAAATTGTAAGTATACTCGATGGATAATGTTCAGAGAACCAACGGCTAAGAATAAGATAATTCGACGGATGGGGATAAATCAGTTATCCGTCGAGTCATAAAATATTCCAGAAAAGTAATTGATTTTACTAACAAATAGTATACCGACGGATGATCAAACTCGATGGATAGTGATCATCCGTCGAGATGTAAATTTTGACTTAGCCAAAATTTCATCCATGACTGAAAAATCAATTAAATTTTTGGCTGCATTACAACTTGCAAACAATCTATAAAGATTCTAGAGTAATTTAGCATACCTAACTCACTTACCAACCTTGAAAAGGTGGATTCATCCAGTGGCTTGGTAAATATATCTGCAAGCTGCTTTTCACTGGGAACAAAATGTAGTTCCACGGTACCATTCATTACATGTTCCCTTATGAAGTGGTACTTGATGTCTATGTGCTTTGTCCTTGAATGCTGTACTGGATTTTCAGTGATGGCAATTGCACTTGTATTATCACAGAAAATGGGAATCCTTTAAACTTGCAAATCATAGTCTAGCAATTGGTTTTTCATCCATAAAATCTGTGCACAGCAACTACCAGCAGCAATATATTCAGCTTCAGCTGTAGAAGTAGAAACTTAATTTTGTTTTTTACTGAACCAGGACACAAGCTTGTTTCCTAGAAATTGACAAGTTCCTGTTGTACTTTTTCTATCAGTTTTACAACCTGCATAATCTGCATCTGAATAACCAGTTAGATCAAAACCAGAATCTCTAGGGTACCAAATGCCAAGTTTTGGTGTTCCCTTGAGATATCTGAAAATTCTCTTAATAGCTACTAAGTGAGATTCTCTAGGATCAGCCTGAAATCTAGCACACAAACATGTAGCAAACATTATATCTGGCCTACTAACTGTTAAGTACAGAAGTGAGCCAACCATGCCCCTATAACTTGAAATATCCACAGACTTTTCAGTAGTGTTTAATTCAAGCTTAGTTGTAGTGGCCATGAGAGTTTTTTCGGATGTGCAATGCATTAGATCAAACTTCTTTAAAAGATCATAAATGTATTTAGTTTGACTAATGAATATTCCATCACTAACTTGCATAACTTGCAAACTAAGAAAGTAAGTTAGTTCTCCCATCATACTCATTTCATACGTACTTTGCATCAATTTGGAAAACTTTTTGCAAAGTTTTTCATCTCTAGAGCCAAAAATAATGTCATCTACATAAATTTGAACAAGTATACTAGAGCTATTAACATTTCTAAAGAAAAGAATTTTGTCTACAGTACCTCTAGTGAAGTGATTCATTAAAAAATACTTTGACAAAGTGTCATACCAGGCTCTAGGTGCTTGCTTCAGTCCATAAAGTGCTTTCAAAAGATAGAAAATATATTCTGGAAAATTTGGATCTTCAAAGCCAGGAGCCTGACTGACATGGACTTCCTCCTCCAAATCTCCATTCAGAAAGGCACTTTTGACATCCATTTGATAGACTTTGAAATTGGCATGGGCTGCATAGGCTAAGAAGATTCTGATGGCTTCAAGTCTTGCAACAGGAGCAAATGTTTCATCAAAATCTATTCCTTCTTGTTAACAATAGCCCTTAGCAACTAATCTAGCTTTTTTCCTGACTACTATGCCATTTTCATCCATCTTGTTTCTGAATACCCATTTGGTGTCTATTGAATTCTTTCCTTTAGACTTGGGCACCAGCTTCCATACCTTATTCCCTTCAAATTGGTTTAGCTCCTCCTGCATAGCTAAAATCCAATCAGGATCCAACAAAACTTCTTCTACCTTCTTTCGTTCTTCCTTAGAAAGAAAGTTGCTATATAGACATTCTTCTTGAGTTGCTCTCCTTGTTTGAACTCTAGAAGATACATCACCATTGATGAGCTCAAAGGGGTGATCCTTTGTCCATTTCCTTTGTTGAGGTAGATTAGTTCTAGATGAAGAGGCCTCATTGTTGTCTTGATGTGTGATTGATTTTAGATTATTAGAAACTCCCCCTGAGTTAATGGATCTTTGTTTTGAGAAAGGGGAACTTTCTATAAGTGAATCCGGATCGTTTACAGGTTATAGTATGAAACAAAAATCTAACCCTTTTACCACTCACAATAACTAGAATACAATTATAAATACCTTTAAATTAATGCTCTTGTCACATTCTTCTAACATCTTCAACATCTCGCAGCGGAAATTTCTCTAACTCCTGCTGTCTATCAAAGCTATTCACTTTTATCCTTATCTATTTCTGGCAGAAATAAGAATTTACAAAGCAAGAGTGAGCCAAAAATACCCAGCAAGTATATAATTTGAGTTTCAAATATCAATAACAAAGGAAAATTCCCGGACAAAATCTCTAAACAATTTTAAACAGTTTTAATTATTTGAGGAAGTTGAGTGACTAAACCTTGGCTGTTACCAGCCTGTAGTTATAAATCCAAAAGTGACAAGTGATTCCCAGCTTCATCTCCTGAAGCAGGGTTTTGTCCGGTTTTTGGAATCATAAAACTTTCGAGAGAGAATGTCGTTCATGGCGATCAACAACAAATTAGACTGGACACTAGTTCGCATCTATATCCTGCTGATCAGTCAGGATACAGTGCAGATCTATACCTGTATAGATCCGGTCGGGTCCCCAGGCACTACGGCCCATCTCAAGGCACCGGTTATGTTTCGGTCCTTAGGATTAAGTAAAACTTAATCCCCAAAGTATCACTATCCAGCCCGTGGAGTATTTTGATATCAAATCATTTGGAATTCAAAACATCCCAAATCAGGGTTCGCAAATAACCCGAAAGAATGGGTATTTGCTCAAGAGAGCAATCGAATTATAGGAACAAGAATAAAAGAACATGCATAATAAGAGTAATTGCAGCGAAATATAAAACATTTAACTATTCTGAACTTATAATAGGAACGCATAAATATTTGCAGTACTTAAAGGAAAGTTCGGGAATACTTGCAGTATTTAAAAGAAAATCAAGAATACTTGCCTCAATAAACTTCAATCGCTATTACTAGTTGACTTTGATTCGACTTGATCGTTTGGCTTTATCGTCAAACTACTATTCCATTCTGGATTCGATCCCGATACTCAGGTTCTTCGATTGGACCTTCGCTGATCCCAACGTCTAATCACTAGATCAATCCTAGCCCAACATCACGTCTCGGGTCTTCTGACTAAGACCTACAGGGTTGGAATACCCTAATTCAGATAACCGCTTAACATAACACCACAATCCTATTCTACCCATACAATTTCATAAACCAACTTGTATTTATATGTATTATCGAAATACACATAACAATTATGGTTCACATCTTCGAAACTCGGTTCGGTATTTATTTTCAGAAAATACGAATATTTATTATCTTGAAAATAGGGTAATCGATTACTTATAAATTATTTTGTTTCAATCGCAATTAAGTTTATATAGTATAATCGTGCATGATTATTCGACATCTCCGATAGTTATAGGTTACGTTCCCGTGTTTTCGGAATCAATTTTCCCAAAAATTGGGCAGCATCTCCTCTGTTTATCGGCCTACCTGTTGAATCAGTTCGACGTCAATCACAATCAACAATCACATCCAATCCACAACTATAATTCACAATTCCAAATCACCGATACAATTCATTTATTTTTATGTTTTTATTCGAACAAAAATATTCGATAAAAAATATTCAGTAAACTACATAAATATTCGAACAAAAATATTCACCGATAAAATTAAAAGTTTAATCAGTAAACTACATAAATATTCGAACAAAAATATCAAGCAGCACACGCGCCTCACGCGCAGCAACAACACATCACGTAAGCAGAACAGGACAAGAAACATAGCCGGAAAACCACCGAATCCGGCGGCAACAAATTAGAGAATTAAGAACTGGACTCAACACAACACCTCACAATTGATACACACACATATATATAAACATACGTTTATATATTGAATAAACAGGAGCAAAACAAAGCACACAGGCGAAACCAATCGGAAACAGATGGCCGGAAACAGAGGCAGCAACTGGAAATAGTCGCGGCAGCTCAACCAGAAAACGGGAAAAAGAACAGAGGGGTTGGAGAGATTGATGTTGAGAGAGAGAGAGAGAGAATTGAAGAGAGAGATAAAAAGAGATTGGAGAGACAGAGCGTAGAGAGAGATCACCCGAGAGAGAAAAAGAAATCAGGAGAGAAGATTGAGGGAAGAGAGGCGGTGGGGGGAGGGTGTTTTTATGTTTTTATATATTTTTTTCTCTTTTACCTGCAATCCCCGGTTTCGCCTCGAGATTCGTAATAAAATGAAAATATGCGCTGATAAATAAAGTCCAAAAATTGTCAAACTAATTTTTAGAATTCTCGGAAGAATTAAAAATTAACAAATTAAAATTTTCATAATTTTAATACAAAATTTTTCTTGAAATTTTATACCCACATTTATCCAATTAACGAACAAATGTGCAGTTAAACAAAAGCCAGAAAGTTTCTGAAATAATTTTAAAATTCTCAAATTATTTAAAAGTTAATAAAATAAAATTTTCATGATTTTTGAAATATCTTGGAATCAAATATTGATTTTACAATTAAATGGAATCAGAAAATCATTTAAAGATAATTAATAAATAAAATATTGATTCCAAAATTTTATAAACTCTTAAAAATAATACATAAAATTATAAAACAACAAAAATAATTTTAGGAGCAATTTTAGCATTTATGAGAATAAATATTCAATAAAATCATTTTTAAAATGAATTAAGTTCATACAACTCGATAATTAATCATAAAATTAACCTTTGCATTCAATAAATCACAAACAATAAATAATACACATCACATAGCTGACCGAATCATCACACATTTGATTTGTTTAAAAATTCGATAATTACATTTACCTTTTAGATCCGAAAATAGGTTACTTAGCCGCTAAGTAACTAAAAAGACGATATGATGATAATACCAGAATTGGATAACTATCCGAACAGAGACTCTTATAAAATACTTTATACGAAAATAAGGTAACAATGTCTCGCCTTTTGAGAATATGGGTTCTTATCAATATATAAAATAATTTGCGTATCGAAAATTTCATACCGAGACTCGTACAGGTCAAACCGCACCCCGGATCGAAAAAGTCAAAACACGGAAAATGTTCATAATTATCAGATTAGGTTAGGAAGGATTTTTCGGAAGATTTTTGGGTTGTAAAAACGCAAAAACGGTTGAAATGGAACGATTTATGATTCTAAAAAGTAATTTTATAATTAAGTAAAATAATCATCATTAATTCTATAAATCCTTACAAAATCATATGATAATCCAAAAATTACCAGAAAAATACCAAAATTATCTAGATTTAATTCTGGATAATTGAAAATTAAAATATCTCAATTTTATCAGAAATAAACATCCAAATGTTATTATCCATCATCAAATAATTCACCAAAATTCACATAAAAATCACATAATAATTATTTATTGATAAAAATAATTACATAAATTTCTCAGACGTTACATCCTCCCCCCCTAAAAAGGATTTTGTCCTCAGAATCATGCTAAGGAACAAACCATGATGTTTTTCAAGTATCTTTCTTATAATTTCTCAGTTCTCATCACCTTAATCACAACTCAACGTCCTTTTACCGTCATCAACTCTATCAGTTGCTCATGCAACCCTTATCTCAATCTCCACTTCATACATTTGAAGCTAAATGAATTTTCGTAGTCATACACACATGAATGTCTTATAGATTCGTTATACCTGTGACAACAAGACCAACTCATTCACAATCGTTCTATCTATCTCATTGTCTCAAAGGGCTAACTTAATTCACACTAATCTTCTTTTCTCTCTAATTCTAATAGTTCGTGTTCATGAACTTTCTATTTCCACTGGCTGTTATATTCTACTTTTCATGTCTCCTTCTGTTCGGTTAACCTGACCTATCAGCGTTTTCGATCGTATGTGAGAATCCTTAATCGGTCTCTTGCATTTTCTATCCGTCTGCGCCCGATATCCTGAGCTCATGACGCCTGATATTTCGGAATGTTCTACATTTATTCAAAAACTAAAAGTAAAGGAAATTCTCGACAATTGCATTTAACTCACCACTTTGCGGTATACTTCAATTTCTTTTCGATCACCATCAAGTATGTTCATTGAGCAAGAATCTGTTACTATCTAAAAGAAAGTACATTAATTTGGAACGGAATGAATTATAACTTTATTCAAAACCCGGTCTTTTGGTACTAATACTCATTTTGTTGTCATATCAAATTAGATATCAATACGAACTTTGATGCTCACAACGTCCCATACTGAAGTGAACATCAATCATCTGCATTAATACCACCATTGATATCTAACAACAAAGTATGTATCATCATAACCCAGAACACGGATCAACCTATTCTTCAATTCCTAACTTTTCCAATTCTTTTAACTATTTCCCAACAATTTTAATGGTATTCACTCTTTTCTTTCTATTTGAACATCTGTTCCTAAATGGACCTTTCATGTTTGGTAGTTAACCACACACTGGAGCTCATAATCAATTATAACCAGAATTCATATCTTTGAAGCTGAGAATGCAGCTGCTATATATTTTTTTCAACTCTTCGCAAGCATATCTTCAGGCGTTCAACTTTGTCTTCCTTAGTCCTTGAATTAGCGAGGATGTTATTAATAAATACAATCACACTATCCCAATACTCCTGGTACATTGTGTTCGCTTAATCTTCAAACTTACAATTTCTGATAATCGACGCGTAACTTCATACCTCCATCTTTTTTTCTTTTTTTTCCATGATCGCTTTCGTGCACAGCGCAAAAATATTCTTTATTTCATTATTCTTTCATTCCACATTTCTGAAGTTTTCCTTCACTTATTATTTCATCCCTATTGAGTTATACGATACAAGGTTTTTGACACCAGCTTGACTCTGTGCGGTAACCGACGAGAAATTCTTACCTCATTCCCCGAGGTAACCTTGGCAAATCATTTGCTCGAACCTCCGGGACTTCACTTTAATTTTAAAGAATTCCGACATGAGATTCATTGCAATTTTCTTCTCTAGTAGTTTGCCATCAATACCTTTGTTTAATCATCCCTGTTTACACGTATTTTTGGAACGAATTCTTATCTCCAACTATCGACGTTTCACCTCATTCTCCTAACAGTTCGAGCACAATCGACGTTCCCAACTTACATATTTCCTGGATTATTTTATAAAATTTCTTTATCATCCTTTTGATTCCACTTCTTGTCTTGATTAGTTCTTCATTCTCACTATTTATTACCTCTTTTAAACACAACGAATTTCTTTTTCTTAGTAATATTAATCTGTTTATCATTGGATAAGTCATTTCTGGAGTTCACACTGGAATGAAGGCTTTTATTTGTACTATTTAAATTCTTACTATAACAGAATTATTGAATTTCCTCAGTAGCTATTTCCTTGACCTTGTCTGACGTAGCACAGATCGCGTGTTTGACTTCTCTTCATTGACCATCATCTCTTTTTCCTGAGTTCACATGCGGACTTCATCAATCTCCGTCTTTCATTGGGTGCTTGAATTTGCGAGCTTTCCGTTATTCTACAGCAACTTCCATTCAATCTCCGTTCTAAAAGAAGTGTACATTCAAATCTTCCATTAATTCGTCATTTGATATGGGTATACATCCAAGTTCTTCCTGGAATGCTATTGCAGATGATATAATCCCTTTACTTTATCTTGAACCTTCAGTTCTTAAAAATATTCTTCTTACTAGCGTGTACCAGTAACTTCCTGTTCCTCTTATTCATCGAAAAGAGCGTATTCTTCTGGATCAAACCTTGCACCTGATTACAGTAACATCACGCTAATTGAACTAAGCCTTCAATTTACGTTAACGCCAATACTTTTTTCAAATTTCTTATCGTTTTGATTTCGGAACTGGAAATCATGTCAGAGCTTGACTCAATCTAATTGGAATCGATCTCCATTTAACTAACCATTAGTTGGTAAAGTTGATCAGTTAACTCCTGTAACTAATCACTTAAACCAAGTGCTGACTAGCTAACTGGAATCAAAGACCAATTATATAAAGTCAGTTTGGTCGTAACAACTTTCTCAAGAACCGAGATCGCAATTATTTGGAGTATTGACGTGAACGATAATATACTTCTTTGTCTTTAACTATAGGGTAATTTCTGAAAATTTGGGCAGCACTTCCCCTACACCATTGACTACCAGTCGGACTCAAGCCGACACCATCAATCAACCAAATCATCCATAATCATATCCACCACTTTCATCAACCAAAATCATCAATTCCCATAATTCACCTTTGATCAGCATCTGACTGGCATATCATATATCTTTTAAAATGAGACTTAAGGTCTTAAATTAACAAGGATTAATATAACCACTCCCTTTCCACTTCTTTCAGAATCTTACAAAATTTTATTAGTGAACTTTAAAATTTGTCTCGTTTCTCAAAATTTTATTTCGCGAGTATCTTAACTTATTTCTTGTCGTTACCAATTGTGTACAATTACTTTTAAGAATTATGCCGCATCCTTCCACCAATCACAACAATCATTTATCTTGGATGATACACATTTAATTTCATTAACTAATATGTTTATCTTTTAATAATCACGCCCGGTTTTCATTACTATCGTCGCACTCTGGTGGAAACTTAATCGTTATATCGTTATTTCTTAAAAGGTTTCACAGTCGAGTCACCATTACTTCATCTCCACTAATGGTTTCGCATCAAACTTTCGTCACTGACCCAGGTATGAGCATTGAATTCACCATCACTTATTTACGCAAGTTAGAGAACTTCACAATTTTTTTGAAGAACACGTTCGAAGTTCGATTACATTTAAGATTTCTTTCATTTTGAATCTTCACGACAAATATCTTCCCGCGACAAAGGGATGCTTCACGTAGTAATTGTATGTCTGAATCATTGTTTAGAATTTTCTTAATCTTTGATCGTTACCCCAACCCTCGCTTGTTTTGTCTGACGCACACCACCTTACTTCTTTATTTTGTAATTAATGTACGACTCGCTAACCATTCATTTCGCGTCGAAATCCTCTGGTTTGAAGTGTATTATATTAACGCAATCTCACATACTGATGAGATCCTCGTAACACGAACAACTGTCTGATTTGATATCCTTGCCCTGACCACGTTGTCGATGTATCCATTCTTCCTTGCTCGCAAATGTCCATCATTTATCGACTTGCAATCACATTCCCCTTTGCCACCTAATTCTACCTGTCGCACGGAACTATTCTATTTCTTTTGTAATCATCAAAGAACAGACTCTACGCAAGAGGAGAGTTTGTGAATAGGACTTTGAATGAAAAGAAGGGTAAGGAATAACAATGCAACAAACAGTTGGAAGAATCTGCAATTCAGAAAATTTGAAGGAAGAAAAATGAGTGAAGAATGAGACAACCATATTCGTACTCAAGATGGCCAGTCTTTCATACTATATGGCATACAGTACATGATTAGGTGGCGTCTCACCCAAATCTTTGTCATTTCGACCAAGCGTCATATCACAACACTGTTCTCTCAATCAGGAATCAAGAATTTGAGAAGAAAAACATTTCAGAAGAAATACAAGAATTTTCTTTCATTTTCGCCTCATATGATTTATCAACAGAAGAAGCTCATACGTATTCAAAACTCGAGAAGAACATATGATATTGTATTTGAAGAAAGGATGTCAGTGTCGATCACTTTCCATGCTTCGCCTACATCTGCCTTCAGGATCGTTCGGATACCGGTTTACAATTTAAGTCACATCATTGCTTCGAAATTATGTCTGGAAATGCCTTCACACCAAATGCTTCAATAATTTGATCTTAATCGCGTCGTTCCAAAATTTAAAATCACGGCTTCAGATTTCATCCATGTCACGTAAAATATCCATCGATCACGCAACGCCTTAATTCCGTCGATAAAATATGATTCCTCTTCCACCATCTAGAAGATTCTGCCATTTCCTTCAATCACTCTTCGTTCGTTCGAATCACGAATCTTGTTAAATTTTAATAATTTTATAAATTGGATAAATAATATTTTAATATGTTGATTCAATTATTGATTTTATTAAACAACGTTTACTTTCATTTTTCACAGCAAACTTTAAACCTTCTCCCTACCGGGGTTTACTTGGCCCTTCGAATTAACAACAGTGAGCCTAATTCTATTCTTCTTTTTAGGTCATTTTCTATTTATAATAACAAGAACATAAATAGTAATTTGACAACCAATTTGTAAAACTCATTTTATGCCAAAAATCTTCTGAAAGTTGATTAAGAAATCCCTTCCGGAATCTCATTTTAAAATTTTGGAAATCAAATATTTGGTCGGCATTACTATATAAGTTACTTGCTATTTTCCTGATTTACCAATGAAATGTCTAATTAAAAGAATGTCCATATAAGGGTCTCTTCACTTTGGTACCTCTTCCATATTTCCTCGGATTCAGCTCGCACTGATTAGTCGCCAAAACTTCATTAACCATCGTAAATCATTTTATTCGCAACTCTATCGGAACGCTGACATTTAGTACTATCTTTAACATTCTTGTCGTCGTCCTTGACGTTATGCTCACACCCAGGCATGTGATTCGGTGTTCCGTCTATAGATAAAGGCGCACATTCTTGCTAGTCTTACCTATACCTAGTGAGGTAGATATCATTCCTCGCGCAGCTCTCGATAAGTGATAAGAATCCTCTCGCAACGGTGGTGCCTTCGTATCGCGCAACGTTAGCTCTTCATCAGCTTCCTTCAACTGGTTGCCTTCGGCATGAAGCTCGTCCTACTACCTAATTCTAAGTTAAATCGTAGCTTCTCTTACACAAATTCTCACAAGAATCGATCTCATATTTTTTTCAAAACCACATGAAAAGTAGGGTAACATACCCCATCTCCGTCGATCTGTCGATTCCTCATTATTGTATGATCTGAGAACTCAATATACCTATAATGTTGTGATATTCTCCTTACACTTTCTCAATGATCCTATCTTAGCAACTCCATCTCGGATCTACTAACCCTAATTCGAACTCAACTCAATTTATCCTGAGTATGCCTAGAGTCTTTCATATCTTGTACGGCCTATCATTCCTATTTTACTCTCACCTATTCTTATTTCAGTGACCAATAACCTGCAGCTCTGATGCCAACTTGTAACAACCCAAATTCGGGGTCAAGATTTGGTGTCACTAAACAATCTTTACATAAAATAAAAGAATATTCAATTAACCCCTTGAATCCAGATCGTTTACAGGTTATGGTATGAAACAAGAATCTAACCCTTTTACAACTCACAATAACTAGAATACAATTATAAATACCTTTGAACTAATGTTCTTGTCACATTCTTCTAACATCTTCAACATCTCGCAACGGAAATTTCTCTAACTCCTGCTGTCTATCAAAGCTATTCACTTTTATCCTTATATGTTTCTGGCACAAATAAGAATTTACAAAGCAAGAGTGAGCCAAAAATGCCCAGCAAGTATATAATTTGAGTTTCAAATATCAATAACAAAGGAAAATTCCCGGATAAAATCTCTAAACAATTTTAAACAGTTTTAATTATTTGAGGAAGTTGAGCGACTAAACCTTGGTTGTTACTAGCCTGTAGTTATAAATCCAAAAGTGACAAGCGATTCTCAGCTTCATCTCCTGAAGCAGGGTTTTGTCCGGTTTTTGGAATCATAAAACTTTCGAGAGAGAATGTCGTTCATGGCGATCAACAACAAATTAGACTGGACACTAGTTCGCATCTATATCCTGCTGATCAGTCAGGATACAGTGCAGATCTATACCTACCTGTATAGATCCAGTCGGGTCCCCAGGCACTACGGCCCATCTCAAGGCACCGGTTATGTTTCGGTCCTTAGGATTATGTAAAACTTAATCCCCAAAGTATCACTATCCAGCCCGTGGAGTATTTTGATATCAAATCATTTTGAATTCAAAACATCTCAATTCAGGGTTCGCAAATAACCCGAAAGAATGGGTATTTGCTCAAGAGAGCAATCAAATTATAGGAACAAGAATAAAAGAACATGCATAATAAGAGTAATTGCAGCGAAATATAAAACATTTAACTATTCAGAACTTATAATAGGAACGCATAAATATTTGCAGTACTTAAAGGAAAGTTCGGAAATACTTGCAGTATTTAAAAGAAAATGAAGAATACTTGCCTCAATAAACTTCAATCGCTATTACTAGTTGACTTTGATTCGACTTGATCGTTTGGCTTTATCGTCAAACTACTATTCCATTATGGATTCGATCCCGACACTCAGGTTCTTCGATTGGAACTTCGTTGATCCCAACGTCTAATCACTAGATCAATCCTAGCCCAACGTCACGTCTCGGGTCTTCCGACTATGACCTACAGGGTTGGAATACCCTAATTCAGATAACCGCTTAACATAACACCACAATCCTATTCTACCCATACGATTTCATAACCCAACTTGTATTTATATGTATTATCGAAATACACATAGCAATTATGGTTCACATCTTCGAAACTCGGTTCAGTATTTATTTTCGGAAAATACGTATATTTGTTATCTCAAAAATAAGGTAATCGATTACTTATAAATTATTTTGTTTCAATCACAACTAAGTTTATATAGTATAATCGTATATGATTATTCGACATCTCCGATAGTTATAGGTTACGTTCCCGTGTTTTCGGAATCAATTTTCCCAAAAATCGGGCAGCGTCTCCTCTTCACAATCAACAATCACATCCAATCCAAAACTATAATTCTCAATTCCCAATCACCGATACAATTCAATTATTTTTATGTTTTTATTCATACTTTTATTCGTATTTTATTTTTTTTATTCGTATTTTTATTCGTAGGACTCAGATAAAAATATCACCGTCCACCGTTGGCTCGCCGAGGCTCATCGCCGATGGCGGTAAAATTCGTGGGTTCCCGTTTTTAACGGGCCTCCGACACGGATTTCACCGATTAATTATTATAATCCCGTACAATTCATTATATCACGAAACATTAATCAACATTTTTCTGCAAAATTAAAAGTTTAATCAGTAAACTACATAAATATTCGAACAAAAATATCAAGCAGCACACACGCCTCACGCGCTGCAACAACACATCACATAAGCAGAACATGACAAGAAACATAGCCGGAAAACCCCCGAATCCGGTGGCAACAAATTAGAGAATTAAGAACTGGACTCAACACAACACCTCACAATTGATACACACATATATATATAAACATACGTTTATATATTGAATAAACAGGAGCAAAACAAAGCACACAGGCGAAACCAACCGGAAACAGATGGCCGGAAACAGAGGCGGCAACTGGAAATAGTCGCGGCGGCTCAACCAAAAAATGGGAAAAAGAACAGAGGGGTTGGAGAGATTGATGTTGAGAGAGAGATAGAGAGAGAATTGAAGAGAGAGATAGAAAGAGATTGGAGAGACAGAGGGTAGAGAGAGATCACCCGAGAGAGAAAAAGAAATCAAGAGAGACGATTGAGGGAAGAGAGGCGGTGGGCGGGGGGTGTTTTTATGTTTTTATATAATTTTTTCTCTTTTACCTGCAACCCCGGTTTCGCCTCGAGATTTGTAATAAAACGAAAATATGCGCTGATAAATAAAGCCCAAAAATTGTCAAACTAATTTTTAGAATTCTCGGAAGAATTAAAAATTAACAAATTAAAATTTTCATAATTTTAAAACAAAATTTTTCTTGAAATTTTATACCCACATTTAACCAATTAACGAACAAATGTGCAGTTAAACAAAAGCCATAAAGTGTCTGAAATAATTTTAAAATTCTCGAAATATTTAATAGTTAATAAAATAAAATTTTCATGATTTTTGAAATATCTTGGAATCAAATATTGATTTTACAATTAAATGGAATCAGAAAATCATTTAGAGATAATTAATAAATAAAATATTGATTCCTAAATTTTATAAACTCTTAAAAATAATACATAAAATTATAAAACAACAAAAATAATTTTAGGAGCAATTTTAGCATTTATGAGAATAAATATTCAATAAAATCATTTTAAAAATGAATTAAGTTCATACAACTTGATAATTAATCATAAAATTAACCTTTGCATTCAACAAATCACAAACAATAAATAATACACATCACATAGCTGACCGAATCATCACACATTTGATTTTTTTAATAATTCGATAATTAAATTTACCTTTTGGATTCGAAAATAGGTTACTTAGCCGCTAAGTAACTAAAAAGACGATATGATTATAATACCAGAATTGGATAACTATCCGAACAGAGACTCTTATAAAATACTTTATACGAAAATGAGGTAACAATGTCTCGCCTTTTGAGAATATGGGTTCTTATCGATATATAAAATAATTTGCGTATCGAAAATTTCACACCGGGACTCGTACAGGTCAAACCGCATCTCGGATCGAAAAAGTCAAAACACGGAAAGTGTTCAGAATTATCAGATTAGGTTAGGAAGGAGTTTTCGGAAGAGTTTCGGGTTGTAAAAACGCAAAAACGGTTGAAGTGTAACAATTTATGATTCTAAAAAGTAATTTTATAATTAAGTAAAATAATCATCATTAATTCTATAAATCCTTATAAAATCATATGATAATCCAAAAATTACCATAAAAATACCAAAATTATCTAGATTTAATTATGGATAATTGGAAATTAAAATATTTCAATTTTATCAGAAATAAACATCCAAATGTTATAATCCATCATCAAATAATTCACCAAAATTCACATAAAAATCACATAATAATTATTTATTGATAAAAATAATTACATAAATTTCCCAGACATTACATTTGCAGCCAAAGACATGAAGAAAATTTAGAGTTGGCTTCTTGTTCTTGAACAATTGATAGGGAGTCATGCATTTTGCTTGATTAACTAGAGAAATATTCTGAGTGTAGCATGAAGTAGTTACAGCTTCAGCCCAGAAATATGTTGGTAACTTAGACTCTTCAAGCATTGTCCTTGCAGCTTCAATAAGTGATATGTTCTTCCTTTCTACTACTCCATTTTGTTGTGGAGTTCTTGCTACTGGAAACTCATACAAAATCCCATTTTCTTCACAAAGTGCTCTCATGACAGAATTCTTGAACTCAGTTCCATTGTCACTCCCGATTCTTCTAACTTTGAAATCAGGATGATTATTGACTTGCCTTATGTGATTGATGATGATTTCACTAGCCTCATCTTTAGACTTTAGGAAATATGTCCAAGAGAACTTTGAGAAATCATCTACAATTACTAGGCAAAATCTTTTCCTAGAGATGGACAACACATTGACTGGTCCAAACAAATCCATGTGTAGCAGTTGCAAAGGTTCTTCAATTATTGAATCAAGCTTCTTTCTGAATGATGCTTTGATCTACTTTCCTTTTTGGCAGGCATCACACAACCCATCCTTAGAAAACTCCACTTGAGGAATACCTCTAACCAGTTCTTTCTTTACAAGTTCATTCATGGTCTTGAAGTTTAAATGGGATAGCTTCTTGTGCCATAACCAACATCCTGACTTGCTTTGCTGAGAAGACAAGTAACAGATTCTGCATTTGATGAGTTGAAGTCATCTAGGTACACATTTCCTTTTCTCACTCCAGTGAGAACCACTTTGTTGCTCCTTTTGTTTGTCACAACACAGGATTCAGAGTTGAAGTTTACTGAATTGCCTTTATCACATACCTGGCTGATACTCAACAAATTGTGCTTGAGACCATCCACTAAGGCAACCTCCTCAACGATGACATTGTCTTTTAAAATCAAGCCATATCCCACAGTATAACCCTTGCTGTCATCTCCAAAAGTAATACTTGGGCTAACTCTCTCCTTGAACTCTGTGAGTAGGGTAGAATCACCAGTCATGTGTCTTGAACAGCCACTATCCAAGTATCATAGATTCTTTCTATTTCGCTGCACACATCAATATCAAATCAAGTTGATTTTGGTACCCATGTTTCCTTGGGTCCTTCCTTGTTAGCTTTATTTTTCTATTTCTTAGGTTTGATCTCATTTGACTTGGGGATATCAGATTCATCCTTAGTCATTTGAGTTGGACCTTTGAAACCATTCATTACAGCATAATTATCATGCATATTTTGATTAACAGGAAATGGCATGCTACTAGTAAACATGTTATTCCAGTAAGGCATGCTAAATGGCATTTGTGGCATACTAAATGCAGCATAATAAGGATTAGGTGCAAATGGCATATTAGCAAACTGTGCATTCATATTCTGTGTAGACATAGCATTCATAGGAATAGAAGGCATGGCATTTATGTTGGGAAAATGAGGTGGCACAGATATGGAAGTAGGCATGGCAGTTTTGCAATTAACAGACAAATGATTTACACTACCACACTTGACATAGATTTTTCTAGGAGCATATATATCAGGCGTGTAGTTGTTATACTTGTTAATTCCTACTTTACCATTTCTATTATTTTTCTTTTTAGCCTCTGTTTTAACCTCAATATTTTCCAGTCTGTCACTCAATTGCTTAACAGTCATATGACCAACATTAGCCTTTTTCTCCTTCTTCACTTGACTGGATTCCCCTGGAATAAAATTCTTGGAAACTGATCCATATTTCTCATTTAACTTGGCAAGTTTGGCTTTACTCACAGGTTTGCTCACAGTCGACGGATGAGGATTTATATCACTCGAAGGATAACCCTTTTTGTTATCCGATGGATCACCCTCATCATCCGTCGAGTCTACATCTGTTAGTAATCCTTCAACCAAATTGGATTCCAGCTTCTCCTTATTCTTCTTCCAGGCTGCATCACAAAAGGACTCAATACCTTGAACTTTGGTGATTTGAGCATGAACATCTCTAGATGTTTTCTATGCCTTAATCACCTCATATTCTCGTTCAAGCTGCTTCTTCAAGATCTCTTCTATCTTCAAGGACTCAGTTAATTCATCATTAGCAATTTTACACTCAATTCTTAATTTTTCAAATTCAATGAACTGAGACTCTAGCATATTATTCCTCTCACTTAAAAAACAAATTGTTTTCTTTGATTTTAGCATTTTCCTTAGTAAGAGACTTAAGTGTAACACGCAAATGATATAATTCTGTAGACATGTCATTTATTGCATCATTACACTCAACTTTAGATAAATGTGCAAGGTTAGTGGTGATTAACTGATTACTTGAAGAATTTGTCTCTGTTTCATCAGACTTGGCCATTAGGGCTAGATTGACATAGCTAACATCCTCATCCTCATCCAGACCATCTGCTGCCCAGTCATTTTCTTATGTAATGAAAGCCCTTTTTTTTTGTTTGAGTAACTCAAAGTATTTTTGTTTATAATCCACAGGCTCAAACTTCTTTTTGCTGGAATCTGACTTTCTACACTCACTGGCAAAGTGCCCTGCTAAGCCATATTTGAAACATTTAAATTTTGATTTATCCACCATGTTTTTATTTGGCTTAGTTGCTCCAAAGTTCTTCTTGAACTTGAGCTTGGAAAATCTTCTGGAAAGAAATACAAGATGTTCATCAATATCCTCCATATCATCTTGGCTCAAAGAATCTTCATTTTCTGCTACCAGCCCCCTGCCCTTGTTTTCACAGACCTTTGAAGTTGATTCAACAACTTACATCTTCATCTTCTTCTCTTTCTCTAACTCAGCAACTAGTGCAATGGATCCTCATTTCTTCTTTCCTCTCGTCATCCTCTCATCTTGCTCTATTTCAAGCTCATAAGTTTTCAGGATGCCATACAGTCTCTCCAAAGTAAACTCCTTGTAATCTTGAGAGTTTCTCAATGAGACTGTCATAGGTTTCCATTCCTTTGGAAGAGATCTAAGGAACTTAAGATTGAAGTCTTTTGTCTGATAGACCCTTTCATGAAACTTCAGAGCATTTAGTAGTTTTTGAAATCTCACTATCTTCACTATGAAAGTGCTCATATTGCTGAATTAGCAGCTGCATCTTATTTTCCCCAATTTGTTCAGTGCCATCACAGATAATATGTATTGTATCCCAAACTTCCTTGGAAGTTTTGCAATTGATGATGTTGTCAAACATGTCACCATCAACTCCATTGAACAGAATATTCATGGCCTTCTTATCCTTCCTGACTTGTTCAATATCAGGATCTGATCATTCATGCCTTGGCTTGGGAACTGATGGCTCATTTCCAGTTGCAGCTCTCATTGGTACATGAGGGCCTCTCTCTATGCAATCTACATAAGCCTCATCTTGAGAAAGTAAGTGAAGATGCATTTTTACCTTCCAGTGATGGTAATTATTTTTGTCCAGAAAATGAATCTTGACTTCTACATCCTTCTTGTTCATCTTGTTGTTTGTTGTGATCTTTAAACTCTTTGTTCTTCAAGAGCTTGCTCTGATACCAATTATTAGTCCTTAATAATGCAACAAGAATTACAGAAGGGGGTTGAATGGAATTCTTGAACCTTTTTCAAAAATATAAAATGTTCTATCTTAATAATATATAAGTGTTTGATTTGCAAAGTGCGGAATAAGAAGTTAGTAAAATCAAAACAGAAGTAATTAAAAACATAAGTATTTAAAAACTTTCTGGTGGATTTGAATGTATCCACCAGAGATATATATTATATCAAGAGAACTCTATGTAGCAAGATTAGCTCACAGCTGCTTACAAATATGAACAACTAAGTTTACAGAGAAATGCTAAGGATGCAACTTACAATTGTTTCTCTGAGATAATGTTCTTAGTCTGGTTCTTGTTGTTCTATTTTCTACTTCTTGGTTTATATATCACCAAGATTACAAAGTAATAAGACAAGATAATAAAACAAAACCTATCAAGTCTAATACTATGCTGCTTCATTACTCTATTCCAGCATCTTTGAATATCATCATAATAGCATGGAAATGGCAATGCTTCTTTGTTCTCTAAAACCCAGTTGAATAGGCTTCCGCATTCCTTTTGCATACACTCGACGCATGTGACTGTGTTGTCACTGTCAACAGATGTTTAAATTAATTATCCGTCGGGTACATGATCATCCGTCGGGTTGCCTTGTTGATCATCTGTCGAGTGGCATTATTGTTTATCCGTCGGGTAGCTATCTGGCACTTGACTTCATTTCATTTATGCAGAATTACAAGACATCATCTATGTACAATTGATCAACCTATTCTGCATATCTAATTAAAGTCAACATGACTTGAGTGCTACTACAGAATCTAAATAAGGTGTATGCAGAAATGTGCTACAGACTCATTGTTACACAAGCTACTCACTCGATGGATAATTAATCATCATCCGTCTGGACTATATTGAGTCATCTGTCGGGACTATATTCCTTATCCGTCGAGTGCTACATTTTTCACTGAGTAAAATCTACTAAGGTGTTTTGTTAATGAAATCATCAAGTTCACAACATATCCACACAAATTTGAAAACATCAACATTGATGGTGATTCTGATGGTGAAGTTGAAGTCAATGCATAACAGATGTTGAATGAAGAGATTACTGAATAGGAAAATCATGGGAATGGAAGCTCATCTCAAACACCTGAATTTGATAGCACAAACTCAGGGGGAGAAAGAGAAGACGGATCTAGAAATCATATCAATAATGAAGAGAAAGATGAAGGCACAAGTCAACAAACTCATACAAGGAAGTGGGATAGAAGTCACACTAGAGAAGCAATTATTGGTGATCCTACTGTAGATGTGAGGACTAGAAGTACAACTGCTAATGAGTGCCTACATGCATGCTTTCTGTCTCAGATAGAACCCAAGAAAACTGAAGAAGTTCTAATGGATCCTTATTGGATATCTGATATTCAAGAGGAGCTTAATCAGTTTGAAAGGAATAAAGTTTGGGAGTTAGTTCCTGCACCAAAGAATAGAAGCATTATTGGAACAAATGGGTGTTCAGGAACAAGATGGATGAAAATGGTATAGTTACCAGAAATAAAGCAAGATTGGTTGTAAAAGGCTACTCACAAGAAAAAGGAATTAATTATGATGAAACTTTTGCTCCAGTTGTAAGACTTGAAGCAATAAGGATTTTCCTAGCATTTGCTGCACATTCAAATTTTAAAGTGTATCAAATGGATGTTAAGAGTGCCTTCCTGAATGGTGAGCTAGAAGAAGAAGTTTATGTTTAACAGCCACCTGCCTTTGAAGATCCAGAATTTCCAAATTTTGTGTACAAGTTACTCAAGGCTCTATATGGACTAAAGCAGGCACCTAGAACTTGGTATGATACATTGTCAGAATTCCTACTGAAGCATGGTTTTACTAGAGGTACTATAGACAAGACTCTCTTCGACAAGAAATATGGGGAAGATATGATCCTAGTTCAGATCTATGTGGATGATATCATCTTTGGTTCTATAAATGAAAAGCTTTGCCAATGATTTTCTAAGCTTATGCAGAGTGAATATGAAATGAGTGTGATGGGGGAATTAAGTTACTTTCTTGGACTACAAGTCAGTCAAAGAAGTGATGTGATCTTCATCAGCCAAACTAAGTATGTCAAGGACTTATTAAAAAAGTTTGGTATGATTGATTGTTCACCTGCTTCTACACCTATATCTACAGCAACAAAGTTGGATGAAGATAGAATGGGCAAAAGTGTAGATATTTCAAGATATAGAGGAATGATTGGATTATTACTTTATTTAACTGCAAGTAGACCAGACATCATGTTTGCAACATGTCAATGTGCAAGATTTCAAGCCAATTCAAAATAATCACATTTGATGGCTGTGAAGAGGATTTTCAGATATTTGAAGAGGACTCCAAACTTGGGATATGGTATCCTAAGGGAACTGGTTTTGAAGTTGTTTGCTACACAGATGTAGATTTTTCTAGATGCAGAGTTGACAGAAAGAGTACTAGTGGAAGCTGTCAATTTTTTGGTCAAAGACTTGTATCCTGGTATAGCAAGAAACAACAATATGTATCAACTTCTACAGCAGAGGCTGAATACATAGATGCACGAAGTTGTTGTTCTCAAGTGCTTTGGATTAGAAATCAGCTAATGTATTATGGCCTAGTGTTACACAAAATTCCTATCATGTGTGACAATACTAGTGCTATATCTATAGTGTCTTATCCAGTTAATCATTCTAGAACAATGCATATTGATGTAAGATACCATTTTATTAGAGAACATGCTACAAATGGTACCATTGAGCTCATTTTTGTTCCAACAGAAAAATAATTAGCTGACATTTTTACTAAACCTTTGGATGAAGCAACATTCACGAAACTTGTAGGTGAAATTGGAATGCTCAATTCTTCATCCTAAGGCAAGAACTCAGCTAATGTGTTACAGCAGATTAATTTCTAGTAAATCAAAATTAATTTGATTTAATTGAAAATTAACTAAAATATAAATTATAAATATTTCAGAAATCTCTGCATATTTATTTTTCAAAACAAAAATTTTAGATTGGAATTTTTCAAATTCTAAGTAAACTACTCAGATGTTAATTTACATTCTTAATATGTGAAATTTACACAAGGCAGAATTAAAGTGTTCAAAAGTATATAGAGAACTGAGTTCTCGATAAGTATAACTGACTTATTGACAAGTCATCTTAAGACTTCTCGAGTGAGTTCTCGATAAGCCAATTTACTGACTTCTCGAGTGACTTCTTGATAAGCTTTATTATGACTTATCGATAAGTCCTTGTAGAGTTCTCTAGTAGTGTTAATTCACAGAGTACCCTACAAGTATAATTTTTAGACTTCTCAATAACTCAGAACTGAAATAATTTAACTTAATAAATTAATTTGATAAAATACTTTTGGCAAATTTATTCTAATTTTATTTTGAACTTTTTCAAATAAAAGTTGAAATTAAATCAGTCCATTTTTGGACAAACTGGGTATTTAGTTGACATCTCGATAAGTCAATTTTTAGTTCTCTATAAGAGTAATTTAAAATGACTTCTTGATATGTTTTTCATCTCTCGAAATGACTTCTCGATAGACTAATTCCAAATGTCTATTTTTGAGTTCTCGATAAGTCATTTGCTTTTACTATAAATACCCAGATATCTCGATACATATACTTACTTACAACTTTCGAGATCTGAAGTGACCTAGCTCTCAATCCAAAACTTATTTCTCTCTCATTTTTCCTCCTTTCTCACAAATCTCTTTTACCCATTAAACTTCATACATATATCAATGACAGCCAATAATATTGCACCCTTCATCCCCAAGAAGACCAACTTTCTTGCATTTTTAGATGCCAATCAAGCTCCTGAAGCTTTCAAAAGCTTTGTCAAGTTCTTATCTGAAACATATTTTGTTGGAGCTCTCACAGCTAACCCAGTTCTATATCTGGATGTATTGGATGACTTCCGGAACTCAGCTGTGGCTAGGACAGTTTTTCATGAGGATCAATCTTCAAGCTTGGTTGTTAACTGTCAAATCAAAGGACAATAGCTGGAAATAACTGAAGCTGACATGAACTTGGTCTTGAACATTCCAACTGACAAGGTGGTGGGGATCCCAACTCAAGATGAACTCTATGAATTCATGGACTTTATCAACTATTCTGAGAAGATCAACTTGGCAAGCATGAACAAGAAGAACTTGAGGAGAGAATGGTCCTTCTTGTTTGACTCAGTAATAAGGGCCTTCATTTGCAGGATGTGAGGATTTGACAACATATCCAGTGTTGTCCAAAAGCTGGTCAACTCCATGGCTCACAACAAACAGATCAATGTAGGACACTACATATTGGAGGAGTTGAGCACCAGGCTGACAATTGTTAGGGAGAAAATACGCGCTAATATTCACGCAAGTATACGCGTTCGCAAGTAATATAGAATACTTTCTAGTTCGTTCCCACAGAGACTCAGACTAATTATTGTCTAATTAAACTCACGCACCAATGTATGATTACTTCTCAATGTTAAGACACTAACACTTAGAATTGTTGACTAAATATTAACTACAATTAATTACTTAATTTATCACTTAATTAACACTTCAAATAAACAATATTAAAACACTCATGAGATCACAACTTCATTACTACTTCCTTCAATAGTTATTGTTATTACCTTTAGCATGTGACAGTGATGATATTAATCGAATAACACGAAACTGATAAAAGCCAACTTTCATTGTACTAATACCATTCTACCAAGCATCCAAATTAAGATGGAAGTTGAATAGTCATCAATTATGTTGAGTTCCTATATGTCTACAGAAATTGACAACACAACGATTTAAGCACAAGTTATTCCTTTTGATTACACAGGGTGAATAAAACTGTTAGAGTTACCCACTAATCATGCACATCATACATGAACCTATGCTAGCATGGCAAGTTCTAAATCTCAAGATCCACCGTCGCTTCACAAGAGATTAACACCCTATCTTATATGTTCGCGACGCACATAAGACGAATACGCACAACCAATACAAGATATCATACAATCATCATACACTAAAGTATTAAACAATTAACTAAAGAATTCCATAGTAAATCCGTTGCAACCCCATGATCACGATTAGCCCATAATAGCACTCATCGTCACCATGGGTTCATATGAAATCATGATAAACAAACACAAGAAAATAATAACTAAACTAATTATATTAAATCAGAGTACGTCACAAGAGTAAATAGGTTCAAAGTAAGAAAACTAGCATCCAACGTTACAACAGAACAAGAATCACAAGAAAATATGCTTCATCTTCGTTGCTGTGTGCTAAAACGGTCTTCTTCCTTATCTCCTTCGCTCCTTGCTTAATACCACGATCCTCTCTCTTGAAAACGTCTCCAAATCTACTTATATAATAGTCCCATAAAACTCAGATTACATAGAAGTGGAAGCCAAACAGAAGTAGAAGTCCTAAAATAAATTATCTTTTTTCCCGACCCTGCGCGGCTGCTCAGCATAGCTGAGCGGGCGCTCAGCTTCCTGTGCTGCCGCTCAGCATTGCTGAGCAGGCGCTCAGGACCCTACTGGAAAAATCCTGAGTTTGCTCCGTTTCTTCGCCGTAATCTGCCCCTTCCTTTCCTCTCTCAATGGTGAACACATGTCAAGGCTTATTCTTGATGATTACTCCTCTGAAATGCAACTAATACCCTGAAATGCATAAAAACTAGAAAAACGCATCAAATACACAAACTACTTGATTTCAAGGCACCAATTTAAGCCATTTTAAGATGTTCTAAGTGGTATAAAATGCCACTTATCACACCCCCAAACTTAAATCGATGCTTGTCCTCAAGCGTCACAGACTCAAAAACAAATAAAATATGCATGAATGCAATCTATATGAAAATGCAGCCATCCCCCTTACTACGAACAAACCAACCAAATTGCAACATCTCAACAAATGCAGTTAGCTGACTAAAGATCAATAAACTCATGCAAACGAACATTCAGCCAGAAATGTGGTGTGTGCAGATGCTTAACAGATATGCTTCGGAACTAGACCAATTATTATGACTCAATTATGATCAAGGCAATCACATGATTATACAAAGAATAAAAATTCTAGGCACAAAGCGACATATAACACTACAAGAATTTTGGAGCTTATTACGGAATCATGCTTTTTATTTACGACAACAATGCTTATTTAACCGTACAATGAGTGAGGTCCACAAAAGACTTATACAATGGTATCCATGTAACGAGCGTTAGGTTAGCGGATCCCAGACTCTAAAAGCCTTAGGTCACTAGGCACAAAGTCCCCTAAGAACTTAATAACTCGAATACCAAAGAGCCCACTCGTGATCAATTATGCATAAACACCAGAAAAAAATTTCTTTTCTCTTTTTTTTTTTTAAAAAAAATTTCTGAGCAAGTGCGTTTCGCTCCATCTTGCTCAACCCTAGACTACTCGCATAACATGCGAGCCGGCTACTAGCCATTTGACGCCTAGCCACAACTAGCAACAAATTCCATTTTTACTCCATATTTTTTTTTCTTTTTCATGCCTTTATCACTAAGAACCTTTTATCGAATTCTAAGCATAATAAATAGATTAACCTCGAAAACAATCATATCATAACAACAATCTAGCCCTTAAGCATTCTCTAAGACTTAGTGAAACTACAAGTGCTTCTAGCATGCATATCAACCTACATGACTCAATATCACTTTAATGCTATCACTACACTCGCATCAATATCACAATTCAGTCGATAAATCATCGCAAAAGGGATCATGGTATATGCATGAGCTACATGACATGATAAACAAATAAAGCTATAAAATAAAAAAAAACTATATGGCAAAAATTATGCAACTATATGAACTAAACTATTATGAATATGCAGCTATATGACACATACAAAATATTCCTTAACTACCACCCCCAAACTTAAAATCTTCACTGTCCCCAGTGAAGGTAGTAGAAAGGAACACAGGGTATACCTACTCGGAGTCATCATCATCATCACCCTCAGTGGGTGGAGTATCAGGCGGCGGGTATGCAGAGTCCTCACCAAAAACTGGCCACTGGATATCAGCTCCAAGGCCCCGAAAAGCAGTCCCTAACGCAAGGGTGAGCTCTTGAGCAAACCTGTTCTGCGTCTCGTACATGGCATCCATCCGCCGTGAAAGCCTCCTATACTGGGTATCAGCCATCCCAGCACCCTCCTGAGCTCTCGAAGAACCAGCCTCATCACGCCTAGGCTTAGCCATAGTAGCACCTCGTGCTGGACGCCCTCCTGGAAGACGACAACCCAGCCCATGCTCCTCGGGCTCACCACCGGTCCACTCCTGCATCCCATTCAGAGTCCCAAAATCAATCAGAACGGCCGGCCACTGCAACTGCTCATGAGCCGGCCAGTTCACTCCTACTGCTCGGCAAAGCTTTGTAACCGTGGATGCATAAGGGATGTTCATATGCTTAGCTCCCCTCAAAAACTTCAGAATTCCTTGGTAGATAAACTCATCAAGGTCCACATAGTACTCCTCATTGAGAATTCCCCACAATAACTGTGCTCTCTCAACTGTGACCTCGTGTGCATGTGAAGAAGGAAAAATATTAGCACAAATAAATGCATTCCATGCACGGGCATACCTGTTCATAGCGATCGCCGGGAAGCGACGATACTTATTAGTGCCGGTCTTGAGGTCCAAACTGTGCCCGGCCTACAGAGAGTAGCACAAATCAAATCCAAGTCAAAATCCTCAGCAGTCTTCTCATTCCAGTTCTCCTCCTCGGGCTTCCTCTCTCGCTACCCAATCACACGGCGAATCGCCGCTGGGTGATAATCAACCGTCAGCCCTCGGACCACAGAAAACCCATTCTTTTCGGCCTTCGTGTTCACATAGAACTCACGAACCACACTCATCGGCACTGCTTCGGGCGACTCACAAAAAGCTATCCACCCCTTCTCTGCAATCATGGGTAGCAACTCACCATCCCTCCCCGATGGTAAAAACCCTCTCTCCTTCAGAATCGGCTTCCCCAAAAGCCTAGTGTACTCCTCCTCCGCAGCTCTGTCATTCAACCGAGGCCTTGCAGCAGTACCCCTCGATGAATCAGCAGTAGGGACTGTGCTGCTGCTATCAATAGTTCGTGCTCTCTTGGGTGCCATTGAATCTTGAATAAAAGTGTTTAAGAACTGAGTTTTTGTGTTTGAGAGAGAGTTTAAGTGTAGAAAGTTTGTGGGAGATATGTAGGATAGGTGTATGTATATATAGGGTGTGGATTAGGTTAAATTAGATTAGGAGTGGGGTTGAGGGATAAAAATCATGGAGTAATAGGAAAAGAGTTCGTGGGTTTATGGGTTGTGTTGGGTTTTTTTAATTTTCTGAATTTTTTTTTGTATTTTATGAACTATAAAAAAAAATCTGGCAGCCGACCCCTGAGCGGTCGCTCAGCAGAGCTGAGCGGACGCTCAGGGGGTCACTGGAAAAAAAAAATTCAGTCCCGATTTTCTGATTTTTTTGTGTTTTTGGATAGGTTATTAACTTCTAAGGGTTCCTGTAACAACAAATCATGGGTTGCCTCCCACGCAGCACTTCTTTTTCGTCATTAGCTTGACGTTGCGTACCTTTCTCAAGTAGTCAATAAAATGGCACTAACCACTTCTCGGTTTGCCATGTCCCCATAGTAGTGCTTCAAACGCTGACCATTAACCTTGAATGCTTGGTCCGGATCATTCTCAAAAATTTCCACCGCTCCATGTGGAAACACAGTTTTGACAATAAAAGGTCCAGACCACCTCGATTTCAACTTCCCAGGAAAAAGTCGAAGACGAGAGTTGAATAAGAGAACTTGTTGCCCCAGCACGAATAACTTAGGATGTAGCTTCCTATCGTGCCACCTCTTCACCTTTTCCTTGTACATTTTGTTATTCTCGTATGCTTGAAGTCGGAATTCATCAAGTTCATTAAGCTGAAGCATTCTTTTCTTACCAGCTGCATCTAAGTCCAGGTTCAACTTTTTCAACGCCCAGTAGGCCTTATGCTCAAGCTCCGCAGGTAAATGACATCCCTTACCGTACACCAACTGAAATGGGGACATACCAAGTGGAGTTTTGTATGATGTTCTGTAAGCCCAAACAGCTTCATCGAGCTTTAAAGACCAACCCTTCCTTGACGGACAAACAACCTTCTCTAGAATGCGCTTGATCTCTCTGTTAGACACTTCCGCTTGACCATTTGTTTGCGGATGATAGGCAGTAGCAACTCGATGATTTACATTATAACGCTGCATCATAGAAGTGGACTTACGGTTGCAGAAATGCGACCCTTCATCACTTATGATTACCCGAGGTGTTCCAAACCTTGTGAAAATCTGCTTATGAAGAAAATTCAGCACTGCCTTTGCATCATTTGTCGGTAAAGCTTTGACTTCTACCCATTTTGAGACATAATCGACTGCCACCAAGATGTACTGATTATTGCAGGACGAGACAAAAGGCCCCATGAAATCGATTCCCCAAACATCAAAGACCTCGAATTCAAGCATCACATTTAACGGCATCTCATCCTTTCTCGTCAAATTTCCCACTCTTTGGCAACGATCACACCTTAAAACAAACTGATGAGTATCCTTAAACAAAGTAGGCCAGAAAAAACCTGCTTGCAGAATACGAGCTGCCGTCTTCTCACCACCATATTGTCCACCATAAACTGTGGAGTGGCAGTCTCGTAATATCCCCTCCGTCTTACAGAACGGGATACATCTCCTGATGATCTGGTCAGCTCCCTGTCTAAACAAATATGGTTCATCCCACATATACCACTTCACATCATGCAGAAACTTCTTCTTTTGAGCGGAGGTCAAATTAGGAGGCATTATATTGCTAACAAGATAGTTTACAATATCTGCAAACCATGGCTCTTCCTCCTGAACTGCGAATAAATACTCATCCGGAAAAGATTCATTGATTAATGTCCTATCTTGTGAAGTAGACTCGGGATTCTCCAACCTAGAGAGATGGTCAGCTACTTGATTCTCATTACCTTTTCGATCCTTGATTTCTAACTCAAATTCCTGAAGTGAGAGCACCCAACGAATGAGTCTCGGCTTCGAATCCTTCTTGGAAACCAAATAGCGAATGGCCGCATGATCAGTGAATACTGTTACTTTAGTCCCAAGCAGATAAGATCGAAATTTCTCGAAACCAAAGACTATAGCCAAGAGCACCTTCTCCGTAGTGGTGTAGTTCATTTGGGCCCCATTTAAGGTCTTACTCGCATAGTAGACCACATGAAAGAGATTATTCTTGCGCTGTCCCAGAACTGCACCTACCGCATAATCACTCGCATCACACATCATCTCAAACGGCTCTGTCCAATCTGGTGCTGTAATAACTGGTGCAGTGATCAAACTCTTCTTGAGAGTCTCGAATGCCGCCAAACATTCATCAACAAATTTGAAAGGCACATCTTTCTCAAGCAAATTGCACAACAACTTAGATATCTTCGAAAAGTCCTTGATGAATCGCCGATAAAAACCCACATGACCAAGAAAACTACGGATTCCCTTCACAGAATTAGGTGGTGGAAGATTTTCAATGACTCCCACCTTGGCCTTGTCCACCTCTAGACCCTTGCTAGAGACCTTATGCCCAAGAATAATGCCTTCACGCACCATAAAATGACATTTCTCCCAATTGAGCACCAAATTAGTTTGCACACACCTTTTGAGTACGGCGCAAAGATTATTCAAACATTCATCATACGAATGTCCAAAGACGGAGAAGTCGTCCATGAACACCTCGACATTATTTCCAATCATGTCAGAGAATATAGCCATCATACATCTCTGAAAAGTGGCCGGGGCGCCACATAACCCAAATAAAACTCTGCGAAAAGCAAACGTGCCAAATGGACAAGTGAAGGTAGTCTTTTCCTGATCCTCTGGTGCCATACAAATCTGATTATACCCTGAATAGCCATCCCGAAGACAATAATACTCATGACCAGCCAACCTGTCAAGCATCTGATCAATGAATGGAAGAGGGAAGTGATCCTTCCTCGTGGCTTTGTTCAACTTTCGATAATCCATGCATACTCTCCATCCTGTAACTGTTCGAGTGGGGATGAGCTCATTCTTCTCATTTGCCACCACAGTGATACCTCCTTTCTTAGGTACACATTGTACGGGGCTCACCCACGAACTGTCAGAAATAGGATAAATGATGTCTGCATCTAGCCATTTCAGAATTTCTTTCTTCACCACCTCCTTCATGATAGGATTAAGTCTGCGCTGTTGTTCAACAGTCGGTTTACTACCTTCCTCTAGCAGAATTTTATGCATACAATATGAAGGGCTGATCCCCTTGATGTCTGCTATGGTCCATCCAATAGATGATTTGAATTCTCTCAAAATCCTTAAGAGCTTGTCTTCCTCACTACTTGAAAGGTCAGATGCAATAATAACAGGTAAAGTAGATGCATCACCTAAAAAGCATACCTCAAGTGTTCAGGTAATGGCTTGAGCTCCAAGGTAGGTGCTTCCTCTATTGATGGTTTGAGCTTTCCTTCAGCATTCTTGAGGTCAGAAGTACCAAGAGATTCAAACGGCATGTCCAGCTTTCGCTTCCAGGGAGAAGCATTCAGATATTGTAATTTCTCATTGCCATCTTCATCATCACTGTCAAAATCCCCCACTAAGGCCTTTTCCAATGCATCAGACATTAACATGTGATCGAGTTCCGAAGTAACCGCAGAATCAATCACATCCACTTTTAAGCACTCCTCATCTTCTGTAGGGAATTTCATTGCCTTGAATACGTTGAAGGTCACATCCTGATCTTGTACCTGCATAGTAAGTTCACCTTTCTGCACATCTATCAAGGTACGGCCAGTAGCCAAGAAAGGTCTTCCCAAGATTATGGGAATCTTCTTATCTTCCTCAAAATCCAGAATAACAAAATATGCAGGAAAGAAGAGCTTATCCATCTTGACTAGCACATCCTCGACTATGCCCCTTGGGTAAGTAATAGAATGATCAGCCAATTGTAGAGACATGTATGTGGGTTTTGGATCAGGCAAATCCAACTTTTTAAAGATCGACAACGGCATTAGATTGATGCTTGCTCCCAAATCACAAAGGCACTTGTCAAAAGTCAACTTGCCAATGGTGCAAGGAATGGTGAAGCTACCTGGATCTTTTAGCTTTGGAGGTAACTTTTGCTGTAGAACAGCGCTGCATTCTTCCGTGAGAGCAACGGTCTCAAGGTCATCCAGTTTCACCTTCCTTGAAAGAATACTCTTCATAAACTTAGCATAACTAGGCATTTGCTCCAGAGCCTCAGCGAAAGGTATATTGATGTGAAGTTTCTTGAACACCTCCAGAAACTTACCGAACTGTCTATCCAGCTTTTGTTGCTGCAATCTCTTAGGAAAAGGTGGTGGAGGATAGAGCTATTTCTCCCCTGTATTACCCTCAGGAAGAGTGTGTTCAACAGTAGTCTTCCTTGGTTCCACCGCTTTCTCCTTTTGCTTAGCTTCTTCATCTCTAACTTCAGCTTCTCCTTCTTTTGCCTTTTCAGCATCAGCAACTTTTCCAGACCTTAAGGTAATAGCCTTGACTTGCTCTTTAGCTTCCTTCCTGGTACTTCCATGTCACTGGGAAGAGTGCCAGCTTGACGATTGAGCACTGCATTGGCTATTTGACCTATTTGGTTTTCCAAGGTCTTGATAGAAATCGCCTGACTTTTGCATAACAGCTTAAGTTCCTCAAAATCAGCACTAGTAGGTGTAGTTGCACTTCCCTGTTGAGGATATGATTGCCTTTGAGCATACTGTTGTGTTTGCTGGAATCCAGGTGGATTAAACTGTTTACTCACACCTTGCTGATATGGTGGCTGAATAGCATTCTGATTATTACCCCAGCTGAAATTTGGATGATTTCTGTTATTAGGATGATAAGTAGCTGGCACAGGCTACTGTTGTCGCTGATAATTATTCACATACTGAACAGATTCATTGACAAGAGAACACTGATCCGTAGCATGAGAACCTGCACAAAGCTCACAAACCATAGCTATTTGATTAACTCCATATGTAGCCAGAGAATCAACCTTCATTGACAGCGCTTGAAGCTGTGCTGCAATAGCGGTGGCTGCATCGACTTCCAGAATACCTGCTACCTTCCCAGGCATCATCCTCTGAGTTGGGTTTTGATGCTCATTTGCAGCCATAGTCTCGATAAGATTATAAGCCTTAGTATAACTTTTAGCCCATAAGACGCCTCCAGCTGCTGCATCGAGCATGGGCCTAGATTGGGCCCCCAAACCATTATAGAAACCAGTGATCACCATCCAATCAGGCATTCCATGATGTGGACACTTTCTCAACATTTCCTTGTAGCGTTCCCAAGCTTCGCACATAGATTCTGTAGGTTGCTGCGCAAACTGAGTAAGAGCACTCCTCATAGCAGCAGTCTTTGCCATCGGATAAAACTTCACCAGAAATTTTTGTGCAAGATCTTGCCAAGTAGTGATGGACCCAGCTGGTTCAGAATGTAACCAATCCTTAGCTTTGTCCCTCAGTGAGAATGGGAAAAGCCTCAGCTTGATAGCCTCATCAGTCACGCCATTATACTTAAAAGTGCTGCAGATCTCGACAAAATTCCTTATGTGCATGTTGGGGTCTGCAGTCGCAGCCCCTCCAAAAGAAACAGAATTCTGCACCATCTGAATAGTGCCCGGCTTGATTTCAAAGGTGTTAGCTTGAATAGCCGGATGAAGAATGCTTGACTGAATGTCATCAATTTTAAGCCGAGAAAAGTCCATAAGAGCTGGATCAGCCTGAACAATACGATCACCCATGTTTACTGGTTCTTTTTGCTCAGTTCCTGAATCCGAATCTTCAAAATCTATCTTCTCCGGAATATCAAGAACTTCGTCTGTCTCCTCAGCTGTATCTAAAGTCCTCTTGCGAGTACGAGAATGAGTTTGCATAAACGCTCGCTAAAGTACCTGAAACACAACCGGAAACAATAAGTAACAACTACGTCCTAATCACTGAGTCCTAATGACCAATGATGGTAAGTACATAAACTAAACAAATACGCCGAGTCCCCGACAGCGGCGCCAAAAACTTGTTAGGGCGAAAATACGCGCTAATATTCACGCAAGTATACGCGTTCGCAAGTAATATAGAATACTTTCTAGTTCGTTCCTACAGAGACTCAGACTAATTATTGTCTAATTAAACTCACACACCAATGTATGATTACTTCTTAATGTAAAGACACTAACACTTAGAATTGTTGACTAAATATTAACTACAATTAATTACTTAATTTATCACTTAATTAACACTTCAAATTAACAATATTAAAACACTCATGAGATCACAACTTCATTACTACTTCCTTCAATAGTTATTGTTATTACCTTTAGCATGTGACAGTGATGATATTAATCGAATAACACGAAACTGATAAAGGCCAACTTTCATTGTACTAATACCATTCTACCAAGCATCCACAATTAAGATGGAAGTTGAATAGTCATCAATTATGTTGAGTTCCTATATGTCTACAGAAATTGACAACACAACGATCTAAGCACAAGTTATTCCTTCTGATTACACAGGGCGAATAAAACTGTTAGAGTTACCCACTAATCATGCACATCATACATGAACCTATGCTAGCATGGCAAGTTCTAAATCTCAAGATCCACCGTCGCTTCACAAGAGATTAACACCCTATCTTATATGTTCGTGACGCACATAAGACGAATACGCACAACCAATACTAGATATCATACAATCATCACACACTAAAGTATTAAACAATTAACTAAAGAATTCCATAGTAAATCCGTTGCAACCCCATGATCACGATTAGCCCATAATAGCACTCATCGTCATCATGGGTTCATATGAAATCATGATAAACAAACACAGGAAAATAATAACTAAACTAATTATATTAAATCAGAGTACGTCACAAGAGTAAATAGGTTCAAAATAAGAAAACTAGCATCCAACGTTACAACAGAACAAGAATCACAAGAAAATATGCTTCCTCTTCGTTGTTGTGTGCTAAAACGGTCTTCTTCCTTATCTCCTTCGCTCCTTGCTTAATACCACGATCCTCTCTCTTGAAAACGTCTCCAAATCTACTTATATAATAGTCCCATAAAACTCAGATTACATAGAAGTGGAAGCCAAACAGAAGTAGAAGTCCTAAAATAAATTATCTTTTTTCCCGACCCTGCGCGGCCGCTCAGCATAGCTGAGCGGGCGCTCAGCTTCCTGCGCGGCCGCTCAGCTTCCTGCGTGGCCGCTCAGCATTGCTGAGCGGGCGCTCAGGATCCTACTGAAAAAATCCTGAGTTTGCTCCGTTTCTTCGCCGTAATTAGCCCCTTCCTTTCCTCTCTCAATGGTGAACACATGTCAAGGCTTATTCTTGATGATTACTCCTACAAAATGCAACTAATACCCTGAAATGCATAAACACTAGAAAAACGCATCAAATACACAAACTACTTGATTTCAAGGCACCAATTTAAGCCATTTTAAGATGTTCTAAGTGGTATAAAATGCTACTTATCAACAATGCCATTGAAGTCAAGAGGTAAAGAAATCTCTCTTCCTAGATTAATCATGTCTACTTTAAACCATAAAGTTAATGACATACACATGCTTGAAAGAATAGATAGGTCAATAATTGGCAATTGTAAATAAGTGTCCAAAATTCTATCTGGATCACTTATTACTAAAAATAAGGTACAAGTGGGTCTTAGATTAACACATTTCATGATTGAATGATTTAAGACCTATCTTTATCCTATGTCAGACATGAGAACAAGTGCAAGTCAACCTAGTACAACAATGGTTCCTGAGCTTATGGAAGTACAAACACAAGCACACCCACAGGAACCTACCTCTATTGAGCATGTTCCTTCAAAACTTGTAGAAGCTAGGAAACCAACTACCTCATCTTCTCAAACGGATGAGGTGAGTAAAAAGAAGAGAAATAGGGTAACTTCAGTAGTTATAACTGAGAGTGGTGAGGACCAAACTAAAATTGAGACACCCTTGGTCAAGATATCAAAAAGAAGTAAGAAATCTGAGCTGACCACTCAAGCCACCTATGTATCCTCCCAATCGGATGTAGTTGTAAAAATGGGGACTAAACAGACCCTATATACATCCTCTCAACAGGGTGTGTCTATTGAAAAGAGCATTCACCCCAATGTACCCTGTACAGAGTCTGCACAGCTTGCACCTGAACCAATTCAAGTGTATGGTAGGAGAAATAAGGATGGCACACACAGTGAGAGCATATCTTTTGAAGCTTCCTCATCCATTCAGGGGGAGTTGCCAACACTCACGGCTGAACAACAATCTCTCATACCTCAAATTTCTTCTCTACCAACAACACTTGAATTCAATTCTCAAGTGCAAGCTCACTCAAGTGACTTGGTTCAAGAAACCTTGCTCACCACCCAGACACTTCATTCAGATGGTGAGAGGGTACTAGCTAGGGTAGACCTTGATGACACCATCAAAACCATGGGAGATTCATCAGTTTTTACTGAAGACCCCATGGAGATACTAAATGCACCTTCATGTGCAAATTAGTCTTCACAGACTATAAGGTTTGAGGGTGGTACTCCTGAGGGGGAGCTATCTAAATCCTCTCCAATTCAATTGGAGGTTCCTCATAAAGGAACAACTCCCCTCAAAACCCTATAATTTCTGCTAGAAGTATAATTTCCAATGAGCTTGCTATGAGGGAGGCAAGTATAGCACATTCAGATGACAGTGTGGTGCAAGACATACAAGGGTTTGAGGCTGATGTACATGATAGTAATCCAATCAAATCCCCTCCAATTCAATTGGAGGTTCCCACTACAAGTGGAGGACAACACACTCTCATAAACATAGAGCAATCTATGAGTAAAACTGTGACTTCAGTCACAGGTGGTTATGAATCTCAACCATCCACCTCACAACCTCAACAATCACACATTCTATCTCACTGGCTACAAGAATCTAGCTCTCAACCCACATTTGTAGATGATCTACTAGTTGAGCAGATTTCTGGACTGGCAAACATTTCACAGCATCTATTGACTTTAAACATGAGCTATCAAGATTATCAAGTTATCATGCTAACATACAATGAAGAAGTTGAGAAGCAAAAAGAGAAAATTGTAAATGATGTAGAACAAGATGGAAATGTGGATGCATGGCTCTCTCAGGACTTTGTACTAGAGATGGATCAAGTCTTGGCCAGATTTAGGGAATAATACATCACTATTCTGGGAAGCAATGCAAAGGCCTTGACTCCACAAGATGTATATGATGCAGTTACAGAAGTGTACAAAGCTCAGCTCAAAGTATTTCATCTTTTTGGTAAAGCTCTTGAAATCAAGCTAACTGGTCATGAAGACAAAATTAGGAAGCTGGTGAAGGAGAAAATGGATGAGATTATACCATCTCAAGTACAGATCACTTCCAAATTCAAGCATTTTGTTGATCAAATGTCAAGGATGGATCTCATTACCATTGAAAAGGAAGTCCAAAATCTCAAACAATCCTTCATCTCTCTTCATACAGTTGTCCAGCAGCAAATCACTCATTCCAATGACACAAAGGTCAAGTTGGACCAACTTCACCAAAGCAGATATGAGCTCTCAGCTTTGCTTATGGAAGGAATCAAACAGGCTGTAAAAGAACATTTTGGAACCTCAACATCTACTAGCTCTTATCAGCCTGGCTCCACTTCCACAAATCTGCAAATTTAATCTCTTCAAACTCAAGTCTCAGAATTGTAGAATTCAAATGCTTCTCTTAGTGCACAGGTCCAAGCCTTGACTTCTCTAGTCAAGAGTCAACAAACTGACATCCAGACCCTGGTGGACTCCCATAAGCATCTTCAAATGCAGAATTCTGTTGCTTTGAGGGCCATCATTGGGAAGCTCAACATTGATCTGCCTGCTCTACCTGAACAAATTAGCCCAGAAATTCCAATTCCCCTACTCATGCCTGTTTCCAAGATTGAGGGGGAGATTGAGGCTAGGGTTGCAAAATTTAGGGATGCTAAGACACAATCTAAAGAGCCTGTTCAGATGGGACAAAGCTCAGGTGCTCAAGTTCATGTTGGCCAAGAAAGACTACTAAGGGCTGCAAAAGGACCTAATCAAGATCAAGAATTCAATGACCTTCTTGCGTCAAAAACATCAATTTTATAAGAGCAGCGGTGGTGAAAGTTGATAACATTCTAGAGAAAAGGATTGTCATGAACATCAATGATGGTGGTGTGGATAGATGTCTCCAGGTGACTCTTCCATATCTTCAAATCTTAAGAGCATCTGAACTGGATGTAATGATTGACAGAGTAAATCCAGTAATTCAAGAAGACACTCAACTACTCCAAGAACTCAAAATGGCACAGATAGCAGCTTTCCCAAAAGCCTATCTACATCCACACAAAGGAGTAGTTTATGTCTGTCCAACAACCAGTCAAGCAAGGCATCTCATTATTCCCAAACACTGTGTTAGATCAAACATGAGGATAGTAATGATATTGTAATCTGACTTGAAGCATAAAAAGAATAAGAAGCCTGAGGATGTTGAAATGAAAAAAATCTTGAATAGGTACCTCTTGAATCCTGACACCATGTTTCCACATACTCAGTACAATCTAAGGAAAGATGATGATGATGATGACCAAAAGGATGACAAGCAAAATCCTTCTGGCTCAAATCCGAGTCAAGCCTTTAAAGCAACTGGCAGTAAGGATGAAAAGAAGAAAGGTGAAGAGAAAAAGGATGAGGAGAAGAAGAGAAAAAGTGAAAGGAGGAGTAAAAAGAATCATGATGGTTCAGAACCACAGCAAACCCTAAAAATCCAAACAGCCCCAGCTCAACCTCTAGCCAAAACTTCTGTATCAATAACCTCAATCAAAAAATCATTTTCAACCTCTAAGCCAAAATTTCTATACAAACAAACAACTAACTCTTTCCTAAAAATTCCAATCACCACAAGCCAAACAAGTCTCAAGAAAATCACAACCTTACCTTTAGCCAAGCTTTCACTAAAAGTCAATCTCAAATTTGTTGGGAGTAAAACTAAGAAGAACAAGTCTACTGAAAAAGTAGAAGTCACTGAAAGGGCCATCTGGAACTTCTTCAAGCAAAGTGACTTTCTACCTATAAATTGGTGCATCTCAGATGAAGATTATTTCCAACATCTAGCTAAAGAAATAGTTAGAGTCTGGGTTGTATCTCTAAGGGAAGTTAGAATCTACTATGAAGATGGGTCTTTCACCTTCCTTGGCTGTGATTTGATAGATTCTCTCTCTCCCACAGAAATTAAAAGAATAATAAGTTTGCTAAAGGACAGGGATACTGCTACAAGGGCATGAAGATCAGTTATAGCTGAATGGTTTATTACAAGGGAGGAAACAAGAAAAAGAAATAAGGCTGAATCTGAAGAAAGAGTGAGGAAGTATGATGAGGAAATTGAGATGTTCATAAAAAGATCAGAAGAGCTCAAGGCTAAAGGAATGAGTAGAAACTCTAAGGATGGGAAATTTCTAAACATTAAAGCTGGTGGATTCTCAAGATTTAGGATTGATTTACTAGATAGTGGTTATCCAAATGTTGCAAGACAAAAAATTGTAGAAGCTCTAAATGGAACACCTATCATAGAAGAAATGGAAATTCTTGATCACTTGAAGGATGTTCTTAGAGAAGAAGTAGAAACAAAAACTGTCTTTGCCTGATCCTTGTAACCACCCAAACTTTGTAAATTTCCTAATGTATAAAAGTTGTAATTTTATCAAGCTTTATGTATTAATCTCATTTTCCATTTTTTAACTTGGGGTTAGTCTTGTTAACAGGCATGAATTTATGTTAAGCAATCTTCTCACAAATTGGGGGATATTGTTGTACAAGACATGCCTGTACTTTTACAAGACTAAGTCAAATTGACAACCCTAAGTAAGTTGTTTTGTAATCTTAATTTGCATTTGTACTTGTAACATCTAAAGTCTGTAAAAATATAAAAGAGCAGACTGGAGTTTTTTTGTTTACACAGTATCAAGCCTAAGGATTCTTATCTGAAGAAGATCAAGAAGATCATGCCTCAGAAGAATTATGAAGAAGTTTGAAGTTGAATAAATTTGTTTTGATAAAAGTATTCTAAGTCAAAGATCTCTACAAGTCACAGATTTAGTGTTATAGAGAAGTCACTCGAGAACTCCAAATGACTTATCGAGAAGTCAGAAAAGCTTATAGAGAACTCATAGAGAGATATTGACAAGCCAAATTGAAGACATGAAGATTGGAGATATCGACAAGTCATTTCTTCATTAGAGAACTCAGAGTTATCGACAAGTCAACATTAATTAGAGAACTCTGAGTTATCGATAAGTCAAATTCCACTAGAGAACTCAGAGATATCAATAAGCCAAAATTGACTAGAGAACTCTGAGTTATCGACAAGTCAAATTTGACTAGAGAACTCTAAGTTATCGATAAGTCAATAAGCCACTAGAGAACTCAGAGATATCAATAAGTCAAAATGAAGATATGAAGACTAGAGATCTCGACAAGCCAAATTCTTTTATAGAGAACTCAAAGACCTCTACAAGTCAAATTAACTATGGAGTATTAGAGATCTCGATAAGCCAATATACTTATCAAGCTCTCAAGTTCTCTATAGACCAAATGAAGATCTCGAGGTAAAATCTCAAAGTACAATTTGCAGACCAATTTAATATTCAAGATTAACAATAAACAAACAATCCAAACAGCTAGATTGACAAGTATACAAAAAGCAGCTTGAAGGATGTGCAAGATCAATGGTGAAGATTAACTGACTAATGAAGATCAAAGTAAACACAGGATGTTAAGATATGCTAAACCAGAAATGGAAGATACACTTTTCCTAAAATGGAAATGACAAGTGATAGTTTATTAAAGGTTATAACAAGTCTTATTGTACACTGTGTAAACCAGCAGTTAACTAAATTATAAAGTTAACACTAGTCCTTTAGCTTGTAGTAACAATTGAGATAGAAAATCTTGTAACACTCTCAAGAAGAAGCTAAGCTCTTTATCAATAAAGAGCCTAGAAATTTGGTAGCAAAACATTCCTAATTTTAATATAAAATTAAGTGAGTTTTGAAAAGATCTATGTTTTTCATTATTGCATGTTTAATTTCTGCAGTAACACATTTAATTACAAGATTTAATTTACTTTGTTCAACCATAAAAAGCTCAAGAAAAGCATAAAAATAGTAAAACACATTCACCCCCCTGTGTGTTATTCATTTCCTAACAGAAACTGAACAACGAATCTAAAATTTAAACATAAGAAGTCTATAAAAGGGTTTATTATATATATAACCAGCACACCAGCAGCAGGTGTGAATGCTTGATACAGGTACATCGTACTACAAACTACTAACTGATATATCTTACTTATCACAAAAAGTGTGAGGTATACACAACTAACCCCACTGTCATACTACAGTTTTCAACATGCATCTATATACATATCATAAATGTCCCATATATAACATCTCTCAGAATAACCAACTCTTCAACGATCCGACTAAGCTCCCGGTCCCACCTCATGTCAGAGTGCGGCTAGTATAGCCTTAGCAATCCTAACTATATGAGGATAGTTCACACAAGTATAATTACCCTTATGAACCAATGCATCTAACTCTTGAGTAGCAGTCCTGTCAATCAGCCTGATCCTCTTACCAAGGAAATAGTCTGGCTCCAAAGCTACTATATAAGGACCTGCCTCTCGTCAATAAATCATACCCAATATCTCAGCACATTGGGCTCTCCAAAAGTCATATCCCTCACTCAAATAAGCATAATATCGATAAGGAACAGTATGAGTCTCCCCATTCTAGCCTATGGATGCTCTAAAACTGGCTCCAAATGCCTTTTTTATCCCTGTTGTGCTATAACGGGACCTGGATCCAAAGATATATCTTGATTGACCAGCTGGTCAACCTCATGTGCCTCTCCCACTAGCTCAATAACTGGAATCTGAAATGCTATAGGGGCCGTTGCAAACACCGGTGCTGGTGCGGGTACAAATACGGGTAGAGGGGCTATAGGGGATGGTGTAGGTGCTATCGGAATTGGGGGGGATCGGTATCTGCTCCCATAGATGACGCTATGCTGAAGTCTCCATCTGCTAAAATAATCATGGTATAAAAGAAAAATTAACCATCTATTTCTAAAATTCAAAAAAATCTTAACCTTTCAAACAATATTTTTCCCTCCCCCCCCAAAATAACTCAATATGAGTCACTGCAATTTTATTCCTATCTTATATGATCTTCTTATCTTATCTTAACCCTATTGTTCTTGTTTCAGAGACCAAAATCCTATGGCTCTGATGCCAACCTCTGGCGCCCTCCAAATCCCGGGTCTAGATTTGGAAGTTACTAGCCAATCATAAACATAAACCAACCTGTATAATATATCTGAATAAATATGCATCTGACCACATCTAAATATTATGGATCGATCTCAGGTTATGATATGAAACAAGAACACAAACATAATTATTAATACATTCCAATTTAAATTCTCAATACAACTCTGATAAGAAATATACTACAAACCAAAGGTCTAGTTAATATTTACAACTACTTCAGTTTTAACACATACATACACTACATAATATACACCTAAGTAGGTAACTCGAAGCTCTCCTCATGAATCAGTATTAACACTCTAGGTGCTAGAGGGTCCCATCTTTTCACACGCTTCATTACCTTTTGGTTGTGGACATGTTTCATCTTCTAGTTTAACTGATAGATAAAGGGAGTAACAATAAGCATGAGCCATAATTTCTCAGCAAGTCCACATTATATTTGTACAAGTATCAATAAAAGTAAACCAGGTGAATTTGATAAAGAATAAATAAGTAATCTTAGTAGATAACTATTTACTTTTGTAATTAAAATGAATGTCACTAACGGCGATCAATAATAAACTAGACTCGACACAAGAACCAACATATTTACTATAACCCACTGATCAATCGAGATACAGTACGGACCTCTGCCCATCCACATAGACCCGCCATCATATAGGCTAGCCCGACCTATCTGGCCTTATAAAATATATGGTCAAGTCCATCACTGGCCCTTTTTGTAACCATCCAGTCCGTAAGGTAATCATCCAACACAATCGCTATGCTTAGATGTTATCCCAACATCACAATTTGTTTCTAGATGTAGATAATGCGTAAGAAAATGGAATATGAGTGGAAGCGTTTAACTTATCTAGTATAACAAGAAATAATGTAAGAAACATTATCAAAAGAAAGATAATTGAATTGCAATAACCCAGAAGAAAGGTCATACGCTCAAGATATCAATAATTATCGTAATGAAAGATCAAGGAATATGCGTTCTAGCATAATCAGTATTTGGTGTAACGATAGGTAAAGTATTTCATTATTTTGAAATTAGAATAGGGAAGAAAACTTGTCGGGTATGCAATTAGGACAAATTCTACTACTGCTAGCTAACATTGGCTTGTATTTCCTCATCTGATTCATATCTATAAATAAAAGATACTATTTTAATTGGATTGTACAATGATTTACTCGTCTAAACCCTATCGTCTACTCGTACGATAGTAATTAACTCACAAAATAATTAAATATAACAATTAAGACTCAATTACACACACAAATCACATAGCACCTAAGTCAGGTAGTCACAAAGGTTAGTAAAATATTGTTAGAAATGAAATCAGATCATTATTCACATTTTTACACAATATTTGACTCGTATAATAATTTTATAAATTATTTAACCCATATTTCTAAAATTATTTGGGTATAAAATAAATAAATATCGAAATCCGACTCATTTTCGAAAGAAATTAGGATTTAAAACCATTTTTATCGGAAACATTTCATTTTTTCTATTTTTAGGAACATTTGCTTCATTTAAAATGGATAAATGGTTTGATTAATATTTATTTAAAAATATAATCAATTTATTATTCAAGTTAATTAATCATTAATAATATTTTTAAATTTTTTTTAAAAAATATAAGAAATTAAAATGATTTTTTCCTAATTTTTGGAAATTAAATAAAGGTAAAAAATTATTATTTAATGAAACGATTAATTACTAAAATAATTAATCAATTTAAATAAATAAATAAATTTAATTTTGGAAAATTATTTAAAATAATTCAGATTTATTTATTAAATCAATTAATTAATTAATTGGATTATTAATCAATTTATTTAAATAAAAAAACTGATTTTTTGAATTTATTTTCAAAGTAAAATCCAGAAATAGTTTTATGAAAAATGGAAATGGGTTTTACAAGATCAAAACTGGGTTTCAAATTGGGTATGAAACCGGGTTGCAAACCGGGTCTGAAACGGAGTTGCAAACCGGGTCGGAAACCGGGTTGCCAAGAACAGCCGGGTCACCGGCCAGATTCGGGAAAATTCCGGCGGCTTCACCGGTTCTTGGAAACTTCGATTAAGTCCCATAACAACACCATTTGATCCTGTTTCTGATGGGTTTTCGTTCCACACATCACCAACACTCCTTATCAAGCATCTACCAACCAGAATCATCCCGAAATCTCCAACTCCGGCCAAAATTAATTAAAAACCGGCCAAAAACCGAGCTACCTATTTTGTACATAATACTTCGCGTTTAATATGTCAAAACAATGTTTATAATCTGTACAATATAAGCTTATCATCAAATATACCTCAGGTTACTCAAAATCAAAAATAAATTATTCAAAAATTTCTTAGAACCCTAATAATCGGGTTATGATTTCTAGAAATCGAATGATGAAATTGATGATGCAAATCAGCCATATATAACCATATGAAGTTATACATTACATCAAAATAAACAAATAACCCCGGAATCAGAAATCCACAAATTCGACATAAACCCTAGAAATTGAAATTTAAATCTATGAATCAACACATTAAATTGATGGTATAAACAGAAAGCAGAGAACATGGGCTTCAGTTTGGTTACATATATGACTGCTTTTGAACCCTAGAATCACCCGCAATCCTTCTTTGATCTTGAAGCTTCGATCAAGAAATCTAACCCTAATTTCTGGAATTATCTCTGATTTTTCTAGAATTTTTTATTTTTTATAAAAAATTAATTAAATCAGCCTATTTATAGTTATAGAAATATACCCTTAATCTTAATTATGCAGTAATTATATCTTTTAATAAAATGAATTAGCCCTTAATTAATAATTTTTGGGGAATAATTTTCAAAATTTTAATTCAAATAAATACAAAATATATGCCAAAATTTCCCAAAAATTGTGAATAATCCACAAATACAAAAATAAACAATATTTGAAAGACCCGTAATTTTGTAAAAATATAAATATGATTGTTGTGGGCTTCGGAGTACCCGTAGGGGCACGGAAAAATCATTTTTCACAAAACGAGATATTTTCTAAATTAATTGGATGTCCGGAAAATCAATATGGAAAGTGTCATATTACGCGAAATAAGGCCAAACGCTCTACACGCAATAACGGCTAATAAAATTTAATCTCAATAACATAATATTCAATATAAACCCATTTAACATGTAATAAAATAGCCGAAAAATAATCTGAACCACACTGAGCATATATGGCACATAACATGTTACATTTTATGGCCAACCATAATTTACGCTATGTTAGATATATTTGAGATGTCATGTCTAATATGATTTATGTTTAGTTTTCAGAACATAACAACAGGGCAAATCAGGACTTACTGAAATCAGGACTTACTGGAAGTCAGAGCTTAATATTAGAACTTAAGGTCATATCAGAACTTAAGTGCGGGAAGACTTTCAGATAAGGAATGAAGCTGATTTACATGAGAAGATCGAGACTAAAACAATAGAAGATATGTATGGAAAGAGTTCTGTCTCCTAAAATATATCAATCAGATATCTTATACAAGTCTTCTTATCTTCTAACTCTTTCCATGCATATCTTCTTTTGTTTTAGTCTCGATCTTCTATCCTGTAAATCAGCTTCCTTCCTTAATTGTAAGTCCTCCCGTACTTAAGTTCTGATATGACCTTAAGTTCTGATATCTATCTTCTGACTTCCAGTAAGTACTGATTCCAGTAAATCCTGATATTTCCTGTTTGTTAAGATCTGAAAACTAAACATGAAACATATTAGACATGACATCTCAAATATATCTAACACTATATTTGTTATTATTATCGAGAAGATTATAAATTGTAACCTAGCAGCTCTTAGTGATATTTGTTCATCACTGAGAGAGAACAGTTCCATTGTAACAGAGTTTATCTCATTGAATATATATGTTTACTGTTACTTGTGTTTAAAATTGATTTGATTGTATAAATATTGTATTCAACCCCCTTCTATAGTGTTGTGTGACCTAATAATTAAATAAATAAATAATTTCAAATTTTAGAAAAATATTTTGGATTTATTTATAAAATAAAACAATTAATAAATTAAACTAATTAATCGATTTATCAAATAAATAAAACCGAATTTATGATTTTGTAAAATAAAAGTAAATATAGAAAATCAGAAACAGTTTCATGGAAATAATTTTGGGGAAAACCGGATCAAAACCGGGTTTGATCTCGGGTCGCAAAGAAATTGAACGGGTCACCGGCCAGACTAGAAAATTCTGGCGACCACCCCCCAGTTTCCGGCAGCCCCAATTTAAACCGAATCAACTCAGTTTCAACTGATTTTTGTTCTGTTTTCTTTCAACAAAGCCACAGCAACACCGTCCTGCAGTGATCAGCTCCCGACGATCCCAGATTGATTCGTTCCAGCCACAACTCAAGCTTTTCCGGTGGCTTCACCGGAAAAATGGGTTCCCTTGAAAATCAAACCAAACTCGATGATTCTTATGTAAAATTAAAGCTTATGGCTTCTAGAATCGATCCCCATCAACCATATCAATCCCAGGTTAACCATAAATTCAGAAAATAAAAATTAAAATCTACAAAAATTTGAAAACTCATTTACCATCATCAAAGAATCGTTCGATGCAAATAGATACTTAAATCAATTGTACACATCCCATGGAAGCTATATCAATTATTTAAATCATCCAATAACCCCTAGAATCAAAAGCCCTAATTCGGGGTATAAACCGTAAAATTAAAATTGAAAATCAACGAATTTAATCATGAAATTGACGATAAAATTTGAAAGTAGAGATCATGAGCTTCAAATTGATTACTTATATGATCAATTTGGACAACAGAAACACCTCAAAATTGTTGTTTGATTCCAGGAACTCAAGAACCCTAATTGCAGAGAAATTGGGGATTTTGCTAATTTTTCTGAATTTTTATTATTTAATTGGAATTATTAAATAAAAATTAGGTTATTTATAGTAGTAAAATAATACCCCTAATTAAAATTAAGGCCCTAATTATAACTCTTAATAAAATTAATTGGCCCTTAGTTAATATTTTTTGGGTAATAATTTTTAAATATCCAAAAAATACAAAATATATGCCAAAATTTCCCAAAAATTGTGAATAATTCAAAAATGCAAAAAAATGAAATATTTGAAAGTACCGTGATTTTGTAAAAATAAAAAAAATAATTTTTATGGGATTTTAGCACCCGAATGGGCCTGGAAAAGTCATTTTTCGCGAAACAAGAAAATTTCTAAATTAACTGGATGTTCATAATATCGATATGGTAGAGGCCATACTAGGAAAAATAAGGCCAAATATTTTATATGAAATATCAGCTATTAAAAATGAAGTTTGGGCCGTATAACTTTTGATATAAAAACATTTAACTTACAAAAAATATCCGAAAAATACCCCGAACTATACATAACACATACAACACATAACAGCTAAGATTTTACGACTAATCACATTTAACAATATATTAAAACATATAATATTCTCTTATTATGATATTAAACAGTCATAATTTCCCAGTCGTTATAGAAAATGTTCATCCATAGATATCTTGCTCAGCCCCTTTGCCTTGAGTTCATTAGATCTTTGCTCAAACATTTCTATCTATTCAGTATGTTTCCTTTCCCTTTCCTCTCTTTCAGCTTTTTCTTTTGCTCTTCTTTCTTCTCTTACTATTAACCACACACGCATCACAACCCTTCATGCCTTTGTACTTGTGTTCTTATCATTCATTAAGCTAATAACCCTCTTGATTTCTGTGGTTATAAATATGTCCATTAATCCCCTGTTAAGTAGGGTGAAGGAGCCATCTTGTTAATACATTATGACTTCTCTCAATGATACAACCCAAACTTTGACTATTTCTTCAGCTAATTATTGAAAGTAGTCATCATTTGTGATGCATCAATTTAATGGTAGAAAAATTAGTCTGATCAAAATAATTCCAGATGGCCCTTTCTTCAACTTGCAGCTTCTTTGGTTTTCTCCCAACAGTTTTAAAATGAGTTTTGATTGGTGGCTTAAATGAAGGTAGGTTTAAGATTTTCTTTAGGGTGGTTTGGCTAGAGGTGATTGGTATTTGAAGTAGAGTGTTTGTAGTTTGTTTGAACAAAAGTTTTGGTTTAGAGATTTGTTATTCCCTAACAATACAACAAGAATTACAGATGGGGGGTTGAATGTAATTCTGGCTACTTTTTCAAGATTTTAAAATATTTCTAATTTGATAAATATAACAGTGTTTGATTAGCAATGTTGCGGAATAAAAGAGTGTTGGAAATTAGAACACTAAGTAATAAAAATACGAGCTTTTAAAACTTTCTGGTGGATTTGAAAGTATCCACAGATATATATATATATATATATATATATATATATATATATATCAAATTGAGAACTCTGTGAAGCTTTGAATAGCTCACAGCTGCTTAAAAGTTTGAACAACTAAACCTGAGAGAAATACTTACAGAATACAGCTTGATATGTTTCTCTGGAAAAATGTATTTGCTTAGTTAGTTGTTCTACTTGTTTCACTTGGTTTATATATCACCAAGTTTACATGACAATAAGACAAGATAATAAAACAAAACATATATAGTCTAACTCCATGCTGCTTCACTACTCTATTCCAGCATCTTTGAATATCTTCACAACTGCATGGAAATGGTAATGCTTCTTTGTTCTCAAAATCATGCTTAACAGGCTACCACGTTCCTTTTTAAAACACCCAACGCATGTGACTGTGTTGTCATTGTCAACAACTATTTAAATTTGATCATCCGTCGGGACTATGTTTGTCATCCGTCGGGAACTTTGTTGATCACCCGTCGGGACTATGTTTATCATCCGTTGGGAACTTTGTTGATCATTTGTCGGGAGTCTTGTAGATCATCCATCAGGAGTCTATCTGTCACTTGACTCTATTTCATTTATACAGAATTACAAGACATCTCATATTTACAATTAATCAACTTATTCTGCATATCAATCAAGTAGTCAACATGACTTAGAGAGCCCTACATAAGCTACTTGACTAAAACATGTTGTTTGCAGAAATGTGCTACATTACTTATTTGTTACATAAGCTACTCACTCGATGGATGTCAATTTGTCATCCGTCGGGACTATAAAGTTCATCCGTCGGGACTATATTAGATTATCCATCGAGTGCTACAAAAATCACTAAGTTAAATCTACTAAGGTGTTTTATTTAACTTATCATCAAGTTCACAACATATTCCTAAAAATCTCCCCCAATTTATGTCTACTGGAATTGTAGCCATAAATTAAGAGAAACTTGATGATAACAAAACACCCTAAAAATACAGATTAAAAAGTAGTAGATAAAACTGATAAGTGCTACAAAATTTATTGAAAATTGAACAAAGCAAAGTGTACAAAGAGTTCTCACAATCATTTTCAAGGTGCTCCTCTAGTCTGAGCAGATAATTCTATTTTCAAGGTACATCCTTTTGAGAGGATGCAGAGGTAGCTTGAGTGGTCAACTCAGTTTGCTTTGCCTTCTTTGGTTTCTTGACCAGGGTGGACTCTATTTGTGTTTGATCCTCACCACTCTCATTGATAACTGTTAAAGGTGCCTTCTTTCTCTTCTTTTTACTCCCTTCACCCTTTTGGGAGGATGAAGTGGTTGGTTTCCTAGCTTCTGTTAGTAAAGAAAGAGGGGTCTCGGTTTGGGAAGGCTCATGTTGGTGTTTCTGTGTTTGTTCTTCCATAAATATAGGTGCCATAACTGTACTAATTGTTCTTGTAGACCTCATGTCAGGCATAGGGTAAGGGTAAGTCTTGAATCTCTCCAACATAAATGGAGTGATTCTGAGACTTACAGGTACCTTGTTCTTTGTAATGAATGAGCCAAATAAATTTTGGACACTTGTTTATAATTGCCTATTTTTGTCCTATTTATACCATTAAGTAAATGAATGTCATGCACTTTATGATTTAAAGCAGACATTATAAATCTAGGAAGAAATATTTCTTTTCCTCTTGATATCAAGGGAATTATGAGCTTGGTGCTAAGCTCCTCCGTTATCAGTAGTCCTACATTGAGGTGTCTGTTGTGAGCCATAGAGAACACCAACTTCTGAACAACACTTAAGATGTTGTCATATCCTATTTTTCTACAAGTGATGGCCCTCACAATTGAGTCAAAAAGGAAAGACCATTCCCTCTTCAAATACTTGTTGTTCAGGCTTTTCAAGTTGATCTTTTCACTATAGTTGATGAAGTCTGTGAACTCAGCTAGCTCATCTTGAGTTAGAACCACCACCAGTTTATCAGTAGGGATGCCCAAAGCCACATTGACATCATTCTCAGAAAACTCCACAGGTTGGCCTTGAATGGAGCAATTAACCACCACAGACATAGTTTGCTTCTCATGCACCACTGTCCTCATCATAGCTGTATTCCAGAAATCACATAGAATATCCAAATACAGTATGGGATTCGCAGTTAGGGCACCTGCAAAATATGTTTCAGAAAGAAACTTCACAAAGATCTTGAAGCTGTCAAGAGCTTGGTTAGCATTTGTAAATGCAAGTTAGTTGGTGCCATCCTTTGGGATAAAAGGTCTAACTGTGTTTGATGTCATTTGAAGTGTTTGAATTTGAGTGGGTAAGAAAAAATAGAGAGAAAGAGCTTGAAATGAGAGAAAACGGTTTGGATTTGGAGAAATCAGGTCACTTAGAGATCTCGAAGGCGTAAATAGGTGTATGTCGAGATGTCCAAGTATTTATAGTAAAAGGTAAATGACTTATTGAGAACTCAAAGATAAACATTTGGAATTTTCTTATCGAAAAGTCATATTGTGAGAATAGATACATATCGATATTTCATTTTCCTGACTCTTATTGAGAACTAGAAATTGACTTATCGAGATATCAAATAAATACCCAGTTTGTGCTGAATGTAAAGAATTTTTCCTATTTTTATTTGAATAAATAAAAATAAAATCAGAATGATTTTATCAAAAGTATTTTACCAAAATAATTTATTAAATTAAACTATCTCAGTTCTAAGTTGTTGATAAGTCTAAAATTTATACTTGTAGAGAAATCTGTGAATTATCATTATCGAGATCTCTACAATGACTTATCGAGAAGTCATAATAATGCTTGTCGAGAAGTCCTTCGAGAAGTCAACTTATCGAGAACTCACTCGAGAAGTCTCAAAATGACTTGTCGAGAAGTTAGTTAGACTTATCGAGAACTCAGTTCTCTATATACTTTTGTTCTTTGATTCTGTCTTGTGCTAATTTCACATATTAAAGATGTAAATTAACATTTAGACAGCTTTCTCAGAATTGAAGAATTCCAAGCTAAATTTTGAATTTTGAAAAATAAATATACAGAGATTTCTGGAATATTTGTAACTCATATTACAGTTAATTTCCAGTTAAATCAAATTAATTTTGATTTATTAGAAATCAATCTGCTACAAAATATTAGCTGATTTCTTTCCTTTAGTATGAAGAATTTAGCATTCCAATTTCACCTACAAGTCTAGTGAAAGTAGCTTTATCCAAAGGTTTAGTAAAAATATCAGCTAATTATTTTTTTGTTGGAACAAAAAAGAGCTCAATGGTACCTTTTGCAGCATGTTCTCTAATAAAATGGTACCTTACATCAATGTGCTTTGTTCTAGAATGATTAATTGGATTAGCCATAATAGATATAGCACTAGTATTGTCACACATAATTGGAATTTTGTGTAACACTAGGCCATAGTCTATTAGCTGATTTCTAATCCAAAGCACTTGATCACAACAACTTCCAGCAGCTATGTATTCAGCCTCAGCTGTGGAAATTGACACGGATTGTTGTTTTTTGCTATACCAGGATACAATTCTTTGTCCAAGAAATTGACAGCTTCCACTAGTGCTCTTTCTGTCAACCATGCATCTAGTAAAATATGCATCTGTGTATCCAACATCTTCAAATCCTGCTCCCTTAGGATACCATGATCCCAAGTTTGGAGTCCCCTTTAAGTATCTGAAAATTCTCTTCACAACCATCAAATGTGATTCTTTTGGATTGGCTTGAAATCTTGCACACAAACATGTTACAAACATAATGTCAGGTCTACTAGCAGTCAAATACAAAAAAGATCCAATCATTGCTCTATAACTTGAAATGTCTACACTTTTTCCTTTCTTATCTTCATCCAAATTTGTAGTTTAGAGATAGGTGTTCATGTAGGTGAACAATCAACCATACTAAACTTCTTCAATAGATCTTTAACATACTTGGTTTGGCTGATGAAGATTCCATCACTTCTTTGACTGACTTGAAGTACAAGAAAGTAACTTAACTCTCTCATCATACTCATTTCATATTCACTCTGCATGAGTTTTGAGAATCTTTGACATAGCTTTTTATTAGTAGAGAAAAAAATGATATCATCCACATAGATCTGAACTAGGATCATATCACCACCACGTTGATTATAGAAGAGAGTCTTATCAATAGTTCCTCTAGTGAATCCATGTTTAATCGAAAATTCTGACAGTGTGTCATACCATGCTCTAGGTGCTTGCTTTAATCCATAGAGAGCCTTTAGAAGTTGGTAGACAAAATCTGGAAATTCAGGATCTTCAAAGCCAGGTGGCTGTTGTACATAAACTTCTTCTGCTAGCTCACCATTTAGGAATGCACTTTTTACATCCATTTGATACACTTTAAAGTTTGAATGTGCAGTAAATGTAAGAAAGATTCTTATTGCTTCAAGTCTTGCAACTGGAGCAAAATTTTCATTATAATCAAAACCTTCTTCCTGTGAGTAGCCTTTTGCAACCAATCTTGCTTTGTTTCTTGTTACAATCCCATTTTCATCCATTTTTGTTCCTGAACACCCACTTTGTTCCAATTACACTTCTGTTCTTTGGTGTAGGAACCAACTTTTAAACTTTGTTTCTTTCAAACTGATTTAGCTCCTCTTGCATAGAAGATATTCAATCAGGATCAAGTAGAGCTTCCTCAGTTTTCTTAGGCTCAACTTGTGAAAGAAAGCATGCATGTAGACATTCATTAGCAGTTGCACTTCTAGTCCTCACTCCAGCATTTGGATCACCAATAATTGCTTCTCTTGTGTGACTCCTATCCCATTTCATGGTGTGAGTTTGTTGACTTGAGTTTTCTACATCTTCTTCATCATTGGTATGACTTGCAGAACTTTCTCCTATTTCTCCCCCTAAGTTTGTGCTTTCAAATTCAGGTGTTTGAGATGAGCTTCTATTCTCATAATTCACTTGTTCAGTTGACTCTTCATCTATTTTGTTGCTTGAGTTGACTTCAGTTTCATTTTCAGAATCACTATCAATGTTGAGATTTTCAAATTTAAGGGCCTCAGCTTCATTATCATCATGGCATTCCAAGCCTGGACACTTGTCATCATTAAAAGTCACATATGTGCTTTCCATAATTTTCTTTTGTTCAAGCACATAGACTTTGTAGACAGTTCTCTCCAATGAATATCCCATAAAAATTGCTTCAAAAACCTTAAAGTCAAATTTTCCCACATATTCAGAGTTGTCTTTTAAAATATAACACTTGCTTCCAAACACATGAAGATGCTTCATTGTAGGATTCCTTTTAGATAAGATTGAGTGGGGTGATTTGCAAAGATTCTTGTTAATGAGATATCTGTTTTGAGTATAGCAAGAAGTGTTGACAACTTCTTCCCAAAAACTTCTCGGTAGTTTGGCATCTTGCAGCATTGTTCTAACAGCCTCTACTAGTGTTCTATTATTTCTCTCAACTACCCCATTTTGCTGAGATGTTCTAGCAGCTGAGAATTCTTGAACAATGCCCTTATCTTTGCAGAATTCAGTTAAAGTTGCATTTCATAATTCTGTTCCATTGTCACTCCTCAATCTCTTCACACAATTCTGATCTTTAGCCTGCTTCTCAATCTTCTTGATTTGTTCAATTATGATATATGGAGTTTCATCCTTAGAATGCATAAATTCTACCCATGTGTATCTTGAGTAGTCATCCACCATCACAAGTGCATATTTCTTCCTTGAAATTAATAAGACATTAACTGGTCCAAATAAATCCATATGGATAAGTTGCAAAGGTGCACTTATGGAATTCCCAGTTTTACTCTTGTGACTTGACTTCTTCATTTTGCCTTTTTGACAAGCCTCACAAACTTCATTTTGAGCAAACTCTAGATTTGGCATGTCTCTCACTAACTCCTTTTTTACCAGGGTGTTGATTGCCTTGTAATTCAGGTGAGAGAGCTTTTTGCGCCATAGCTTGCTCTCCTCTACAGATGCCTTGGTGTAGAAGTAACATATTCCTTCCTTATTTGCTGAGTGTAAATCTGCAACAAACAGGCTTCCCTTTCTTGCTCCTTTCAGAGAAACTTCACTAGTCTTTTTATTGATGATTAAGCATTCTCGTTTGTCAAATGAAACATTGAATCCTCTATTTGTAAATTGACTGACACTTAGGAGATTCACTTCTAAACCATCTACCAGTGCTACATATTCAATGAAAACATTTCTAGAAATTAACTTGCCATATCCCATTGTGAAACCTTTGTTGTTGTCTCCAAAAGTCACTAATGGGCCTGCCTTTCCCTCAAACTATGATAGTAGGGCTTGATCACCTGTCATATGCCTTGAGCATCCACTATCTATGATCTATATAACTCTCTTCATTTTTCCTTACACACAATAAGGATTAAGTGTGTTTAGCTACCCAAGCAGTGTTGGGTACTTTCTTCTTGCTGACAGAATTTGCAGAATTAGAATGTGTTGATTCAGAAGGAACAGTGTGAACAAATTGTTTTGTATTTTTCTTTTTGTCTATAGATTCAAAATTAACATATTTCAAATCTACTCTCAGTTTATGACAACTTGTCATCACTTTCATGTTGCAAGGTACGCAGTCAAATTTGTCACAAAAGGAGTAAGGGTCTTCTGCATTTGCTTCACTATACTTACAGGCTCCCACTTTTGGCTTGCTAACATCCTTTTTTCAAAGGTAAGTTAGATGATTTGTTGAGCTACATTTCTGACATTGCTTTCTGGAGGAATATGCAACAAATGCAAAGTTGTTGCTCTTGTTTACTCCTATATTGCCATTTATGTTCTTTTTCTTCCTTCTGTATTCTCAGTCTTGATTTTCTTGACAGGTGTCTAAGGGGCTTGGTTAACCATGGGCTTCTTCTTTCTTTCAGTAACAGGAGTGGTTTCTTTATTTTTCATTTATTTATCTTTATCTGCAAGTTCTTGCTTGATGACCAACTCCTCTTCACTGAAATTTACTTAACATGCCTTGAACAAAGGTGAATCAACCTTTCTCAGCATAGCTGGGACATTTTCATTTACAATTATTTTACCCTTGTCACCTTCATTCTTCTTGTTGTTATTCAAGGCATCATAGTCAAGGCCAATGGCTATATTAGCACATAGCTTGTTCTTTGCATGGTACTGACCAACTAACTGAGAAGCATTCCTGAAAGACTTCAACTTTACTTCATTCTTTTCTATCTTTTCCCTCAACACAACTTCTATTTCACTAGCACACTTCAGCTTATTCTTTAGATATTCATTTTCTTGCTTTACAGTTCCATGCTCAACAAGCTGCAGTTCTAAATTTTGTTTCTCAATCTCAAGATCCTTATTTATCCTTGACAACCTACTTACATCCTCAGTAGCTGCCACCATACTTATGTGTATATGAGACATCTCTACACTCATTTTTTCAACAGTCTCCTTATATTGACTAACATTTAAATCAATAGTGGTTAGAGTTGGTACCTCTGATTTTGAAGTGGATGATTTTCAATGCTCAAGAGCCATTAGTGCATAATTTCCAACTTCTTTATCCTCATCATCATTCTCAGAACTATCCTAACTTTTGCCTTCTACAATATAAGCTTTTCCAGACTATTTCTTCAAGAGAGCTTCATACTTTGCCTCCAAATCCAAGTATGCCTTGTCCTTCTTCACCTTCTTGGGCTTCCTGTACTCAGTAGCAAAGTGACCCAACTCATCACAGTTAAAACACCTTATCTTTGATATGTCCACAAATCCAGTTTTGTAGCCACCTTTGCTAGCTGAGTTATACTGAGCTTTTGGTTTTACAATTGTTGTTGTTGGAAGACTGTCCCTTGTTCTTCAAAAACCTTGGCTTCTTGACTCTTATGTTAGAAAATTTCCTAGCCAAGTAAGCCATGGATTGGTCCATTTAATCTAGCTCATCCAACATGTAGTATTCATCTTCCTCTAGTTCCAAAATAACTTGTTTTTAAGGTCCTTTGTTCTTTTGTTCCACGGCTTGAATAACTGGAACTTGATCATCTTGCTCATCTTCACTTTCTTCACCGTCATGTGCAACCAAGACACTGGAACCATCAATCACATGTCCATGGTTTGCCTTTAATGAATTTTTTTGTAGCATCTCAGGTTCATAATTTTTCAAGATTCCATAAAGAACTTCCAGTGTCATTCTACTTATCTCTTCCTTCTCTAATGGCTGATATCTTCTGTTCAAGATGGCCAGGAAGAGCTAGCAGGAACTTCAGGTTAACCTCCTCAGCTTCATAATATTTATCATGTATTTGCAAGTCATTTATTAATTTATTGAACCTCTCAAAAACTTCAGTAATTCCCTCTTTGGGCTTTGCCATGAATCCCTCATACTAAGACACCAGTATTTTCCTTTTGTTGGATCTAACTTCCTCTGTACTTCACACAAAATCTTTATTTTCTCCCAGATCTGTTTAGCGGTGTCACAGTTGACAATGTTGTTGTACATGACATTGTCAAGTGACTCTATCAGAATTAATTGCAGACCACTATCTAGAGAGACTTTTTCTTTCTCAAATTCAGTGTATTTTGAAGGGTCCTTAGATGTATAATGAGCTGGGATGACCATGTCTCCATCTGTAGATTCATCTACCCTTTCTATGGGGTGAAAGGGCTATTCTTGAGAATCGGGATCTATAATGGATTGACCACCCATATGAACAACGTCATTTTCTTTTTCCAGAGTGTATAGTTGATTCTGTCAAAGGTTGGTATCTTAATACTACTTATCTTCTGTGCACTCATACTTTCAAGATCTTTATATGTTTTCCTTCATATTTTGCTCTGATACCACTTGTTAGGTATTGAGTGCAACACAGGGGGTGAATGTGTTTTCTTGGTTTTTAGGCTTTTTCAAACTGTTTGGATATGGTGAACAAAGTAGTCTAATTTTTAGTGATATTTTGTTTAACAGAATTAATAAAGCATGACAACAAACACAGTATTTTCAAAACTCACTTAACTTTGTATTAAAATTAAATATGTCTTGCTACAAATTCCTCGGTTCTTAAGAATATAAAAACTCAGCTTCTTCCTTGAGAGAATACAAGAAAATCTAGATTTGTTTGTTACACTTTAAAGCAAAGGACCAGTGTTTACTTTATAGATTAGTATGCACAGGTTTACATAGCATGTAATAAGATGTACTAAACCCTACTTTAAGTTATCTCTAAAGCTTTCCATTTCTTGCTTAGTGAATCTTTGCAAATCGTGTTGGTCTGTGACTTTCCTTTGTTAATTAATCTTGGCCATTGATCTTGCACTCTTCAAATTGCTTTTGTACACTTTTCAATCTAAGTGATTAGATCGTTTGTTGATTGATAATCTTGAATCTTTAAATTGTCTGCATTCTGTACTTGAAGTTTATATCGAGATCTCCAGTTTGTTGTATAGAGAACTGACATCTCGATAAGTATAATGGCTTATCGAGATCTTTGAGTTCTCTATAAGTGTTTTGACTTGTCGAGGTCTCTGAGTTCTCTATAAGTGAATTTGGTTTGTCGAGGTCTCTGAGTTCTCTATAAGTGTCTTTGACTTGTCGAGATCTTTGAGTTCTCTATAAGTGAACTTGACTTGTCGAGATCTCCAAATCTCTGCATATAGAAATGGCTTGTCGATATCTCTCAGATCTTTAATGAGAAATTGACTTGTCAATATCTCCAATCTTCATATCTTTATTTTGACTTGTCGATATCTCTGAGTTCTCTATATGCATAAATGACTTGTCGATATCTCCAATCTTCATATCTTCATTTGACTTGTCAATATCTCTGAGACTTCTCTATAAGCTATTTTATACTTCCTGATAAGTCATTCCGGAGTTCTCGAATGACTTCTCTATATGACTTGATCTGTAACTTGTAGATATCTTGACTTAGAACATTTTTCCTAAAACAGATTTATTCAACTCCAAACTTTCTCACCTTTTCTCTGTGGCATGATCTTGTTGATCTTCTTATAGAGTTTATTCTTAGGATTGAGATTGTTCACATAAAAGTACTCCAGTCTGATCTTTAACATTTTTACAGACTGAAGTAATACAATACAAAATACAGATTTAGATTATCATACAACTAAATCTTAGGGTTGTCAATATGATTTGGTCTTGTTATAGTAGGCGCATATCTTGCACAATAGTTGTGTAAGTAATGCTCTTAGATAGCATATAAAAAAAGACTAGCTGAAGTAAGTGGTGATGTTAGGTGGTGAATTTGAACCTATAAAAGGCTAGCTGATGTGTAGATAAAAAAAGACACAATACACTAAAGTGAAAAAAGAGCACAAGCTCACAGAGTGAACAACATATTTAACTGAATTAAGAGAGAAATAAAAATAGTTGAAGCTCTCTATGCATATATTAAAGAAGTTGTAGCGAACATATATCTATAAATAAAGCTTGTTTGTGTTTTGTATTACCATCACCTGTTCATATTATTCACATCACATGTACACACTTATACACCTGGTTGTGAGGTAGAAAGATCAAAGTAAGCCCATTAACTTGTCCAACAAGTGGTATCCGAGCCAGCTTTTTATTCGTGAAAAATGGTGCATATGATGCATGCCTAAGTTTTAATGTTGAAGGACACAAATTACGAGGATTGGAGTATTCAGACGAAGGTATTACTCGATTCATGCGAAATTTGGGATATTATCGAATGCGGGTATGATGAGCCCACATCAGCCGCTGAAGCAGCCCTCTTAGATGCCGAGCTAATGGCATTAAAAGGGAGCCATAGTAAAAACAACAAGGCATGTTTCATGATTTATCAAGGTATTGATGAAACTACATTTGATAATATTATAGATTTAAAAAAGGCAAAAAACACTTGAGAGATCTTGCATAATTCATTTCAAGGAGTCGATAAAGAAAAAGAGGTATAGCTCCAAGAATTGTGTGGTGATTTCGAGAATGTAAAAATGAAAAGTTTGGAAAAAATCGACGTGCATGTTTCCTGTTTGAAAACAGTGACTAATAAAATCAAAAAGAACGGTAAAAATCATGATGATGATACGAACCATTTGGAAAATGTATTGAAAAGTAAATTGGCTATTAATAATAGTTCTAGCGGTAGCACTAGTAATTTTTTAGGGGAAGCGCCAAGAAAAATGCAAGTTATGGATGATATTTATCAAGCAACAAGTCAGGTACAAATAACTTCTGATTATTTACTGATTTGTTTAAAGGCAACAGGAGTAAGCAACAAAAGTCGAGGACATGAGTAACTAGAACGTGTGCATTACAAGGTGAAACAAATTCTACATGATATATCCAAGACATCATTAAAGTGGGGCGTCTTTCACAAAACGAAAGATAAACTCAAAATTAAAATTCGGGTTTGAGGGAGAGTGTTAAAGTTCAAACCCTCGTATGAATAAAAGTCGTAGCTAGCAAGTCAATAACAGCTCGGTTGAACAAGTTGATAAGAATATGCATGGCTCAACTGGTACAATATGGAAGGAAGAAAAGAAGCATGCAACAGCTGTGCAAGTTCCAGAAAATATTGGAAGTCAAAGATGGTGGCTAAACATTAAGTGAAGTAAACTGGAGAAGTAAATAATAGTACAGAAATACAAAGATGGATATTTTTAAGTGAGTTCCTTGATTAAAGGTAGGATGCAGAGAATCAAGACACCAGCTAAAAATAAAGTCTTATAGTATTAAATATATTGTGATGTAAGAGGTGATGTTAGGTGGTGAATTTGAAGACTATAAAAGGCTAGCTCTTGTGCAGGTAAAAAAAGACACAATATACTGAAGTGGAAAAAGAGCACAAGCTCACAGAGTGAACAACACATTTAAGTGAATCAGGAGAGAAAGAAAAGAGCCGAAGCTCTTGTGAGCGGAAAAAAGGCTAAAGCCTAGTGGAAGAACGTCAAGTTATAGCTTGAAGTTATAACAGTAAGACGAGTTGTAACTCTTCTGTCTGAAATAAAAAAGTGTGTTTGAATTTAGAATATTTTCTATACGCCCATACACGTTTCTAACAAATCATACTACTGAAGAGGCCATAAACTAGATCCTCTTTGCGATAAAAAAAGGGCTAGATAAATGAGCTAGCAGGGTCTTTTAGAAACTCCGTCCATGGAAGATATGACATTATGCAATAGTGAAAAAGATGCCACATAAATGAACTAGCAGGGTTTTGTGGATGCTCGGCCCATGGAAGATACAACACTATGCAAACAAGATATCCCATGCCAGATAAATGAGCTAGCATGGTTATTTAGATTCTTGGCTCATGGAATATACCACAACATGTAAAAGAGAGATATGATGCTCATAATACAACAGAGATTTCAATTTCAATGCTTGCATCAAAATATGAAATTAACATTTATCTCGAACAAACGCATGCCTTACACGGGCTATAGAACTAGTTTATATAATAACCGTACACATATTTAAGAATTGTGAGTAAATTAATGGATATTCATATACACTATATGTATATAATATGTATATATAATGAATGTGAATTCATACGCACGCATTATTACTTTATATATTGGATAGACAAAAAGTGTCGCATCACCCGTCAATGGATATTTCAATAAGTTATTGTTGAGAAGTGGGCAAAAAGGGCCTTGATAAAGTCCCGACTCCCTGACTAGTTAGATTAAGGTCATCTTTTTCACGAAAATATAAATACGACATACATCCCATATTCATGTACAAAAATTTAAACACTAACGAGTTATCCGTAAATACTTATTCCTCCGTCCCTTTAATTATTTGTCCTTGGTTGTGTACGGATGTTAATAAAAATGATAAAATAGTTGAGAAAAGTTTAAAAATGAGTAAAGTGGTGGGACCGATCAAAGTGGATGAATGTGATTACTTTTTATTGTTTATAAAAACAAGCTATGTAGCTCGTGCAATGCACGGGTATACTCTAGATTGCGCTAATTGAAACTGTTTTCGTTGTATTTGTTGATGATAAATTTATATTGTTACCTCTTGGATGAACAATTTATTAGTTTATGCATATGAGCACGAGTGATTGAGGTATGTTTGCAATGGTGCATGCGCAGGAAGTAATAAATTATGTTAGTATAAATTTTTTGCACTTCGTAATTAAATGGTATTTGTTATATGTTAATGCTTATAAAATAAAATAAAAACATTTGTGCCTGGTGTATATCAATCACTTTAAATATAAAAATAATTACTAATTTATTTTTTTAATTATTTAATGTGTTTATGTGTTCGAAATGTGATTGATGAGTCATAGCATATAGGCAATTAATATCAGTACTACAAGTTTACTCACTGAATGACTATGATACTCTCCGTCCCAATAACTTTCTATTTTGGGATATTCCAACGAATTATTAACATTTCTTAAAATAGCATATTATCTTTATATTGACTCCAAAATTTACCCCCACTTTCTTAATTTTTTCTTTAACATAATTCTTTTTTAATCTTCGTGTCTAACAACGATGTTAACAACCTATAACGGAGGGAATACATGATATATGTCATAGAATGATTAATAGTGAAGTATAAATCGTACATATCTATTTAAAAAATTTATTTATTTTTTATTTCATTAAATTTAATATAATATTTCGCCATTTCATTATATTGGAAGACGAGTTTAGATTGATGATAAATAAAAATGTATGAGTATATGTGTATTGTATGTATGTATGTATCTATGCATATATTAATTATACAATAATTGATAATTTTTAATAAATGAATGACGAGGTGAATTAAATATTATATATATATTAATGCAGGAGTATAATTTTTATATGAATTAATTTGTTCAACGAACCCCCTAACGATGTTATCAACCTATGAGACGGTGGGAGTATATGATATATGCCACATAATTATTAATAGTGAGGTATAAATCGCACATACGTGTATAAATATTTTAATTTATTTTTTATTTCTTATAATTTAATATAATATTTGGCCATTCTATTGTGTTAAGGACGATGTTAAATTGATGACAAATAAGAATAAATGAGTATGTATCTATGTGTGTATGTGTTTATGTATGTGTGTGTATGTATGTGTGCATGTATGTATGTATATATGTATGTATGCATGTATTAATTTATATATATATAGGCACATGATCAAATAGAAACTAAATTTAGAATAGAAAATAGAAACTAATCTAAGCTATTGGATCAATATAATCTACTGGCCCCCCTACTAGCACCCCACCCAACTAATATGCACCCTCCCACATACAATCTAAGCTTTTCCCCTCCGTTTTTAATTTGATTTTTCATGTCAAACAATAAGTTTTTTTTAAATCCGACTTCACTGTATTTTTCTCCATCTCTCAACGATCGATATTCATATCATACGTGTTATATTTCAAAGTAATTTAAAAAAAATATTTGGTTTTAGTTTCTATTCTAAAATTGGTTTTTATTAGAGTATTCCCCTATGTATATATTTATTGTATGTATGCATGCATGCACGTATATATGTATATATTTATTATACAACAAATAATAACTTTTAATAAATAAATGATGACGGGAAATAAATATTATATAGATATTAATGTAGGGGTATAATCGTCATATTAATTAAATAAGTCATCAAACCTCATCTTGTTGTATTATATATATAATAGATAATAGATTTCTCGTTTTTGAAAAAATTGAAATGTAAAAGTTTTTTGAAATTATAAAAACTCTATTGCTTTTAAAAAATTTGTGTTATCATGAAAAGGGAAGCTTAAAGAAATAGCCTATAAAGACAGAGAACATATATCTATATATATTATAATAGTAAAAAATAGGAAAGACTCCAAAAGATTTTATATTATCTTTCTTAAATTCTCATTTTTCTGAATTTTTATTTAAATATTTTTCTAGCATTTAATAGCATAGTTATGAACCTTAATTACACCTATTTAAATTATACATTATATTTATATTATGTGATGTTATTTATATGAAAGTTAAGTGAACATTTTTTTATCATTATTATTATTTTTATTTCAATATGAAATATTAACTTTTTAACTAAAAAACTATTTAGGTAAAGTGATGATGTAAAATGATTTATATTGTATCATTTTCTGTTATTTTTCAAGATTAATGCATGATACTATCTTAAATTTAGATCGATTATCTTTTATCATAGTTGGGAACAAACCTTCATAAGTTACGAAAATTTATCGACTTTTCGGTTAGCATCAATAATGTGTATACAAGTAATATTAGTTATTTTACTTACACGTGAATAAATGACATTTGACCTATCCTATTAAATTTAACCAGGTCTACACTTTTTTTGATAGGTTAAAACAACAAAACTTTTTACATTATTCATTTCATTATATTTAAATTTCATTATATTTTAACTGAACTAATTAATATTTTAATTACATATATTCGTAAACTAATACTAAACACATATTATGAGAGGGGGTTCGACTTTCAAAAATGTTATTTATTCATACTCCAAATTTAAGATTTTTATTTGAAAAAATTTAGTCTAACTGATAATTTCTATTTTTCGTATTTATTATTTTTTTTCACGATTGTTAAAATGGTTGATATATAATTAGAATATTCTTCTAACTAATAATTTATGTAAATTGCCAATAAAGTGTTGGTGTGATATCCCGTATTTTTTAGAATTATTATTATTATTATTATTTGAATATATTTATGTGATTTTCTGATTTGTAAGGAGTAAAATGGTGGATATTTTATTCCTATTTGACGAGTTCGTCTTATAAAATGGTAATGTACTATTGTTAAGTTTTGTCTCGATCCTTGTTAATTTCTGAAAATATATACTTAAATGTATTATTTGTAAAAGTTTATTTGAAAGTCGATCATTTTATTGATATAGGGAAATTGAGTTCGTTTTGATTGAGTGAATATTCTGTTAGCTATTTGTATTATAAATTACTGATTCGTATCGTTTTGTTTTTTATCTTCAAAAGTGATTTTATTGAGGATTTATTTTCATAAATATTGGAATTATCTCTAAAATTATTTTTATGGCTTTACAATATCAATAACTATTTATGGGAATTTATAAAATTTAGAAAACAGTATTTCATCAATTATTTATCCCTAAATGATTTTCTGATTGTATTTTAGTATAAATTCAATGTTAAATTCAAGAATTTTTCAAAAATCATGAAACTCATATTTTCTAAAGTTTTGAATATTTCAAGAATTTTAAAATTATTTCGAAAATGTTTCGGGTTATATTTACCCGCACGTTTGTTCGTTAAATTATAAAATGCAGGTATGAAGCACAATTCAAAAATATTTTAAAAATTATAAAAATTTTGTCTTATTAGTTTTCAAAATATTCCGAGAGTTTTAGAAGTATTTCGGTAATTTTTCGAGTTAGTTTCACTCACAAGTTTGTTCTTTAAATCACGAAATGCGGATCTGAGGTTAGATTCAAAAATATATTAAAAATACAAAATTTATATTTATTAGTCTCGAATATTTGGGAAATTTTAAAATTATTTTGGTAATTTTTTGATTTATTTCTACTCGCAAATAGTATCGTTGCTGTATTAAAATGGGAATCAAGAATCAGCCTTAAGGTGTTAATTGCTGGACACATTTATGTTAACAAAAACAAAAAAAAAAAAAGTAAAGCAAATCCTAAAACTACCCACGTACCCCCTACCCTGGCGATACCCCCACCCCCTTATTCTTTTCCTCCACCGCCTCTATCCCCTCTTCCCTCTGTCTTTTTTCTGTCTCTCTCTTTTGTATATATTTTTATACTTTTAATTTTTAAAAATTTATATCTTACAAACCGTTTATCCAAATTTCAATTGCTATAAATAAAAATGATCAGCATTTCGATATCTACGCATATATATATATACAAGGTTTTGAAACTTTTCGGGCATAGTTTCCATTTTAATTTATTTTTGGGACATAAAAAGGAGTTTGACGTTGTTGATTACTCCACATGGTAATTCATCGTGTATATGTCTATGACTATTAATTTCGGATTTTTCTGGAGATATTTTTCGGACATCGGATAATCTCTTGGGGTGATCACACTTTATTTTGGGTAAGAATTTCGAGATTTTGCTTTTGTACTTGAGTATATTATCGCATGTTACTGTTTACATATTTATTTCATAATTTTAGAAGTTGCTGGAGAAGTCACTTTTGGTCCGAATTCTGGTTCAGGTGGCCGTTTTTTTTGTTTCTGCCGTGTTTATACGTGTAAATATAATTTCATTATTTTAGAAGTTGCTGGAGAAGTCACTTTTGGTCCGAATTCTGGTTCAGGTGGCCGTTTTTTTTGTTTCTGCCGTGTTTATATGTGTAAATATAAATTTTTCTGTGTTTTAAATTTATAAATTTTATTAGAGTATAGCTGGATTGTGTTGTTTGGGATTGATTTTGAGGGGTTCTGACCCCGGGAAAAGTCCGTTTTACAAAGATGTTATTTCGCATTTTTTTGTAAAATATCTATTTCAATTTCAAATTATTATCTTTTATTATTTTTAAAAATCATAATTTGATTTAATTATTTATAATTTTTTTGATTAATTATTTATTTAATTGATTGATTAATTCATTTAATCAATTAATTTTAATTAAAAATAATTAAATGAAATGTAATTATTTATAATTAAGCCAAATAATATTCTAAAATTATTTTGAGAATTTAAAAATATATAGAGGTATTGAATATTCAATTAATATTATTATTAATTGAATTATTCTTATTTTATTCGCAGAAAATAGATTGTTTGTCCGTTTAATATGAAACGAACGCGCCTAAACTCAGAAAAATACCCCGCTTTCATTAAAAATAATTTCGAAACATAAATCTTTTCGTTTCTAAAGGTCTCTTGTTTTACAAGTTAGTTTTGAGTCGCATATTTATTAAAAAAAAGTTATATTTTGGCTCGATTTTAGTTTTAAACATACCGAGTCGAGTGTTGTGACGATTTGAATTACGTATGATACGTGGATTATGTGTGTACATGATATGTGAATTATGTAGCTACTGGGAATTTCGCGACGTGATTAAGTGAATAAAGTATACTTTTATGTTGTAATTCTAAATTATGTGAATAAAGTGTGATTATGTGAACTATGTGTTATTGTGTGAAATGGGAATGTTGAAGTGAGTATTATATTTCAGTGATGAGTCAGTTGATATAAAGAGAATGATTGAGAAGCATAGTTGGAAACGCTCAGCGTCGGGCCGTCAGACAGGACGCGACCCGTTACACGAAAAGTGGTTATTAATTAGAAGAAAGGGAAATTCTTATGATCGAATGTGTTATGATATGATTCGTGATATGTGAATATGTGTTATTGCTTGAAAAAAATGCATGATTATGTGCTCTGGTTATTTTAAAGTGATTTAAGGGATTTATTTGATTTAAAATAAGGTATATTGAACCTTTATATATTTTTATAAAATTATCTGAGTATGGTCAAGGTGTGAAATTTTTTTATTATCTTAAAAATAGTCCTAGAGACTTTCTAAGAATGATAGATGAAATTATTTAGTGCTTGGTGTATTTTAAAATGATTTTATCGAGTTATAATTCTATTTCGAGCGTAATCTTGTAAAATTCATATAAAATAAACCGTATGCTCAAAAATTATTTTAAAAAATATGGTTGGAAAGCTAATTTTGAACTCTATATTTTAAAATTAATATTTATTCCATTTTCATCTTTTCTGAGAGAGCTATATAATATTCAAATTCGTTTTGAGTTAAATAAAAAGAAGATTCTAGAGTGGGTTGGCAAAAGACCAAACACCCCTGCCATTTTGGCTATAAGAACCCACCCCTCTCTCTTTGTCTTCTCTCCACCCAGCCACTCTTTCTTTCTTTCTTTCCTCTTTTCCTTCTCTCTCTTTTCTCTCTTCTCTCTCTCGGCCCTCTCCTTCTCTCTATTTCTCTCTCTTGCATGCAACATCAAAACTTAGTCCAAATTCAAAGATTTTGCTACCAGTAGTCATCATTTTCAATCTTCTACTCATATACCAATTGCATGTAAGTATTTAAGCTAGTTTCAAAATCAACTTCTCTTAATTATATCTAAGAAAAGCTCAATTTCTTAGGGTATGATCATAGGAGAAGTGTAGTGTGCTATATGTTGTGTTTTCTTTGGTTATGACTTGGTGTAGTTCAAATTTTTGGAAAAATAAAATGGGGTTTTGATTTCCAAATGAGTTTTGATTGATGATCCATGATTTACTTGCTTATATTTAGTATTGAGTTTGGTATGGACTATAAAATCTTATTTTTAAGAAAATTCTTTGCATGCATGTAAGATTTTGTGTATTCAAGTTGTAACTTGGTTTGATCTTGAGTAAAATGATTAAATAATGGATTTTGCTAAGATAAATATGTGAGTTAAAGGTTGCATGTTAAAAATGGTGTGTGCATGTATGTGTATTTGAAAAACCCGAATGGGTTTTGTTATTAAAAGGGGAATAAATTGATTTTTATGGCTTGCATGCTTGTTGTTTTTAGTTATTGTTTATAATCAAAATGATTGCTTGATTTTATGAATAAAGTTCTCAATTTATATGATTTTGGTTTGATTTTGTGATAAACATGTTCGATTTGGGTTTAAATGAGAGAATATTTGTCAAATGGATCATGCATGTCAAGTTATAGCTTTGCATGTAAATATTTAAGTTAAAAATAATTTAAAAGGATTAGTTTTGGCTTGAACTAAAGTTTATAGATGATCCTTGTACTTACATGTCAATTTGTGGTGTTGCATGTAACAAATTAAGGTTTTGCTTGTAAAATTTTGATTTCTTGTTTGTATTTTGTAAAAAAGCCGAATGGTCCATGGATTTCAAAAGGATTGATTCAAGTTATTTGGTTGATTTGGTTCATTTGTTTAGTTCAATTTTTTGGATAATAAGGAAAGGATTGAGTTGCTTTGTTATCGAGTCATACAAATTATGTGAGTGTTCAGTGTTTATACTCGTGTATATGAGTTAAGCGTTAGATCGAATTGGGCTAATTATTAAACATTTCGAGAACGTCGAGTGGGAATCTATTAGGGTTTGATTTCGGATTGTAGATTCGAAACGTGAAGGCATTCAGGCTAGAAAAGGGAAAGGTATTCTAGGTGGTAGTAGCTCAAACCCTCTAAAGCAGGAAAGTGAATTCAGGCAAGTAACTCTGCCTACTCGTATAATTTGATTATATAGAGGATATTGATGATGCCATGATTGACTAGAGGCTTTTTTATTGCAATTGTGATATACCTATTATTGATTCTTGAGAAACCCTGTTATTGTTCCTTGTGAACCTGTTATTGATTCTTGAGAAACCCTATTATTGTTCCTTGTGAACCTGATATTGATTCTTGAACCCTGATATTGATACTTGTGATATATCTATCACTAATCCCTTGAACCACCCATATATTGTCCTTGTAATGATTTGATATGATTATTGTTCAAACCTTTATAGTAACCTTTTTATTCATATCCTAATCACCCGTTGATAACCTGAATTCTGGTAAACCTTATAAGAACCTTTATGAACTCTTTTACGTAATGATCCTTCATTCCTTTGTTTACCATATCCTGTAATGATCCTTAGAACTGCTTTGATTCCCTAACTTGTATACCATGTTTGTCATTTGATCCAGTTCCTTGGTATTGATCCATATTTGTCATTTGATCCAGTTCCTTGGTATTGATCCATGTTTGTCATTTGATCTAGTTCCTTGGTATAGATCCATGTTTGTCATTTGATCCAGTTCCTTGGTATTGATCCATGTTTACGTTTGATTCATTCACTTTTCTTGAATCATAAATTGAACTTAAGAATGAGTTTCGACTTGAAAGAGTCCGAATGATTTCATATTCTTGGTAATGATAAAATGAATTTAGTAAAACCTTTCTTTTTCCAACACAAGGTTTTCCAAATGAATTCCTAATGGATTGGATTTAGACGTAAGAGACTAGTGGGACTAGTCCAGTCATATAAGAGACTAGTGGGGCTAGTCCAGTTTAAGGCTGAAATTATGCCGTAGGTACCTTAACGACCAGATGGAGGTCAGTACGGGCTGATCACCCATATTATTATTTATGAAAGTTAAAGTAGTCCAATCAAGGGTTCCCTATCACTTTATAAAAAGATATTGAATAAATTGCCTTAACAATTGCTTCTTTGAAAATGAAATGATTTGAAATGATTTGAGAAGAGTTGATTGTGTTATTGTTTATCATACAGCTTTGAGAACCCTGATTCTTATTCTGATATTGTTATCAATCATATAATTGATTCCCAGAGTTGATAGATTCTTATTTTCCACTTGAAAGATCCTTGAGATCCTGTTAACGATTTGTGATGAATGTCGGCTTTCACCCTATCTTGAGCCTTGATTCCTGAAAGCCCAAATCTTTCTTCATAACCCTTTCATAGCCCAAAGACAGAAATCTGCCACCTAGAGATTCAAAATAGAATGCCTTAAGAAGTGATTTGGTAAATCTGTACTATTGCATCATAGAACTTTTATATAGTTACTTGTTGAGATTTTTATGCTCATATATTTTGCTTTGTTCTAACCATGGTAGTTAAGCGAGAAGATGGTCAGACTTAGGCGCACTGCTCATAAGAGCGTACCTGGTGGCCCCTACCGTGTTGTAGGCTTCCAGATGCCAGAGCAGGTAGTACAGGTTGTGCGAGCAAGCGCTTTAGTTGGAAGGTTGTAAAGATACAATGGGTTATCTGTCGCTTCCAAGTCAGAATCGATTATGTAAATTCGATATTATATTTTGGGTTGTAATAATAATTTGTTGGTTGATAGTTTTGTCTTGTCTCATACTTAATCCTGTTAGTAGTTAATCGGGGTTTATATTATTTTATTGATAGTTTAATGGTGTGTGGGTCCTCATTTCCTAACCCCGAGATTGAGGGCATCACAAGTTGGTATCAGAGCTACAAGATCTAGTCCCTGAGACAAGTTAGGATAAAAGGGTATTTTGGGTTATATATCTATATCACGAGAGTGAGAGTATTAGGTATAGTCTAAGAAAAGTGAATAGGTTAAAGCGGCAACTAGAGTTAGGGTGTGAGTCAGTTGGAAGTCTTAACCCTAACGTTGTTTCTTAGTTGTTGTTTTGTATTTTCTCTCAGAACACCAGTAGTGGTAGTGATTCTGAATCAGAGATTAGTTTGACCGGTACCCCAGTGGACTCTATTCCGCCCTCTTCAGAGGAGACTGTGTATGTTAGTTCAGATCCGGAGGAGGATCCATTTGAGAGGAGTGAGATTCCTATGCAGATATCACCCTTGAGGCCAAAGTCAGAGGCCCCAACCCCTGAGCTAGAGTCTGAGATGCCTAAGATTGTGCCTGTTAGTGTTGGAGGCAAGTTAGCCCAGGATCGAGATTTTGTTTATTCCCGCATTCTTGAGTTGGGAGCTTTGGTGGATAGGCTAGCTCGAGAGTCTAGGAAGAGGACTTCAGTTATGGAGGATGAGTGGAGAGCTAGGATTCAGTTGGTGGAACAGATTGCCCGGAGGAGATTAGACGAGGGACCGTCTACTAGTGATGCATATGTTGAGGCCCGGAGGGTGCATAAGATCATAAGTTGGATGTTGTCTATTTTGAGGGAGATCTTGGATGATTAAATGGTGGTGATCAGGCGGGACATTTGGTGGAGCCCGTAGTTGTTGTTGTTTTCAGTGCCAGTAGGCTTGGGATACTTGGTCAGATGTCGGGATCCCTTTTTCATTTGTTATGTTTTAGAACTAAGTATTATAGTAGCAGTTGTTAGAAGTTAGGGGTAAATAGAGGGATGTTTTCCAGTTTTTCCTCTGTTTAACCCTGCCATATTATTTTATTCTATTTCAGAACTTGATGTAATCAGACCTTTTATCTATGTACCTTTGATTTGTTATATCAATCATATATCTTGTTTCCTATTATGAACCCTGGAAATCCTTATAAATTATTTTACATACCGTGTTTCTATATAACTGTTTTCAATACTTCATAAAATCATACCTTGTGCCATGTGCAAACATAACTGATAAGAGAAATTATGTAGTAATAGGATTACATGTGCAAAAAAATTGGGCAAAGCTTAAAACCCGTCAAAGTTATTTTGTAGTAAAATGTTGTTGTTGTATATCAATGCCATGCTATCGTATTGCTAAATAATTGCTCAATTAGGTTTGTAAGAAATGGCCAACTCACCAGATCACCAGGGAGAAGAACCTTAAACCCAAGACCAAGAACTAAACCAAGATACTTCTATGATGAACCAACTTGCTCAGTTTTTGCACCAACCTGTAGCCCCTAAAGTCGGAAACTTCAAACATTTTCAGTCTGTACATCCCCCAGAGTTCTTAGGTTTTCCCGAACTGATAAAAGCTCAGTCGTGGTTAAGAGAAATGGAGAAAACATTTGAATTAGCAGAAGTTAAGGAAGAAAAGAAAGCTCAGTATGCGAGTTATTACCTTAAAGACGAGGCAAGTTTCCGGTGGGAATCTTCAAAGGCTTTACTTGAAGGAAAGGACTTATCGTGGGAAAAGTTTACCGAGATGTTTCTGGAGAAGTACTTACCAAGTTATATGCAAGACCAGTTAGAGATGAAGTTTTTAGATCTTGGACAAGAGGATATGTCAGTGGCAGAATATGAAGTAAAATTCTCATAATTATCTAGGTTTGTACCTAAGTATGTGAATACGGAGGCGAAGAAGGCCAAAAGGTTCCAGCAGGGACTTAGGCCATGGATACGGAGTCCAGTGGCACTGTTGGAGATCAAGAACTATGCCACCTTGGTGCAGAAGGCAATGATAGTGAAAGGGGAGCGAGAAGCTGCAAAAAGAGAAAATGAAGGTAGGAAAAAAAGTTTGAGAACTCAGAGTAAGAACAAGGAAGTTCGAAGTTTAGAGGGAAGTTTTGCAAGAATGGAGGAGGTCAGAATCAAAAGTTTCAAAAGTTTAAACCCGATAATGGAGCTCAAAAGAATCGTTTTCAGTAGACCGGACAACCGGGAAAGGATAGTAGACCTCAGATTCAAGAGTGTAAAGTTTGTGAAAAAAGACACCCGGGGAGGTGTAACAAGCTGGATGTGACCTATTTTAGGTGTAACTAGAAAGGACATTATTCGTCGGAATGCCCAAGTGGAGCAAAGAAGCCCGAATTAACCTATTTTAAGTGTGGAAAAGTGGGCCATATGGCTAAAAATTGTAAGGAGCCTGTTCAAAAGGCAAATGTTCTTAGGATTGCTGGACCACCGCTTCTCCTAGCACCAACAGCTAAACCCGGAGCTAGAACCTTTAACATGACAATGAAAGACGCGGTGCAAGATGTGGATGTGGTGGCAGGTATGCTCGTTATAAACTCAGTAGAAGTAAAAGTATTAATGGATTCTGGAGCAACTAGATCCTTTATTGCTGAAAGTATTCTTGATAGACTAAAATGTGTTGTGTACCCTCTTGAACCCAATTTGATTATAGATGTATCAAATCAAGAGAAAGTCATTGTTAATAGGGTTTGTCCCGATTACGATGTGGTTATAGAAGGTCGGCACTTTTCTGCTGACTTAATCCTTTTTAAGTTAGGAGAATTCGACGTTATATTAGGAATGGATTGGTTGTCGAACCACGAGGTGCAAATAAAGTGTAAAAGTAAGAAGGTGAAGTTAAAGACTAAGGATGGTGATGAAGTGATATTCAAGGGAAAAAGACAAGATAAGAAGTTTCTAACGACTATTCAGACGAGGAGATTGTTATGACAAGGATGCGAAGCTTATTTGGCTCATGTCAAAGATATGGAGAAAGAATCTATAAGGATTGAGGATATTCCGGTAGTAAGAGATTTTCCCGACGTGTTTCCAGATAAATTACCTGGACTACCTCCAGATTGAGAGATCGAGTTTACGATTGATTTGGCTCCTGGAACGGAACTAGTATCGAAAGCTCCCTATCATTTGGCGCCAGTTGAGATGAAGGAATTGGCAATGCAATTGCAAGAATTGTTGGATAAAGGAGTAATACGCCCAAGTGTATCCCCGTGGGGTGCACCAGTATTATTTGTAAAGAAGAAAGAAGGAAGTATGAGGTTATGCACTGTTATCGCGAATTGAATAAGTTGATGATTAAAACTAAGTACCTTCTACACGAGGTGATTTCCTAGTAATCAGAAGAAGTGGTTTGGTTCATCACTATTCTTCATAAGGGGAGAAGCTGTTTTACAAAAGGGGAGTACCATTAGTTCTTATCTGTGGATCCTATTATACGGGAGAGGTGGTGGACGAAGGTGATCTCATTTAAGTAGTTGATTCTCATAGGGGGAGAAGCAAGAGAGATATGTGCTTCTCAACAGGAAATGTGGTTGTACAAAAGAAGCTGCTGATGATTACTTCCAGACTAAGAAGTATTATCTGGAATAGATTTGAAGAACCAAGGAAATGAAGATGAAACTACTTGAAGATCAATTCAGTGCTAAAAGAACAAGCATCTTTCAATTCAGTTACTCAAGAAATCTGGAAATGCAGTATTTGATCAAGAAAACCAGGAGCATTATTTACAAGTCCTGGTATATTACTTTTTCTAGTTGTTAGTTGAGTTATCCTCTCCATTTAATTTTTTTGTTAGGTTTAACAATCAAATATGGGGAGATTATTAGTGAGACTGCGTAGCTGTATGAACAATTACATGATAACTCAACACGAGAACAACACTAGAACATGAAAGGTTTATAATACTACATCTACACAAGAAATCAGAAGAAATGAAGACAAGGCAAATACAAAGAATCAAAAGATTAGAAGAAAGCTTGAAGTCTGTTTATAAGTCACTGAAAGAAGTTCATTAATATGATTATGCCTCAGTGAAGAATAAATATTAAAGACTTTCAGGGTTTCGGAAATGTTGAAGATTCAGTATACAAGTGTCACCAGAAGATTTCATTGTATTGGCATTGATTGAAGATAGACAGTGTTCGAAGCATAGGAATCTGAAGAATTGAAGATATGGTATAGACAGAGGTTAAAGAAGACAGTTGCAGTCTTGAAATTATACTCACTGACAGGAGTTCATTTATATGTTCAAGCGTCGGTGAAGAACAGTGAATGAAGTATTCAAGTTTGTAGTAGCAATGAAGACGTTGTCTAAAGTACCATAAAGAATTCTAGTGAAAGTACATTTGTTTATTGACAGTCAGTGTCTGAAGCGATAAAGTTGTTGCAAGTTTAACAATGTAATTAAGGCTATAATATGAAGACCTGAATCGGGGTTAGTCATCTGTGAACCAGACCAGTTACACTAGGCGTCAACAGCTCGTCAAAGGAATCTGGGTATTTTTTAGAAGAATTGTTAAGTTGAGGAACGTACTTGGATTGAACGTTTATTTGTTAAAGTACGAGAAGAGGTGTGCAGAGGATACAACTAAACAGCTAGAGGGATTGGCGAAGTTCAAAGTTTATTTGTTAACTTAAATAAATTTATTTAACGGACTTTAATATAATTTATTTAATAAACTTAAAATGATTTATTTTATAAAATTTAAATAAGTTTATTTTATAAATCTAAATTAGTTTATTTATATAAGTTATATTTAAGTTTATTTTATAAATTAATTTAGTTACAATTTAAACTTAAAAAAAGAAAACAAAAACAAAAACAAAACAAAAACAAAAACAAAAACAAAAAAAGAAAAGAAAATGAAAAGAAAGAAAAATGAATAAGGCGGATGGTTTTGGTTTATAAAAGAAAAGTACAAGTACATTTTGTTTGTACTAGTAACATTAGTAGTCTCCAGAGAACTTCCCTCATCCCCCTGGTGTAGCCATAGAGACACAGATAAATATTCTAAGGCAAGAAACTCCTCACCCTGGTCGCCATAGAAACTACTACTCCTCCTCCTGTTACTCATATAGTCGCCATAGAGGAGATGTAATATTTTTTAAGTACAAACATTACTCCTTGGTCGCTATAGAGCACTCCTCAACCTCAACCACTACTTTATTGAATCAATCAATAAATTTGTGTGGTCAATATTCATCCACACATCTTTATTGAATATAAAGACTATACTTTGAAGAAGAAACTGTTAGATATATTTGTGATGTCATGTCTAATAATGATTTGTGTTTAGTTTTCAGATCTTAACTAACAGGACAAATTAGGACTTAACTGGAAATCAGTACTTATATTGAAGTCAGAACTTAAGATATCAGAACTTAAGTTATCAGAATTTAAGTTATCAGAAGATATTTATCAGGAGATAATATCAAGACTTAAGGAGACTTTCAGATAAGGAAGGCGGCTGATTGAAAGGAAAGATGATTGAGACTAAAACAAGAAGAGATATGCATGGAGAAGAATTCTATGAAGAATAGAATACTTGGAATAAAAGATAACTAGTTGATATATTTTAGGACGCAGACTTATGTTCGATATTAATTAGAAGTTTATCTTGTAACTGTGTGTCTATATAAATACAGCATAGGGTTTACACTATAAGTGTTATCCAATTCGAGAATATTATTTATTGTAACACTAGCAGCTCTCGTGATATTTGTTCATCACTGAGAGAGGACGGTTTCATTGTAATACTGTTTTATTAATAAGATTATTCTGTGTTTCATACTTGTGTTCTTAATTCGATTTGATTGTGCTAGACACTGTATTCAACCCCCTTCTACAGTGTGTGTGACCTAACTAGTGGTATCAGAGCAATCTGTTAACATACATACAATAAAGATCCAAAAACAATCATGTCTGAAGAAACACAAACTCCAACCAAGCCCACCAAAACTGAAGAAACTCCAAAGACTCAAATCCATAATCGATATGAGACTATTATGTGACGGACCCACTAATATTAACTAGCAATAATAGAGATAAACAAAGCAGTAAAGGATTACAACTAGTTAATTAATATTACAGAACCATAAATCCAAGTCCCCGAATCCACAGGTAAGAGTTTGAACAACATCTAAACAACTAATAATACAAAAGTCTAATATCCAAGGTCAAATACATCTACAAATTTTAAATTCCCAAAAGTTCTCTAAACCTTAGGGAACAACCAGTTCCCTATCTGCTCCAACATCTAACGGTATGCATATCCTGAACCACCACAATTATTACGCGCGGTCTGCTTGAAATGAGGCATCTTCGGGCTTAACTGAAAGGATAACAACAATAACAATATTAATGATCAAAACGCTCAGCAAGTGAATAATAGGGTACAATAGTTCATCATATGCTCAATTAAACAATAACAGAAGGTAAATCAACAATATAAATTTGTCAAGTAAAGTTCAAGATTTTAACAAGTGAATGGAATTGAAATCACACAGCGCTATGAGCAATGAGGGGTGATCAGCCCACATCAAAGCTCCGAACCACACAACAAGTGATTCACAACCATTGAGGATCCTCGACACACATTGGCCATATAAAACCATCAGGCTCCCTGCTACTGAGGTTTTAAAACTTTAACAGTGACTGGCGCCTCAGTCTTATTATATCATTCAATTCCTTTTTAATAACTCATTTCAAAAAAGGGGTTCTTGATCAAGGATAATATAACAAGGCGAAAAGACAAGGTTTGAATGAGAGGATGAAATTAGTGTCTGGGTTTCCAAAGGAAATGAATCTATTGTATGAGGGTTTTAGGTTCCACTGGATATATTAAGGAACTATTTGTAGGGGGTATTCACAGAGATACGAGGAAAATGGGTCAATTCAAGTATGGAAGCGATTAATTAAGTTCAAGATCCAATTATTGAGTGATGTAGGGACTAGTCAATGTTTTTAAATGATAATCATACCTTCGCAGGGTGTTCAACCACAAGAAACAGAATTATAAAGAATAGTTGAGAGTTCACTTTCCTGAACTACGCTTATTGAGTACTTGAATGGTGTAATGACCGGGAAATTTACGTTGTATTATATTATATTTATAATAAAATATGTGTATTAATATGTCATTTATATGTGATTAAATGTGTTGAGTCATTAAACCCTAACTGCTACGTGTTACGTGTTATCTGTTTTGATTCAAACGTGTTTTGGATATTTATTGAGTGTTTTATTGTAAGTTTTATATTTTATATCAAAACCCGTACAGCTCAAAACCATGTTTTAAAAGCCCATATTTCAAACAAAATCATTGGCCCTATTTTGCCAAAAATGCCCTATACAATATCGCTATTCCGAACCCCTAGACGTTTTACAAATTTACCTTTTTCGCGAAAAATGACTTTTCCGGACCCCTTCGGGTACCAAAAATCCCACAAAAATCACATTTTTATTTTTATATGATCATGAAATTATCATATATCATTTTTCATTTCATTTTTGTAATATTCACAATTTTTTGGAATTTTTGGCATTTATTTTGTATTTATTGGATATTTAAAAATTCAATATTAATACCCAAAAATTATAAAATTGGGGCCAAATATTTTTATTAGGAGTGTAATTAGACCTTTAATTTTATTTAGGGGTATTATTTTCATAAATATAAATACCAGATTTACCATTAATTAATTCAGTTAATTACTATTAAAAATCAGAAAATTAAGAAAAAGGGAATTAGGGAATTAGGGTTCTTGAGTGTTCTTGCAGATCAAAGCCGATTTGATCGTGATAGGAGTGTCATAAATCGAAGTGTGAGTAACCGATTTGAAGCCCCAAACCTGTTCTATCAGATTATCACGTCAAAATCATTATCAGGGGTATTGATTTTTATTTTGTAATTTTCGGATTATTTCTTGAATTCGGGTTTTATGATTGAGTAGTTGTTTAATGATTCTGTTAGTATAGACGTTTAAATCGTTGATTTTGGAGTTGAACGGCACCAGTTTCGTAGTGTTTAGCTTCGGTTTCGTGGTCGTCTGAAAAGCGGCGACGCCGCCGCTGTCTTCGTCTCCGGCGATGTTCGACGATGAAGCAGGGACGGTGGAAGGCAACTGGGGGCAGGGTCGTATTTCTGCAGTCACGGGGAAGAGAAACCCTGCAATTCCCGATTGAAACCGTGCTGTTTGGAGGGGGAAACGAGGCTCGCTGGAAACCGTCGCCGTCGCCGGATTCTGGGACGGTGACGGCTGTTCTTCCCGACCCGAGGTCGACCCGGTTTCGACTCGGGAAACGACCCGGGTTTGATCCTAAAAACCCATCCCCTGTTTCTGTTTTTGTGTTTTTGATTAAATTAATTATTTATTTATATTTTAGTATATTAAAATCAATTTTTAATAATTCTAAAAAGTAAATAAAAATTAGATTTAAATTCTGAAAAATAGTATTATTAATTTCTGAATTATTTTATTAAATTATAAATTCGAATTTAATTATTTAATTAATTATTTTATTATTTATCTAATTATTTATTAGTTATCTAATTAATTAATAATTAGGTAATTAATTAATAATTAGGTAATTAATTAATAAATAAGGATTAAAAATAATTAAATAATATGATTAATAATCTAATAATTAGTTAGTATTGCGAGTAATAATTCGATAATGAGAATTAATATTCGAGCATTAGTTATTCGAAGAATGTCGTAATAATTGTTCGTATCGTATAATTAAATACAGATAATTAATTGATTAACGAATCGTTTAAATTCCAATAATAATATATTAGTTCGGTAGTATTCGAGAATAGTGCGTAGCTCGTATTTATACGAGTAATTGATTGTTGAGTTGGATTATGATTCGAATAATGACTCAATTGTTTAATAATTAACGTACTAGTTAATGATATCGATTATTTATTTATAAATAATCGATCTAATCAAATAAGTAACGATGAGTTGTAAATATTTGTAATAAATTGTGATTAATCCTAATAATTAGGGATTAATTATTTTAAATTAGTAAATAATTATCTATTAATTATTTATTAGTTATTTATTTATTAAATATATAAAAAGTGATTAATTATTTCGATAATTAGTCACATAATTTTCAATAAATCATAACTTCTTCATTTTAACTCCAAAAATTATAAAAAAATTATTTTTGACTTTAATTTTCTTAAATAATTATTTAAAAATTATTTTGGGATTTAAAAAATTGGCAATAATTATTTATATTGAATAATAAATTGAATTATCAGTGTTTAATTGATAATAATTCAACCGTTAGTCCGAATTGAGCGAAACGAAAGCCTGTTGACTCAGAAAAATGAATTCTTTTCACTAAAAATAATATGAAGACCTAATTTCTTCTCGAAATTAGTTGACTCTATTGATTGATTGATTATCAGTCGGAATGTGTGTCGAGACGAGTTCAAAAAATTCCGGAAAAATGGGAACTAAAGAAAAAAAGGTGATCAACGGAGCAATCAGCGAGTCGATTTCGATTCTAAAAATTATTTTAACTATAAAAATGATTATGTGCTTATGTGCTTATGTGTATTATGTGGTTAATCGAGTCTTACTTGCTTATATGTAATATTCGAGTTGGTTATAAGCGTATTGGTAGATAGTAGGAACAAAATGAAGTCGATTAAAGTGCAACCGAAGTACAAAATGAATTAACCAATCTATTTTGCTAAAAGAAACTAAGCCAGCAAGGCAGGTCAAGTAGGGGATAGACGGAAGTGATTTAATTGCAGTAAGTCGCTCAGAAGACAAGTTTCTCCCCTATTCTATTTTCCAGAATAGTGATATTCTCTTCAGATTCTTATTACATTTGTATTACTTTAATTCCTTTATTCATATCTCAGTTCGATTCTTGAATTATTCTTTTCATTTGAATTTATTATTCATATTCCAATTGTTACTCACAATTATTGATATATTCTGGTGATTAGAATATATCAAAACATACCGATTTGTTCTAGTTGCTATTCTAGGGATTGTATAATACTACTTTTGGGATTAAGTCTACTTAATCCTAAGGACCGGGACATAACCGGATCCTTGAGATGGGCCGTAGTGCCTGGGTGCCCGACGGGATCTATATGATGAGATATAGATCTGCACTGTATCCTGGCTGATCAGTATGGTATAGCTGCGAACTTGAGTCCAGTGTAGTTCATTTGCATTCGCCAGCAATGGCCTTCTTTTTATTCTTATGAGGTTATATCTTTGCAGATAAACCTGGGTTACGGATCCAATTATACTGTTTTAACATTGTGTATATTTTGTAGACTTATTGAGCAATTTTTGGCTCACCCTTTTTTTGTTGTTATTCACCTTATTGTTTTCAGTTAAGAAGGAATATGAAACCCGTCAGGACACGAGTGGTAAAGAAGCGGGTCAAGCCTCGGGATCCTCTTATACCCAAGGTGTTGATCCCAATCCAGGAAGAAAGCTTTGAGTTGCCCGAGCAGGTGGAGTGTTGATAGATAGTGTGTGTGTTTGAATAAAAGCTGAACTGAGTTTAAAATGAATTAGACAATGGTTTGTAATAAAGAAAGTTTGTGAGATTTTGAATGTTGGTTTGTAGTAAAAGTAGTTAGTGGTTCTTGTTTTCATACTTCAACCTAAAAAGGTCCTGGTAGTTGTTAAGGGGTTTAGTTTTCATTTCTTTATTATTTATTAATAAGCTTGTACAGGTTTGGTGATTAGCTCGTAACCCCCAGACTTATACCCCGGGTCTGGAGGGCGTTACAAATGAGATCGTCTAGGGGCTCCTTTTCTGGCCTCCTACTTGAACCTATAATAAATAGTATCCTCGTCACAACTTTTGCTAACTACCCTTTCGTGTACATTATATATATACACATACATATAAAAAAAATATATATATATATATACACTTAACACACTTAATTTCAAGTGATATCTATGCTTCACATAACCCACATAACACGTAATCATGGAAATATGACGTTTAGTTAATAGTACATACTTATACTCTATTCACTATTTTAGATCCTTATGCACATGACCAAGTAACACAAAAAATTTATGATTAATACTATTACTCTTCTTTTAAAGACCACAACTTATCCTAAAAGTAGTAAGGCACACTTAGGCCTCACTCACAATAACTCACAAAACTAATGCATGTTCTAAATTCTTCCCGGATGCATGCCTTGGCACCACTTATGTGCCTTGACACAAATATACATTTCTACCTTGGGCCTTCACTTAATTATGATTTCTACAGACTCTTATGACATAATGCAACTCCCAAACTTGACTTGACATCAAGGCCTCACTCATAAAGCACTTAAACACAATGCATTCCTCATAGGCTTCCTAATGTAACTCTTATTGTGACTCTTGGGTGTTTTGGTGGAAATGAGGTATCAGCACCTTGGGTCTTCACTCCAAACCAACTCTCTGAGGTTCCTAAGACTCTAAACTAACTCTTAGAGTTGTAATGACTCAAAAACCTCACTTGGTCCTCCCTAGGCCTCAAGTGGAAGTTGACATAAATCTGCCTTCCCTGGTTTCCAAACTGCCCTATTTTTACCAACTTAAAACTCATATAAATTGTTCAATTATTGATTTTAATGACATGTTAAGCTTCCTAGGACTTCTTTATACTATTATAAACCAATTCCCAATGAATACTTATCCTAAAACATGGTTATAATGGGTCAAATATGGACTTGTAGCAAATCTGCCCTGTTTTGAGTTCCTCTCGATTTTGTGCATGTGCACCTAACCAAATGCATGATTCTACCCATTCTAAAGCTTCTGGACTCAATTACATACCAATTCATAACTCCACTGAACTTGGGCCTAACAAGGCCTCACAAATGCATACCTAAAATGACCTACACTTCAAGTGCAAAAATCTGTCCAAATAGGACTAATGCATCCCTTCCACCTTAACTCCCTTCTTAAGCATCGAAACCAATAAACCAACCAAAAACCAAACCTAATGTCATGCTAACACCTACTGACCTATAGTGCACAAAGTTGAATTACAAATTTATTTAACAAGAAATCAATTATAAGGATATGCAAGGTAACACTTACAAGACAAGCCATTGCTTATTCATTTTTAAAGCAATAATTTGAACTACACATGCATGGAAATATCATGACACCTACTGATTTTATGCTCCTATCATCATATACATTTTAAACTAGCATTTAATCAAGGGAAACATGGTATTCATATCAAAAATTAAGTATCAAGAGGTTAAAAGATCAACTACAATACTACTATCATGATCTCGGGTTTTAAGCCAAAAATTCGAGCTATATACTTGGGTTAGGCACTTGATACCTACTGATTTTAATCTCTTCTAGTCATGAAATAATTAATCTATAATTTTAACATAAAATTCATGGCATGCATCTCATAAAAATCAAGTATCAAAACTCATAGCAAGCAAGTATGGTTCCTAGTCTAAAAATACCTGTAAATCAACATGCAAAGGCAAATCTCAACATGCAAGGGCTATAATTAACATGCAAGTCTTAAAACTTAATATACTTGTAGATATGCATAGAATTCAAGATTTTAAACATCATATCTCATCATTTTTGAAGCAAAATGGTTTATAAGCAACATGCAAAGTCATTTTCATAGAAATTTCTAAAGAATCAACCATATACATTCGGCTCTTTCAATAAATCATTGCCAAATGCTATGAACATTCTTATGACTTGGAATATTTAAGTAAAAATACTCCTCCAAGATCATATCAAGTCCATATCTTTAAGCCTTTATGATTTTAGTCCTTAAATCCATGAGAATTCAAGGCCTAAATCTTGGCTATAAAAACACATCAAAACATAGTTAAACATACCATTTATGAGCTAAATATTCAAGTATAAAGGTGAGAATATGAGGGAACTAGCTCCTTGATCAAAGCGTTTGAAAAGGAAAGAAAAAAAATGAAAGAAGAGGGGGTGGGGAGGCTTCGGCCGAGAGGGAGGAAAAAGGGGAGGAAGGGAGTGAAGTGGTGTGTAAAATGAGAGAATGTGACTTGTGTTTTGGATTTTATTGTGTTAAAATGGTAGTGGAATGGAGAAATGACTCATATGCCCTTTCTATAAGCTTACACACCATTGCATGCAAGGGCACATGGGTATTTTACTTGGTCAAAATGAATGAGTGGGGTTGGAAATGGCAATCATATCATTGGTCTCTTTTATAAAGAATTTTGTATGCAAGGGCACATTAGTAATCTAGTAATCTTTTTTCTTAGAATTAAAAATATGCTTAAAAAGAATGAATTTTAATAAATAAAGTACAATTCCATAAATCACAAAAATTATACCATAATTTACTTTAAAATTTTTGAAATTTTATAAGAGTATTTTCAAGAAATTTGAATTAAAAAAAAATTTCAAAAGAATTTTCTTTATAATAATACTTCTATAACAAACCACTTAAAAATATAATTTAATTAGATTTTAATGCACATAAAGCTTTAAAAATTTAATCTAGCATTATACCAATTTATCTATTCGTTTAAGCACAGAATTTTCATATCCAAATAATTATGCGAAGATTTGAATCGTCTCGAAGAAAAATATATTTGTATTTACTTACTGCACATAATCACTGGAAAACAATATCATACTCACAGTAATGCACAAAAATGCCACATCATAGATTTATAATATCATAATATTTACATTCATTACAACCTTCCCCCCTTTAAGGATTCTGTCCCCAGAATCTAAGCAAAAAGATGAGGATACTTATCTATCATATCACTTTTTAATTCCCATGTTGACTCTTCAACTTTGGGATTTCTCCATAAAACTTCAACTAAAGAAACTATCATATTCCTTAACACTTTATCCTTTCTATCTAGAATGCTAACAGGTTGCTCGACATAAGATAAATCTGGCTCAATCTGCACTGTTTCATTCTCTATGATACATTTGGTGTCGGGGTTGAACTTCTTAAGCAATGATATATGAAAAACGTTGTGAATGTGCTGCATTTGAGGTGGTAAATCCAACTCGTACGCCACTTTTCCAACTTTACCCAAAATCTCAAAAGGTCCGACAAATCTTGGACTCAACTTTCCTTTCTTTCCAAATCTAGTTATCCCTTTCCATGGCGACACTTTCAACAGAACGATTTCTCCTATTTCATACTCTACATTCCTTCTGCGCGGATCAGCATACTTTTGTTGTCTATCATGAGCTGCGATCAATCGATTTCGAATCAAATCTACCGCTTCTTTCGTCTGATGAATCAGTTCGAGGCCAATTACCTTTCGCTCTCTGACTTCATCCCAATATATGGGTGATCTACACTTTCTTCCATAAAGAGCTTCATACGGGGGCATTCCAATACTGGCATGAAAGCTATTGTTATACGAAAACTCTACTAAAGGTAGGTGATCGTCCCAATTTCCTTTAAAGTCTAAAGCATAAGATCTCAACATGTCTTCTATGGTCTGGATCGTGCGCTCACTCTGTCCATCCGTCTGTGGGTGATAGGTAGTGCTCATCTTGAGTCGAGTTCCCAAATGTTCTTGGAATTGCTTCTAAAATCTAGAGTTGAAACGAGGGTCTCTATCCGACACAATGGATACTGGAACTCCATGGCGAGTAACAATTTCATTAAGATACATATGAATCAACTTGTCCATTGAGAATCTCTCGGTAATCGGTAGAAAATGAGCTGGCTTAGTCAATCGATCGATTATTACCCAAATAGCGTCATGATTAGATTTTGTCCTTGGTAATCCAACTATAAAGTCCATTGCAATGTGCTCCCACTTCCATTCAGGTATTTTTAAGGGCTGAATTAGTCCACTCGGTCTCTGATGATCGGCTTTTACCCTTTGACACGTGTAACACTTACTAATCCATTGAGCAATCTCCTTCTTCATATCCGGCCATGAAAAGTTATGTTTCAAATCTTGATACATTTTTGTGCTTCCTGGGTGAATAGAAAATTCTGAGTTGTGAGCATCCTTTAAAATCTCGTTCTTCAATTCTTCCACATTCGGTATCCAAATTCTTGATGAAAATCTTAGAATTCCTTGGTTGTCCTTTTGAGTGCAAATCTCTTCTCCGGTCAACTCATTCATCCTTTGATTCATTACTTCTTCTTAACACTTCTTGATCTTTCCTAATAATTCTGGTTGAAAAGTCAACGTACAAATCATTTCTGCAGGTGCACTTGGAGCTCGAATCTCAATTTCCATCTTCTCAAATTCCTTTGATAACTCTTGGGCCATGGTTAACATATTCAGTCTCTCCTTATGACTCAAAGCATCTGCTACTACGTTCGCTTTTCCGGGATGATAATTGATTGTGTAATCTTAGTCCTTAATCAACTCCAACCATCTTCTTTGCCTCATGTTTAATTCCTTCTGAGTGAAAATGTACTTCAGGCTCTTGTAATCTGTATATATCTCGCATTTCTCTCCATAAAGGTAATGTCTCCACAGCTTCAAAGCAAATACAATTGCAGCTAGTTCCAAGTCGTGAGTTGGGTATCTTTGTTCGTGAGGATTAAGTTGTCTTGACGCGTAGGATATCACCTTCCCGTGTTGCATTAAAACACAACCCAATCCTTTGTGTGAAGCATCACTGAATATCACAAAATCTCCTTTATCATCTGGCAAAGCTAAAACTGGAGCAGTAACCAACTTTTGCTTTAATTCTTGAAAACTCCTTTCACATTTCTCCGTCCATTCAAACTTCTCATTCTTTCGGGTCAATTTTGTCAATGGTACCGCAATCTTAGAGAAATCCTTCACAAATCTTTGATAGTATCCGACCAATCCCATGAAACTTCTAACTTCAGTCGGGGCTTTCGGCTTTTCCCAGTTCATTACAGCTTCTATCTTTGCTGGATCAACTCGAATCCCTTCCCTACTGACAATGTGTCCTAGAAACTGAACTTCTCATAACCAAAATTCACACTTCGAAAATTTTGCATATAACTTCTCCTTTCTTAAAGTCTCCAAAGCTATTCTCAAATGTTCAGCATGTTCTTCCTCGGTCTTTGAGTATATTAAAATGTCATCGATAAACACAATAACAAACTTATCCAAGTACTCCTTGAATACTCGATTCATCAAATCCATAAAGGCGGCTGGCGTATTTGTCAATCCAAATTCCATAACTAAAAACTCGTAATGTCCGTATCTGGTTCTGAAAGCAGTCTTTGGTATGTCTTCCGGCTTAATCTTCAACTGATGATATCCCGATCGCAAGTCAATCTTTGAAAAATAAGTCGCTCCTTTAAGTTGGTCAAACAAGTCATCAATACGAGGTAATGGATACCTATTCTTAATGGTCAATTTGTTCAACTCTCTATAGTCAATGCACAATCTCATACTTCCGTCCTTCTTTTTCACAAACAAAACTGGAGCATCCCATGGAGATACACTCGGCCTTATAACTCCTTTATCCAATAGTTCTTGTAATTGCTTGGCTAATTCCTTCATTTCTACTGGTTCCATACGATAAGGTTCCTTTAATACAGGTTCCACGCCGGGCGCTAAGTCGATAGAAAATTCGATTTGATGATCAGGCAGCAATCCAGGAAGTTCGTCAGGAAATACATCGGGAAATTCGCTAACTATTGGAATACTTCCAATATTCGGAGTCTCCTTAGATCTATCAATTACATGAGCCAAATACCCTTCACACCCTTGTCTTAACAGTCTTTTAGCTTGAATCATTGTCAAAAACGTTTTAACTTGCTTCTGTCCTTTAAACTCGACTCTCTTTCCTTGAGGGGATTTAAGAATCACTTTCTTCTTCTTACAATCTATCTGAGCACCATGCTCTGCTAACCAATCCATTCCTAATATAACTTCAAATTCTCCTAATTGGAAAGGTATGAGGGAAGCAGGGAAACTATAGCCTGAAATCTCTGCTTTACACTGAGGGCAAACATCTTTAACAGATACTCGTTCTTGATTAGCCAAAATGATAGATAAGGGTTCAACTAACAGTTCAATTTCACAATTTAACTTTCCAATAAAGGATTCAGATATGAAAGATCTAGTAGCTCCGTAATCAAATAGCACTTTAGCATTGATGTTGTTGATAAAAAGCGTACATGCCACAACTTCATAACTCTAAACAGCATCCTTGATATTCATGTTGAATGTCCGGGCCTGAGCAGGATAGGAGGGAGGAAACACTGGAGTTGCAGATTCAGAAGGTCGATTTGAAGGAAGTTGAAGAATTGGAACAGAAGATGCCATTGCTTGATTGAAAGGTACGGCTGTCAATTGCATCAACTTGTTGTTTCTGGGATTCTTGCAATCCCTCGACATGTGACCAGTCTTTCCACACTTAAAATATGTAACAGAAGGCTTTAGGTTCCGGCACTCATTCGCATAATGACTTTTCATATTGCACTTGAAACAGACTATGTTGGCCTTATTACAAATACCTGTGTGTTTCTTGTTACAGAATTTACACTCCGGATTTGTTGCTTGCTGGAATCTATGCCCTTGAATCCTATTCCTCTGACTCTTATTATCACCTTTCTTAAAGCTTCGGGATCCTCCTTGGTTCTGGAATCCAAACTTCTTGAAATTCTTTCCACTTTGTCTTCCTTGAGCCGATCCTTCTCCACTATTTCCAAACTTTCTTTTCTTACTCTCTTTTTCCTTTAAATTTTGGTCACTTTCTCCTTCAATCACTGTTAGGAATATGTGTATTAGTTTGATGATAAGTTAAACAAAACACTTATATCGAAATCTAGTGTTTGTAGCCTCAACGGATAAGACCATTTTGGCTATGCGTTGAAGGAGTAGCTTTACTTAGAAATAAGTTTAGTATTGTAGCACATTTCATTCTCTGTATTTAAGTTGTAATTCTTAAATGTTGTGGGAAATTATCAGTCATGTTGACTACTAATGGATATGCAAATAGGAGGGCTAATTGTAAATATTTCATGCCTTGTAATTTTGTATAAGTGAAGTAGTATCAACTGATATTAAAGGCCTTCAACGGATGAGAAACAAAGCTTCAACGGATGTCTCTAAAGCTTCAACGGATAACATCCATCAACGGATGAATGCATCAACGGATAAAGCTTCAACTGCTAATGCATCAACGGATAAAGTTTCAACGGATAAAGCTTTAACGGATAAAGCATCAACGGATGAAAGCTTCAACGGATGCTTAGTTCAATAGCAGTTGATAGTGACAATTCATAAGCTGACAGAGGCACATGGGTTGACAGAGACAAACTGGAATGTGGCAGCCTCTAGGAGGAATCAAGAAAATGCAGCATTTCCATTCTGGTGCAAACAAGGAAGTATTCAAAGATTCATAGCTAAACCTAAATTGCATTGGATAGAGAAATGAAGAAGAAACATGTGAAGAATCTTTTAATTGTATTTTACAATTTTGTCTTCACTTGTAAACTTGGTGATATATAAACCAAGTAGCAGCTAGTAATTAGAGTGTGAATTTTCCAGAGTTGTTTAGAAAAATCCAGAGAGAAAATCATCTAGTTTGTACTAGGACGCAGCTGTGATTTAATTCTTTGAATCACAGATTTTCTGAAATAACACATCTCTGGTGGAACAACAAATCCACCAGAAAAGTTTTTAAGTCTGTTGTGTTCTTTACATTTGTGTTTGAATATATATTTGTCTGCATTAGCTGAAAGCAATTCACACACACTTGTTCATCAAAACACAATAGCCCAGAAACTGCTCAAAACTTGAAAAAGTTTTGAGATTTACATTCAACCCCCTTCTGTAAATCTCATTGTTAGTTCACTGGGAATAACAATTGGTATCAGAGCAAGCTCTTAACATACAAAGAGTTTAAAGATCTATTCTGCTAACATCATGAGTAAGAAGGATATTGGTGTAAAGTTTCCAATCCTGGAAAGAGATAACTATCATCACTGGAAAGTGAAGATGCATTTACATCTTCTCTCTCAAGATGAAAGCTACATCAACTGCATTGAAAATGGTCCTCACATCCCTCACAAGGTGGCCACAGCTGCTACTGCAACAGTTGTTGTTGGACAGTCTATTCCCAAGCCAAAAGCAGAATGGACTGTTGAAGATATTGAAGAGGTTCACAAGGACAATAAAGCCATGAACATTTTGTTTAATGGCCTAGATCAAGATATGTTTGACAATGTCATTAACAACCAAACTGCTAAGGAAATTTGGGATACTATGCAACTTATCTGTGAAGGTACTGAGCAAGTTAGAGAAAACAAAATGCAGCTTCTCATTCAACAGTATGAATATTTTCATTTTGAAGAAGGAGAATCATTGAATGATACCTTCAATAGATTTCAGAAACTGTTGAATGGATTGAAGCTGTATGGCAGAGTGTACCAAGTCAAGGACTCCAATTTAAAATTTCTGAGGTCTCTACCAAAGGAATGGAAGCCCATGACTGTTTCTCTAAGAAATTCTCAAGATTATAAGGACTTCACACTTAAAAGATTATATGGAATTTTGAAGACATATGAACTTGAGATGGAGCAAGATGAGCTGTTGGAAAAGGGAAAGAGAAATGGAGGATCAGTTGCACTTTTAGCTGACAATGAGAAGATTGAAGCCAGGAATGAGGAGAAGACAATGCCAAGTCTTAAAATTGGCACAAGCAAATCAGAATCAAGCAAGGGAAATGAGCAAGTAGCTGAGGATGAAGACAATTCCAGTCAAGATGACTCTGATGATGTTGATGAACATCTGGCTTTTCTATCCAGGAGGTTTGCAAAGATGAAATTCAGGAAAAATATAAAATTCACTAAGTCAAACAAAAACATGGTGGACAAATCCAAGTTCAAATGTTATAACTGTGGCATTAGTGGACACTTTGCAAATGAGTGTAGGAAGCCAACCTCTTATAAGAAGAAATTTGAGCAAGTTGATTACAAAAAGAAGTATTTTGATTTGCTCAAACAAAAGGAAAGAGCTTTTCTCACTCAAGATGATTGGGCAGCAGATGGAGCCAATGAAGATGATGATATGGAATATGTCAACCTAGCCCTGATGGCTAATTCTGATGAAAATGAAACTAGTTCATCAAGCAACCAGGTAATTACTACTGATCTCTCTCAGCTTTCTAAGATTGAATGCAATGAAGCCATAAATGATATGTCCAATGAATTATATCATTTGTGTGTTTCCCTTAAATCACTAGCTAAAGAAAACACAAGAATCAAAGAGAATAACTTGTTTTTAAGTGATAGGAATGCTGTGTTAGAGAATCAGGTAATTGAGCTTGAAAAGATTAAAATTAAATGCTTGACTGTTGAGAGTGAACTAGAAGAAGCTGTTAAGAAAGTAGAAATTCTTTCTAAACAGTTAGAAAGTGAGCAAGAGGTAATCAAGGCCTGGAAAACATCTAGGGATGTTAGTGCTCAGATTGTCAAGGTTGAGGGAATTGAATCATTCTGTGAGAATGCCTGGAAGAAAAACAAAAAGGAGTTAGAATTAATTGATGGATTGTCAACGAATGTGGAATCAACGGATGATGAAAGTTATCCATTGAAGGAAGAAAAAGAGCATCCGTTGAAGGCTCATCAATTAAAACAGGCAAGTGATTCTAAAAAGAAAAATCTCAATAAGAAGGATGGTTCAACTTTCAAGAACTTTGTCAAAGAAGGAGCTAGCACATCCAAAGATGCCAGTAAGGTGAATATAGGACACATGACTTTAGATCAGCTGAAAAATAGGCTTAAATTGGTTGAGGATAAAAAGGAAACTAAAATAAAATCTAATAGAAATGGGAAGGTAGGGATTAATAAACACAACAATTACACACCTGATAAGTATGCTCCTAGAAAAAGCTATGTGCATTGTAAAAGTGTTAATCATCTATCTGATAACTGCAAATCTGTTAAGAATGCTCCCATGCCTTTAACTCCCTCCATGCCTAACATGTCTATGTCACCTCTGCATGCTATGCCTGTTATGTCTCATCAGAATCCTCATGCACATTTTGCAAACATGCCATATGTTTATAATCCTTATTTTACAGCATTCAGTATACCTCAGATGCCATACAACATGCCTATGTGGAATAATATGTTTGCACAATCCATGCCTTATCAAATTCAATCAAATGTGCTAAATGATTCTGTGACTAACCCTACACTTCAACCAACTACATCTAAGACCAAGGTTGAACCAAAGGTACCTAAGTCAAAAGATGCAGGAGGAATGAAGTCTAGGAAAAAGACTAACAAGGCTGGACCCAAGGAAACTTGGGTACCAAAATCAACTTGATTGATTTTGTTGTGTGCATGGAAAAAGAAGGAATCTATGGTACTTGGACAGTGGCTGTTCAAGACACATGACAGGAGATTTCACCATGCTCACAGAGTTCAAGGAGAGAGCTGGCCCTAGCATAACCTTTGGAAATGACAGCAAAGGGTTCACTATGGGATATGGCTTGATTTCAAAAGAAAATGTCATCATTGATGAAGTTGCATTAGTTGATGGTCTCAAACACAATCTATTGAGCATCAGTCAACTATGTGACAAAGGGAATACTGTTTCCTTCAATTCTGAAGCCTGTGTTGTCACAAGTAAGAGGGACAACAAAGTGGTTCTAACTGGAGTTAGAAAAGGGAATGTGTACTTAGCTGACTTCAACTCTACAGATTCAGAATCAATCACTTGTCTTCTCAGCAAAGCAAGTCCAGATGAAAGTTGGTTATGGCACAAGAAGCTATCCCATTTGAATTTCAAGACAATGAATGATCTAGTCAAAAAGGACTTAGTTAGAGGAATTCCTCTAGTGGAATTCACAAGGGATGGACTATGTGATGCTTGTCAGAAAGGAAAGCAAAAGAATGCATCATTCAGTAAGAAGCTTGAATCTGCAATTGATGAACCATTACAACTGCTACACATGGATCTTTTTGGACCAGTCAATATATTGTCAATTTCAAGGAAAAGATATTTCCTAGTGATTGTAGATGATTTCTCAAAGTTTTCATGGGTTTATTTCCTTGGATCAAAGGATGAAGCTAGTGAAATCATCATCAACCATATCAAGCAAGTCAACAATCATCCAGATTTCAAAGTAAGGAATATCAGGAGTGACAATGGAACTGAGTTCAAGAATACAACCATGAAGTTGTTCTGTGAAGAATATGGGATCATGCATGAGTTCTCAGCTCCAAGGACTCCACAACAAAATGGTGTGGTGGAAAGGAAGAACAGATCACTAATCGAAGCTGCAAGAACAATGCTTGAAGAGTCAAAACTCCCAACATACTTTTGGGCTGAGGCTGTTAACTGTGCATGTTACACTCAGAATATTTCTCTAATTAATCAGGCAAAAGGCATGACTCCCTATCAATTGTTCAAGAGAAGAAAACCAACTTTAAACTTTCTGCATGTTTTTGGTTGCAAATGTTACATTTTAAGGAATCAACTTGATCACAAAGGGAAGTTTGATGCAAAGGCTGATGAAGGAATATTTGTTGGTTATTCTGCTGGAAAATCATATAGAGTCTACAATCTAAGAAACAACATTGTCATGGAACCTATGCATGTTGTGTTTGATGATAAAAAGATTGATGGACTAACAGATGAGGGACATCATGAAGGACTCAAATTTGACAACATTGAGATATATTGTGATGATAGTGAAGATGAAAATGATGGAGAAGGCACCTCGAAAAGAATTCAAAATCTGCCTTTGGATAATGCACAGAATGCTGCATCCGTTGAAAGTCATAATTCAGCTTCCGTTGATAGAAGCAATGAAGCATCCGTTGAAAGACAAAGTGCATCATCCGTTGAAGTTCATAATGAAGCATCCGTTGATCACAGTCTGTCAACGGATAATCATTTCACTTCATCAGTTGATAGAACTCTCAATTCCTTTCAAAGGATCAGCAACTCTGGGGGAGTTTCAACCAATCAACATTCTATCTCACATCATGACAATACTGAGGCAACCTCATCTAGAACTAATCTACCACCTCAAAGGAAATGGACCAAGAATCACCCTTTTGAGCTAATCATTGGTGATGCTACATCTAAAGTGCAAACTAGAAGGGCTACTCAAGATGAATGTCTGTATAGTAGCTTTCTATCACAGGAGGAACCTAAGAGAGTGGAAGAAGCTCTATTGGATCCAGATTGGATTTTAGCAATGCAAGAGGAGCTAAACCAATTTGAAAGGAACAAAGTATGGAAGCTGGTACCCAAGCCAAAGAACAAGAGTTCTATTGACACAAAATGGGTATTCAGAAACAAGATGGATGAAAATGGCATTGTCATAAGGAATAAAGCCAGATTGGTTGCTAATGGCTATTCTCAAAAAGAGGGAATAGATTTTGATGAGACATTTGCTCCAGTTGTCAGAATTGAAGCCATCAGAATCTTTCTAGCCTATGCAGCCCATGCCAACTTCAAGAGTGCATTTCTGAATGGGGAATTGGAGGAAGAAGTTTATGTAAGCCAACCTCCAGGATTTGAAGATCCAAATTTTCCAGACTATGTGTATTATCTGTTGAAAGCACTCTATGGACTAAAGCAAGCACCTAGAGCCTGGTATGAGACTTTGTCAAAATTTCTTCTAGTTAATCACTTCACAAGAGGTACTGTTGACAAAACTCTTTTCTTTAGAAATGTTAATGGCTCTACAATACTTGTTCAAATTTATGTAGATGATATTATATTTGGATCTACAGATGATAAGCTTTGTAAAAAGTTTGCTAAGTTAATGCAAAGTAAATATGAAATGAGCATGATGGGAGAGCTAACTTATTTTCTTGGTTTACAAGTTAAACAAGTTAGTGGTGGAATTTTCATTAGTCAAACTAAATATATTTATGATCTTTTAAAGAAGTTTGACTTAATGGATTGTTCATCTGCAAAAACTCACATGGCCACTGCCACCAAGCTTGAATTAAACAAGGCTAAAAAGTCTGTAGACATTTCAAGTTATAGAGGCATGGTTGGCTCACTTTTATATTTAACTGCTAGTAGACCTGATATAATGTTTTCTACATGTCTCTGTGCTAGATTTCAAGCTGACCCTAAAGAGTCTCACTTAGTGGCTATTAAAAGGATTTTCAGATATCTCAAAGGGACTCCAAATCTAGGAATTTGGTACCCTAGAGAGTCTGGTTTTGATCTAATTGGCTACTCAGATGCAGATTATGCAGGTTGTAAAATAGACAGGAAAAGCACAAACGGCACCTGTCAATTTCTAGGGAATAAGCTTGTGTCATGGTTCAGCAAGAAGCAAAATTATGTTTCAACATCAACAGCTAAAGTTGAGTACATTCTTGCTGGTAGTTGCTGTGCACAGATACTGTGGATGAGAAATCAACTATTTGACTATGTACTAACTGTTGACAAAATTCCCATATTCTGTGACAACACACGTGCCATTGCCATTACTGAAAATCCAGTGCAGCACTCAAGAACCAAGCACATTGACATCAAGTACCACTTCATAAGGGAACATGTGATGAAAGGTACAGTGGAACTTCATTTTGTTCCAAGTGAAAAGCAGATTGCAGACATATTTACCAAGCCACTTGATGAATCAACATTCACAAGATTAGTAAGTGAGCTAGGTATGCTTAATTATTCATAAATTCATGTCCTCATTAAAATCTGCTTTGAAGCCTGAAATGAATTTGTGGCAAGAACAAAATTGGCTTTAAGTAAAGATTATTCTATCAATGGATATTCCCTATCCATTGAAAGCCAAAATTGTTCTATCAACGGATGTTTATTATCCGTTGAAACAGAAATATATTTCTGGTAATTTTATCCTTCAATGGATAAAACAATGTTAATCTTCAACGGATAACTATTTACCTCATCCGTTGAAGTGTCACATCAGTTACTTTAAGTGAGTCACAGCCGTTGATTTGTTTACTTAACCGTTGATACATATATACACTGTTGTATGTATTTGTATTAAAGGCAGTTTTCTGAATTTCTACAGTTTTCTTTATTTTCAAACGGTTGTAATTTATTTAAAAGTATCATTTAATCATTTTATTTACGTTTTAATTCGAGGAAGTGTAAAAACCCATTGAATTCTTATTTTCACTTTACGTTTTCTTGTAATTTTTACTCTCTTTCTCTCCCAAAACTCTCAATCTTTTCTCTGCAACCTCTACTCACAACAATGGCACCAGTAGTCAAGATTATGTCTCAGTCTAGCTTTGTTTATGAAAAGAACAATTTCGTAGCCTTGGTGGAAAAGAATGAAGCCCATTCAGATTATCACAAGATGATGGACTTCATCAAGAACTGCAAACTAAGCTATGCAATGCTGGAAGCCCCAATTATCTATTGTGAGGTAATTGAGGAGATTTGGACAACTGCAGAGTTCAACTCCACAGATATGACCATTGCTTTCTCTCTCAAAGGTAAGGATTATTGTATTAACTGTGATGATATACAGTCATGCTTTAAGTTACCTGAGAATAATGCCATGACACCACACACTGATAATAATGTATCTGCTATGTTAGATTCCATAGGCTATTCTTTTGATTCTGCTAGTTTAGGGAGCATTAGAAGAAAGGGCCTTAGGAAAGAATGGAGTTTTCTTGGAGATGCCTTTATCAAGGTTTTCTCTGGGAAGATTAGCAATTTTGATGCCATAACTTCATCTCTTGTTAATATGCTCTATATGCTAGTTTCTGATAGGTACTTTAATTTTAGCAACTATGTCATACTAGAATTAGGTTCCAGGTTAGGTAACAAAGCTAATAGACCTCATAACATCTACTATGCTAGATTCTTTATGTTATTGGCTAACCATGTTGCTGAAGGTTTGGTCATAACTAATGAGAGCAATAAACTCAAATGTTGGGCACAAGAGAAAAGGGTCCTTGCAGGCCTTTTGAGAATTAACCTCAACAGCCAGGTGCCATTGGTATATTTACCAATAATGAATGCACCTCAGGTAAGTGAGGTAAATACTTCTGCAACTCCTACATCTTCCACCCCCATTGTTTCTTTGCCTTCTAGTGTGGCAATGGAATCTGTGTCTTTGTCCCAATAGATTCCTACCAAAGCCACCAAAACTAAAATTCCAAAACACAAGTCAAAGAAAACCACATCTGTTATCTCTCAAAAGACAACAGTTGTAACAACTACCATAAACCCTGAAGGGAGTGAACAGGGTGTGAGTGGTGAGGGGAGGGGTGAACATCAAGAAACCCCCCAGGATAAGGTGGGAAAGGTGAGTGGTACCCTAGCCAGCCAAGCCACAGTTTCTCAAAAGACTGTGGTGGTTCAAAAGGAGTCAAACACATCCCTAGTTGCATCCTCCCAAAAGGATGTAGCTATTGAAAATATTCCCCAACCAGGGACACAGAACAAAAGAGGGAGGGACACTGAAGCCACACATTCACCTGTCAAAGCTTTATCAAGAAGAAAGAAGGCTAAAACCCTAGTTTCCACACAAGGAGCACACACTGCACAGATACATCCACCTGTATCTTTGCCTTCTCAAATTCAGCTTGATGTGGCTCTAGCAAATGTGGAGTCACAGCCCCATTCTCTCATAATAGACACACAACAATCACCAAATTCTCCATCACCATCTCTGGATGTGGATATGATATTCACATCAATTCCTGATTCTCCCTCTTTAAAACTCAGGGAGGAGCCCCACTCAAATCCTGGTGATCATCATCTGTTAGATGACTTGTTGGATCATCAGCCAATTCTTTCAGACTTAGTTGAAGAATTTGTGTCACCTCACTTAAAATCAATTCACACAGATTCAACAATTATGTCACTTTCAATATCTACATATTTTCCTTCTTCAACGGATATCTCTCATCCGTTGACAAGTGGTTGTTCTTCGACGGATAAGCTTAACAGCAGTTATCCGTTGATATCATCAGTTTCCACTTCAACGGATACTCCCTATCCGTTGATGGTCTCTACACATATAACTGATTCAATTCCAAGTGTAGAAGACATGGTTACTGTACAATCACATCTAGGATTGAGGGAAAGGAGTGATAATTTGAGTGAGAGGCTGGGTTGCTCCCAGGCAAAAGGAGAGGTTGAGAGTCAAAATATGCATGTTATTTCTTCCAGCATGGCAAAAGTAAGTGAGGGGAGTGCCACCTTAGTAGGGGAGGGTGAGGGTGTGTGTGAGCCAGGGGAGCCCCTGATGCAAGAATATAGAGAAAATGAGAGAAAAGCAGATATAGAAGCTATAAGGGTGGATCCAGCCATTGCTAGTGAGTCAATGATTGTGGATGATGCTGAAAAGGAAAGACAATTTCAGCAACATTACAAAGCTGAAATTGATAACATTTCCTTGGATGCTGACACTTTTACTCATCCTGTTTCAGCCTATCAACTGTTGGCTGCTCAGGGCAATGTGGAGGCAGAGCAGACTTTGAACATAGTGCACACCTCAGAATCTCTTCAAAGAGATAAAGCTGCTGTTAATAGGATGCCTTCTCAAGCTGGTGAGCCATCTGAAGAATTTGAATTAAATTCTAATGATGATGACTCTAATTCTTTGGGTGGGAGCATGAACTTAGGGGGAGATGCAGACCCAAGTTCCGTTCGAGATTTACCTGAATGGGCATGGACAAAGAAATCTACACCAGGACAGTTTGGTGTAGCTTTGGTCAAGCAAGTAATGGCTATTCAAAAGGCCCATCAGGAGACTATAGATGCTGGTACAAAGGCTATTCTTCAAGCTCATCTAGACTCTCTGCATCTCTTACAGTTGCAGCATATCAGACAGAATTTAAGTGTGGATGAAATATTGCTGATCTGAAATCCTACAATTCTGAGAAGTTGGATTCAGTTATGCCTTATGGTACTATGCAAGATTTGTTGCTGAGATTGAGGAGAGAATCTGATGCTGACAAGAGGCTGGCCAAGTTGGAAGATAGAGTTCAAATCATTGAAGACTATGTGGTCACCATTCTTCAAAATCAACAATCTCAGACAAATCTACTATTGCAGCTGGCAAAAGCACAAGGCTTGACCCCTGTCCTTGATGATAACAAAAAGGGGGAGAATAAAAGGGAAGGGGAAGGAGAGCCATCAACAACAGTTCAAATATCTAAAGTGTTAGTTCCTGCCATCACCACTTCTTCAACTCTTCAAATCAAAGGAAAGCTTGATGGAATTGATCTAATCCAGATAGCAGCAGCTGAGATGAAAGTCAAAGAGCAAAGGAAGAAAATTGATGAAAGGATGCAACAAATCTTTGGTTCTACAACTTCTAAATCACAATCTGTGAAGCATATCACAAAGGTGGAGCCAATCATTATGGAGCTCAAGCCAGTAAGGAGGAATAAGGTTGGAGAGACTTCTTCCAAGAATCTGAAACCTATGGTTCTCAAGCCCAACAACAGATCCAATAAGGACTCTACAAAGAACCCTCTAAGCCTTGCTCAGTTGAAAGAAGTGGACTTTCCTCTTCCAAAGCCTGATGAAGACAAGGTTTTGGGTGGTAATATCTTGAAGCACAAGGAGACCAAGGATGTGGTTGAAAGGATGAACATGGCCATTATCTTTAGAGAGGGAAAGACTATATGGTGATACAAGGACATCCCAAATTCTCAATAGCCAAGAGGGAAGAAGCCAGAAGGTTAAAGGAAGAAGCTAAAAAGCTAAAGGCTGACAAAAGAGCACAAGCAAAGCTTGAAAAACAGCTAAAGTCAAGTCAAGCTGAAGAAAAGAAAGAAATTGAAGACAAGAGTGAAGATGTAGGTATGGGGGACATGATTAGTGATGATGTGGAAGAAAGAAGTAAGGAAAGAAAGGAATGGCAGAAAGGGAACAGAAAGAAGGCCAATGCAAAAAGGAAGATGGTAGATGAAACTGAAGAAACCCAATCAAAATCCAAACCACTACCTTCTATTCCTAAACCCATTGTGCCTAACCCCTTCATAAACATCCATGGTGAAACAATCACTCCTAAGGAGGAACCAATTGATTGGGACACCATCAAATTGCCCACCTTCTTAACCACTTCTCCACCATCAAAGAAACAGAAAAGGAAAATCAAATTAACACCTCCTCTAACCTCAATCAAATTCACTCAAAAGCCTAAGCCTAAGCCACAAGCCTCAAAGGATGATTATGTTCACATTTGTGACATAAAGGAATTTTCAGACATTGAACTGTATCTGGATGAGCTGGAGGAAGTAAGGGGAATAGATGCCTACAGACAGCTTCCAGAAAGACTACTGTTCAAATATAAAGGAAGTGGGGAAAGGACTTGGCCTCTCTACAGGATTCCGAATGAAGGCTATTCTACCTTGGTTAGAGTCTACTCAGCCATAAAAAAGGATTCTGGCTTTACCAGGACTGCCAAAACTGAGATTCTCAACAAGATTGCCAGCATAAGGAAAACTTGGTGGGAGCCCAATGCCTTGCCTAGAATATTACTCATCCAAGAGAGAGGAATTACAATTCATAAATCACCTCATTGTTTGATGGAGTTCAGAGACAATAAAGGAGTCAGAAGATTTTTCAGACTTGAAGATCAGCTCAAGATTGCCAGTAATGAAACTCTCATGGATATGCAATCTAAGTTGGACATTAATGAAGAAGATGAAGCTGAATTCTACAGACAACTCCAACTCCAAATAGAGGAGAATGACAGGAGGCTAGGGAAGAAAACAAGGGATCAAAGGAAAAGAAATTAATCTGCTCAGGCTAAAGGAGCACCCTTGGAAACAATGTAATTCTTCAATTCTATCTCAGTATACACACTTTTGCAGCACTTTTGAATTTCTACTTTATTTCAGTTCATATGTTTGTTAAGTGTTTTGTTATCATCAAGTTAAACCCAAATTTATGCCTACAGTTCTAGTAGACATAAATAGGGGGAGATTGTTAGGAATATGTGTATTAGTTTGATGATAATTTAAACAAAACACTTAAGTAGAAATCTAGTGTTTGTAGCCTCAACGGATAAGACCATTTTGGCTATCCGTTGAAGGAGTAGCTTTACTTAGAAATAAGTTTAGTATTGTAGCACATTTCATTCTCTGTATTTAAGTTGTAATTCTTAAATGTTGTGGGAAATTATCAGTCATGTTGACTACTAGTGGATATGCAAATAGGAGGGCTAATTATAAATATTTCATGCCTTGTAATTTTGTATAAGTGAAGTAGTATCAACTGATATTAAAGGCCTTCAACAGATGAGAAACAAAGCTTCAACGGATATCTCTAAAGCTTCAACGGATAACATCCATCAACGGATGAATGCATCAACGGATAAAGCTTCAACTGCTAATGCATCAACGGATAAAGCTTCAACGGATAAAGCTTCAACAGAGAAAGCATCAACGGATGAAAGCTTCAACAGATGCTTAGTTCAATAGCAGTTGATAGTGACAATTCATAAGCTGACAGAGGCACTGGGTTGACAGAGACAAACTGGAATGTGGCAGCCTCTTGGAGGAATCAAAAAAATGCAGCATTTCCATTCTGGTGCAAACAAGGAAGTATTCAAAGATTCATAGCTAAACCTAAATTGCATTGGATAGAGAAATGAAGAAGAAACATGTGAAGAATCTTTTAATTGTATTTTACAGTTTTGTCTTCACTTGTAAACTTGGTGATATATAAACCAAATAGCAGCTAGTAATTAGAGTGTGAATTTTCCAGAGCTGTTTAGAAAAATCCAGAGAGAAAATCATCTAGTTTGTACTAGGACGCAGCTGTGATTTAATTCTTTGAATCACAGATTTTCTAAAATAATACATCTCTGGCGGAACAACAAATCCACCAAAAAAGTTTTTAAGTCTGTTGTGTTCTTTACATTTGTGTTTGAATATATATCTGTCTGTATTAGCTGAAAGCAATTCACACACACTTGTTCATCAAAACACAATAGCCCAGACACTGCTCAAAACTTGAAAAAGTTTTGAGATTTACATTCAACCCCCCTTCTGTAAATCTCATTGTTAGTTCACTGGGAATAACAATCACCATTGCCTTTTGGACCACTTCAGCATATGTGGCCAATTTAAAAGCAGTCACTCTGCTTCGTAGCCAAGGCTTTAATCCTTGTTGAAATCTTTTTGCTCTCTTCTCATCCGTGTCCACATAATCTCCAACAAACCTAGCCAATTCGGTGAATTTCTTCTCGTACTCTCCCACGGTCATTCCTTCTTGCTTCAATTCAAAGAACTTTAATTCCATTTGAGTCAGCATATACCTCGGGAAATACTTGTCTAGGAAAATCTTCTTGAATCTATCCCAAGAAATAACTTCTCCTTCTTTTAGAGCACGGGCTGACTCTCACCAATAGTTCGCTTCGCCTTTCAGAAAATAAGACGCGTAATCGACCTTTGTTTCTTCCCTAACAACATCTAGCGTGAAGGCTTTTTCCATCTCTTTAAGCCAAGATTGAGCTTCTACAGGGTCTTAAATTCCACAAAACTCTGGGGGTTTCACAGCTTGGAACGATTTGAAAGTCGTAGGGGTTGGTGGTGGAGGTGGTTGTTGAAGTTGTTGCTGAAGAAGTTGTTGTTGTTGAGCAAGGGTAACAGATTGTTGGTGAAGTATTTGCATAAGTTGAGCCAAGTTGGGTGGTGGATCTTCATGATCCCTGGTGTTGGTGTTGCAGGCTCTACGAGGAGGCATGATTCTGATTGTAGACATGAAATGTTTATTCACAGTTCAATAATTGCATAGACAAGTTATAGCAAGGGTAAATATTAAGCACTGAGATTTTATTCAACAGATATCTTAGGAAAGGATTAAACATGATCAAGTTTTTAAAGAGGTCAACAGAATTTAATCAACAATTTTTATCTAAGCAAGTATATAACATGGTAATGAGATGGCAATATCATAAGGATAATCAAAGTGCAAATAAAGTCTTTCCGAAACAATTTGGGTACAAGGTATAAATGGAAATCAAAGTACTAATCAACAACAATGCTGAAGATAGGTAGACTATATGATAGTCTAATGGGATGGTGATGGGGGAACAGGGGCACGGAGATGGCTAATCACTCGGCGGAGCTCGTCAGCAATGGCGGTAAGAGCAATCTGACCCTCTCTCTCTCACGGCATGGAATCATCAATGCCAATCTGTCCTCAGCCATCTGGATGATCTCCTTAAGTCTGGCTATCAGTCGGGGTCGATTGGGCTCGTCATCAAAGTTCTCACGTTACAACTGATCCACCCTACGTCGAAGATTTGCGTTCTCGCCTTCCAGTCGATCAACCATAAGTACCATCTGCTCGTACATGGAGAATGGCACAGTAGAAGGGAATCCGGGAGTCGATGAGGATGATGCCTAACAATCAGTTATATATATACACGGTTATAAATAAAAGGGTCGGAAAACCTATAGATTCTAACGCCCCAAAAACCCAAATGATCTAAGTTCATCTTATTCTCTAAATTTCTATCTTATATTCTTTTATCTTATGTTGTTCAGTGACTCAAACCTGTAGCTCTGATACCAAAGCTATGACGGACCCACTAATACTAACTAGCAATAATAGAGATAAACAAAGCAGTAACGGATTACAGCTAGTTAATTAATATTACAGAACCATAAATCCAAGTCCCCGAATCTACAGGTAAGAGTTTGAACTACATCTAAACAACTAATAATACAAAAGTCTAATATCCAAGGTCAAATACATCTACAAATTTTAAATTCCCAAAAGTTCTCTAAACCTTAGGGAACAACCAGTTCCCTACTTGCTCCAACATCTGACGCTATGCATGCCCTGAACCATCACAATTCTTACGCGCGGTCTGCTTGAAACGAGGCATCTTCGGGCTTATCTGAAGGGATAACATCAATAACAATATTAATGAGCAAAACGCTCAGCAAGTGAATAATAGGGTACAACAGTTCATCATATGCTCAATTAAACAATAACAGAAGGTAAATCAACAATATAAATTTGTCAAGTAAAGTTCAAGATTTTAACAAGTGAATGGAATTGAAATCACACAGCGCTATGAGCAATGAGGGGTGATCAGCCCACATCAAAGCTCTGAACCACACAACAAGTGATTCACAACCATTGAGGATCATCGGCACACATTGGCCATATAAAACCATCATGCTCCCTGCTACTGAGGTTTTAAAACTTTAACAGTGGCTGGCGCCTCAATCTTATTATATCATTCAATTCCTTTTTAATAACTCATTTCAAAAAAAAGGTTCTTGATCAAGGATAATATAACAAGGGGAAAAGACAAGGTTTGAATGAGAGGATGATAATAGTGTTTGGGTTTCCAAAGGAAATGAATCTAATGTATGAGGGTTTTAGGTTCCACTGGATATATTAAGGAACCATTTGTAGGGGGTATTCACAGAGATACGAGGAAAAGGGGTCAATTCAAGTATGGAAGCGATTAACTAAGTTCAAGATCCAATTATTGAGTGATGTAGGGACTAGTCAATGTTTTTAAATGATAATCATACTTTCGCAGGGTGTTCAACCACAAGAAACAGAATTATAAAGAATAGTTGAGAGTTCACTTGCCTGAACTACGCTTATTGAGTACTTGAATGGTATCGTCTAGGGGTTCCTTTCCTGGCCTCCTACTTGAACCTATAATAAATTGTATCCTCGTCATAACTTTTGCTAACTACCCTTTCGCGTATATTATATATATACACACACATATAAAAAAATATATATATATATTATAACGACCGTAAAATTTTAATATAATGATTATTTGTTTATGTGCTATTTATGTGAAAGTAGAGAATAAATATATATAATTATATATTTATTCAAGTCTGATGTATTTCAGAGGAATTGTGATAAAGTGAATTATGGATTTATTGATGCTATAATAGCATTATAATATTTAAAGATGGAAATTTAAATGTGAAATTGAAATGTGATCATGGAAATTGAAAAGTGGAAAAGTGGGAATTATGGAAATATGAGAAGTTAGTTAGAAAAAATTAAAATATGTGATATTTATATGCTAAAGTGTGATTTAAGTGATTATTAGTATGTTTGAAATTTATTTATGTGATTATTAGAGTGCTTGGAAATTTATTTATGAAATTCTAAGTGAATATTGAAAAATAAAGTGTGAATAAATGTTTATTTAAATTTCTGAAAAATAGTGGGAAAACAATAATTTTTTTATTATTGTTCTAAAATCATTATTTTGGTATTAAAAACTTTATAATAATGTGAAAGTGAGTATTTTGGGCTATTTCCTATTTTTAATTCGAATTAAGAACTGTTTTTGCACTTTTCGTAGTCAAACTTGTAAAATTCATACAAAAATAACCGTGCATCAGAAAAATATTTTAAAAATATGCACGCAAAGCTAGTTTCATGATCTTTATTTTAAAAATATAATTTGCATCTTTTCCAGAATTTACTGAACTGCTTTCTAATAATAAAAAAAATGATTTCAGCATTATTAGAATTAAAAGTAGAATAGTTTTAAATGGTGAAAAGACTGTTTTGCCCTTGTATTTGTTTATAACAGCAACACCCACTTCTCTTCCCTTTCATTACAGCCGAACTCCATCTCTCTCTTGTTCTTCTCTATCAAACTTTCTCTCTCTAAAAGATTCATCAGATGCAAAGCCTTAATTTACATTAATTTCAAGGATTTAGCTAGCAATCTCTTCCTTTTTCTCTCCTAAAACCATCTGCACCATTAAAGTAAGTGTTTGTCACTTGTCATACTAAAGTTCTGAATTAGTTTCTTGGGGTTTTGATTCAATATGATGGTATATATGTATGTAATGACTTAAAGCAAATATGAAGGTAGTGGTTTTGTGTGTGTGTAACCTCTGCAGCTCGAGGACTTTTTATCATGGCTGCCACCACCCACACTCGGCCGAGAGCTTGTAGTGTGGAGATGGTTTAGTTTCTTGTTAGTTTATATAATTACTTTTATTGTTGTATGATTAATCATAATTGCATGTTGAGTTAAAGGCTTGCATGTTAGATTATTTTGTGTTTGTTAATCGACTTGACACTACACCATATATGACCTATCGCAACCCCCTCCCTAAAGAATGTTACCTAAAATGTTACCTTAGATAGGATAGTTATGAGCTAATTTAACATTGTTTTTTTATGTTACCTTAGCCAAAGACAAGGCGTTACATTAGCTACAAAGTGTTACAGCTTCAAACATATTTGTGAAAGTGTTACCTTAGAGTATTAAAATATAAATATAATATTTCCTTAAGAGATTAAATATTAATTTAAATTTGAATAGGGAGATACATGATACATGAATATTTTATGTAGATCTTTTTAAAAAAAATCAAAATAATAATTTCAAAAGTAATATATTTTAAATATATATATGTAATATGAATTGAAAGTAAAAATAAAATAACTAGTGTAGATATTAACATGAGGACTACACTCAAATTTTCGAAATAAAAAATATTACAAATGTGACAGGAATTTATATAAAAAATAAAATATAAAAAGAGTATAACCATTTAAATATTATTTATTACAAAATATTTTTGTTTTGCTCCCAGATAGTCCAAATTATGGGCTTGGGCTTGTAATTTTCAGACTCGGGCTTCTAATTTTCAGACCGGGGAATTTTTGGGAAAAAGCCGCCCAAAATTTTTCAGAGAGTTCAAAAATTTGGCTAAGGCGGCTAAACACTCCCTCTTATTCTTTCTACCCAGACTGCTGAACACCCCCTCCTCTAAACACTCTATCTTCCCACATTATCTCTCTCACTCTCTCTCTCTCTCACCACTCGCTACCACCATCTCTTGCTGTCACCTACTCTCCTTAGTAAGTAATTAAGGTTTCATCTCAAATTAGGGCTAATTGGGTTTCATCTCAAATTAGGGCTAATTGGGTTTCATCTCAAATTAGGGCTTCTTCATTTCATTTCGGGTCTTCTTCATTTTCAGCCTTTGATTTAAGGTATTTTTGATTTATGTTTCTCTCTATAGTTTCGTTATTTATTGGATAAATGTTGTTTGTATATTTTTATTTTTTTATTTTTTAATTTTATTTTAAATTTTGTTGTGAGATTTTATATATGTCGGGTTTAAATCTATTTTGTTGTGATATTTTCAATTTTGTTGTGATATCTTTTTTATAATTGTGTTTATGTATTGCTTATGTGCCTCACTGCTACTCTGTTTTCTAATTCATATATAATGTGTGTGTTTTTTTTAATCAGAACAAAGCAGGAGAGATGATTTAGAATCACTTGGATATGTTCTCATGTATTTCTAAGAGGAAGGTAGCTATGTTTTTTTATTGATTACACCTGTAACTGCAACAATACTTATCTTTTTGTTAAGCATATGTTTTTGTGTATTCTGTAGACTCCCTTGGCAGGGACTGTTTTAGTGTATTCTGTAGACTCCCTTGGCAGGGACTCAAGGCAGGAAACAAGAAACAAAAGTACGAAAAGATTAGTTGGTTATATTTGGATCGAGTTAGTACCTAAAACTTCATTATAAGTTGATGTTTATTTTATTTCATGTTCTGATTTTGAAAAGTTTACCAAAACTAAGCAAGTCAGATTAAACTGAGTGTTTATCAGAACTTGTAGCATATAGAATATAGATACTATTAGGAGCCGCATAACTTGCAATTATTTTGAACATAACTAATTTATTAAACAAAGAATATTTTAGGTAAAAACATTAATATATTTAGAAAATTCCCCATTCATCGAAAGCAAGTGCTTAAGATGTAGCACTATGCCGATAGCTACAAGATTTATACTATTCACAAAGTTTGAACTAAACCAATCTTTACAATATTACCCAAAGGATACTCTCTACAGTTTTATAGATAACACAAAAATCAGCTATAGCTGCTTGCTGCCTGAATCTGCAGCTTTTTATCAAACTCTGTTTCCAGCATTACGTCTTGTTCAGAACAAGAGCAAGATTCCGTAGCTCCTTAAATGCATGCATTGTTTCTGCATCAAATCCTCCAGCAAACTGCATCAAGAGGGAATATAAACATGAACAGAATATCACGTAGTTGATTACCTTAACCTAAAATTTGCTTAGGAAAAACTTCAGATCATCTATACTCTGACCTGGTATTGCTTTTCTATATTATTTTTACAGTTCTGGTTTTACTGTTAAATCATTCATTTACTGTATTATGAGGCTTGTCTATAATAATATTATCATTGATAATTGACCAACCTGATGAATTCGGAAAGCAAATCTCACACCCTGAAGAAGCATATAGTCCATAGAAGAATCTTTCTCTGATGTTCCTTTAGTGTGGAGTTCTGTTGCGACCCTCTTCATGTATTTCTTTGCAAGCTTAACGGATCCAAATTTTATCTGCAGTGACAGACATTTAGATATCAGCAAGAGTGTAAGACTGGGGTTAATAAAAAATTGTCCTAACAAGTTACAACAGGGAGTTTTTAAGCTAAAATTTTGACATGGCATATCTATGGATTCCCCTGCTCCTTGTTGCTTAATATATGTCAATGAACTTCTAACAGTTGTGCTCCAGGAGAATGAATAAAGTATGTATCTACAGTTCTTTTATGAAACTTCCTTTGCGTAAATATATAAAATATTAATGATAAATGATGATCAACACAACTATATTACCTAGATTATATGAAAACCCGTTAACAGACAGGAGACATGAATGGAGGAAAAAATCCGGTCAAAATCCCCCAAATTCCGTTAATACTAAAAAGCCTAAATAATTTATTGGTATACAATATATAGAAAACCAAACCTCTTAGAAATAAACTGCAACAAAATAAAGTTTCTACTCTATTGTATTTTATAACTCTGTTCCTGTCACTCGGAGTTCTTATAAACAAAGACTTTCGTTACTCTAGATATCAACTTGTGCTCAAGTTGCAGTTAGTCTTCAATCTAAAATATAATAGACTTCTATCTATATTAGGAGGTGGATAGCACAGGGGTAGGGAGGATGATAGCAAGCTAGGCTATGCTCGGGAAATACATCATCTAGTTTCTCATGGGTGGAAATCATGTGACTGGCTAACAACCAGCTACAGAATGAAAGCTAAATGTTTTCTAATTTACCAGGTATCTGGTCTTACACACATGTGTTTTGATTTATTTTGCAGCATTATCAATGGCTTCTAGATTAGTTGGTTGTCATTATGAGGAGCTGAAGTTAGATTTGTCTACGAGTGAAATCCAGACTGAAAAGGCTAGCGTAACTAAAAAATTGATATTGCAGCAGGTACACCCATACATCCCTTCCATAAACTGTCTCTTTATTACATATGTTTGAGAGATGCTAGTGCATACTCTGTGCTAGCAATCATAAGTGTACTGTACTAAGTACCACCATATCGTACCTATATCTGGTGAATGTTTAAAATCCTAGTCCGGTCATTATAACATAGCCATATCGGTGAATTTTGTTAGGCAATTGATAAGAGTGATGTATTGGTGAAATCTATATATGCATGCCTATTTAACTGGCTTGTAGAGAAAATCAAAGGATCGATTGGGAAGGGTGAATGACAAGATGGGAGATCCATAAGCACTCTAGATATATATGGATTCGAGTCAGTTCAGGTATATGATACTCCATATGTAATATTATGCTGAAAACAACTCTTCTTGTATGTACGATCTCATCTGTATTTATTTCAGAAGAATACATTTGAACAGTTGTGTATAAACTATGCAACTATATTATGCTGAAAACAACTCTTCTTGTATGTGCAACGTTTAAATTTATCTTAAACCTAATAAATTTATGTAGGAACTTTGTTCAGTAAATTAGTATCAGTTTTATTGACTAAGTTAAATAATTTTTTTTATTCAAGGCTTTGAATTATAGTTGACTACACTGTAATCAAGTTACAACTATCTTAGCGAAATTTTTAAGGTGCAGAAAGATATAAACCAACAGGCTCAACACATGAGATTCCCCCTGAGCTTGGAAAGTATAACTAATAGACAATTATATGCCATGTAGTTTGGGGAAAGGACAAGAGGTGATGTAACCATATTGCCAACCCTTGTTGTCAATAATCGGCAGTTAGAGGTCAGTTGTGTAATTCTCTATATCCTTTCAATCATTTCAGCAATTATACTCTCTGATATTATTGTGTTCTTGCATACGTAAACTATAACTATACTGATCATGCCCTATGGTGCTTGATTTTCCTATTTTGATCTCCTTGTCATTGCATATATATTTGACATAAAGTAGATAAATTTTCTCTTTTTCACTTCCGATATATCAAAGAACTATTTATTCTGTATCTGGTTGAATATGTATGAGTTTACTATCACTATTTTTTATAATGAAGTTCAAAAATAAGTGCCCAAAATGAAGGAGTTACAATACTAATAGTGTCATTTCAAAAACCTGTAAATCAGTTATGTTCTTGCATATAATTTTCAATTTAGGACGCTGTCTTATAGCAGTAGAGATATTCAAATAACAATGATCAGAGAATAATTTTTTAATAAGCATTTTCTACAGGCCTTTTGATATGGTATTCAAAATTTGTTGGTTCTATTTCTTTCTTGAAAATAACTTAGTTAATATTTCAGGGAACAAAGAAGACTTACAAGAGAAAGATTCACGTGTATAAAAAGGGAAACGCCCGGATGGTGGAGTCGAGGAGAAAGTGAAGCAAATTTAAGTATTAGCTTCTAGTAGTACTTTTTAAAATTTATAATTTTGGGTTGTTAAGTAAAAAATGTGAACTATTTTATAGTTAGTTTGGACGTTTAATTTGGTTGTATATTTGGATGTTTATTGTTTGAGTTGGATGCATTATTTTGCAGTTATGAAATTGTATAATTGGGATTCTTCAGTTTACAAAATAAACATTTTAATTTATTTGTGCTAAAGTGTTACAATAGCCTCCTAAACCGTTACCATATTATGTTTAAAATGTTTTATTAGGCTAGTTATAATGTTACAACAGCTTCTCAAAGTGTTACATTAGGTTCTATGGGCCTACTTTCCACATCATCAAGACAACTCAACACTGTGGGCCCCATACTTGCCATGTCAGCTAGTGTCCCACCGTGGGGCCCACTTTTTAAAAACATTTTAAAACTCTAAGGTAACATAAAAAACAAGTTACAACTGATCTCTCTTTCTGTTGCATTAGCAAGCTACAGCAACATATAAACAAGTTAAAACACGATGTTGCCTTAGGCACCAAAGATGTTACCTTAAACCCCTAAGGCAACATGAAAAAATCTATCTTTAAGAAAATGTTACCTTAGCTTAAAATTGGGGCAAAAGCAACATATTTAACCCCTAATGCAACATTTTTTTGGTGTTACAGTAGCCATTTTATGGTGTAGTGTGAATACATATTCTTTTTTTTTATGATAAAACTGAAGATATGCTAGTAAAATGATTGTTTGAATGCTATGGTATGTTTGATGTTTAGTCGAATTATTTTTCTCGGATTTATAAAATCGGAACTTGATTTTTGTTGCTTTAGCCGATAGGAAGGAGATAGTGATGTTGTTAAATGAATTTAAGTTCTAAACATAATTATGATAATAAATTAGTAATGCATGCTAAGATATCTTGATGTATATTAGTTTTGATATATGCATGTCATTGTTTTGTTATTGCTGAGAGAAACATGTATTTAAATGGCTTTTCTGTGTGAAATTGATTGTTAATATAGTTATAAAGATATAAGGTTTGATTTCAAAGTATTAGGTTCTGTTTTCCTGCTAAATTCCTATAAAATTTATTACAGGTCGGAATGTTATGATTTCAGAGTCTCTAGAAAGATAATTCAATTCTCTACAACTTTGATTCTTTAAGTTTTTCGAAATTCTGCTTATAAGGAGGTGATTTCTGCAGTTTTTGTAACCTGCCAGAAAATTTTCAAAACTGAGAGGCAGACTTTGAAAATTTATAGTAAATTAAATATTTATCAGAAAAATTTTGAAGAATACCATTCTGAAAAGATCTTTTCAAACTCTACATTTTGTATTCACAACTCAGAGTCATATTCTGGAATTTAGGAGTCTTAAATGTCAAATTACTTCTGCGATTAGGCCTGACTCTGTTCAGGCAGCCCACATTTATCCAATTTCCGAATTCGTTATTTATCCATTTTTAATGAGTCTTACCCTTCTGGAAAGATCTCAGAAGTATCTACAACTTTCATGTTTTATGATTTTTCATTTGACTTTAATATAACAGAGTAAATTGGCATTCTTTCGAGATGGTCGGGTTATACTTTAAACTCTTAATAGTCTATGTATAAGACATTTTGATGAGTAATCTTGTATCTAGCTTTAATATGGTAAATACGATAGAATATGTGTGTTTGTGTGATGGTGTGTGCTAGTATGTGCCTTATTGAAATTGGTTTATGTCCTTGGTTGTTAAATGTGTTTGGTTATTTGGTCTGTTTTGATTGTAAACTAGTATTCGTAATAATGTACTAGTTATGTAAAGTGTTTATAAGTCAATGTACTTAGTTTTTATAGAATGGTTTATTATTTACTTGTTTATTCTTGAAATAGTATAAAGAGCAAGTAAGTTAAATGGTATGTTTGACTATGTGATAGTAGTTGTCATAAAAAGCTTATAGGTACTGAGGTATTAAAGTGCATGGTTACTATGAAATGACTTACTTAGAGTAATATAAAGTGTCAAAAATTATGTTGTGGTAAAGTCTAAAGTAGCTTAGTACTACTTTGATATAGTAGTGAAAACTTATGTGATTGTTTGATTGTGTGGTGGTGTCGACAATGGTCGACTGGCATGTTGAGATTACAAAGGGGATGCTACCGGATTTTCGTTAGAATCTTAAAGAGATTTGACGTAATTTGGTTAGCTATCCAACGTAGTTTCATGTGCTTAGTAACTAGATGATCTTCGAAGGGCAATTATGTTACAAAACTATTTAAACTATAATATAGTTTCATTTGGTCGATACGAGTTGAATTAAGTTATCGAGTGACGGTCATTATTCGATTGACTTAGTTTAACTTACGGTCGCTTAGTCAAACTATATTATAAAATTTAAAATACTTTTGAAATAAGAATTGTTTTCCAATAAGACCACATATTTTATAAAACGACTTTTAAATCAAATGATAGTTTTCAAAGTTAAATAAGATTTTCAGTTTTAAAACGAAGATCAAATAGTAAAATATTATATGCGTGTATTCAGTGATACGTGTTATGTGACTTGATTGTATATGTGCTATTTATATATTAGATATAATAGTGCATATATATCATATATGTAGGTATCGCGAAAGGGGTAGTTAAGGTAGACATTTAAAGTGAACGTCGAACTGAATTTAGAATGATTCTGAAATAGAGTTCTTACTCGTGTAGATATAAAGAGTGAGGACGCATCTTTAGGGAAAGGCAATGCAACCGCTGAGATTCAGTGAAGTATTAATCCTTAGGCAGGACATCTAGCTATTGTACTTTTTAGAGGCAAGTAACGAAACCTTAACTGTTCTCTCTCTCTTACTTATATTCCTGCCTGTTGATTTAAATTTTGAATACCATATCTCAGCCATTGATAAATAAGCATGTTTCCTTTATATTTTCAAATGCTCACAATTTCATTCATTATGAGAACCTTTTGGTTCATTGTTGATAATACATATGCTTGAACCCATTGCGTTCTTTTTGATACCTGATACTTGACATGATATCCCTCAGTTTCAAAAATGAACTTAAATATGATTTCAGACTTTCCAATAAGGTCTTATTTCATCAAAAGGTTGGTAAAGCTTAAAATTGAAAGATATTTTCATAAATGATATAGGAATTCCGTCAAAAATGTTTTCTACGGATTCCTATAGATTGGAGGCGTAAGTAGCCGAGTGACGCCGGTCCAGCATTTTTGGTTGTGTTACGCTAGCAATGGTAATAAGTCTAGCTGACTAGTTTTGGAACTAGTCTTAGGGGACCCTATATACATGGAAGCTCAGAAGGACGATTAGGTCCTGATGGGAGGCATTACGTGGCTGATCACCCGTATTGTCTATGACGTTGTGGGAAAACTCCAATCAAAAGATATGTTTTGAAATAAAGATTTCCTTGGAAAATGTTTGCTTGAAAAGGTTTTTGAAAAGATGTTAGAAAGAATTTTATGAAGAGTTTTGAAAGAAAACTTGAAATTTTGAACTGACGATAAGGAATTTTTCTATAATTCCTTTCCTTATTCCTTATATTGGATTTCCATTTGAATATCATAGTTGGCCTTGATACCTATTGATCCCTGATAGCTTAACTATTTTAATGTTATTGTTACTTGCTGAGCTTTTATAGCTCACGTTGCTTTGTTATCTAAATTTTACAGTTAAGCTCGAGTATGGTTGAATTTAGAAGGTCAGCTAAAATGAATGCTAACTTTGGACCTTCACGCACAGTTAGATTCACTATAACATCGCAGGTAGCTAGAAAGGGGGTAGATCAGTGGCAGCTTCTATATGAAGTTATCTTTTGTATTTAGAAAAGATTGTAATAACATCATGTTATGTAGTTAGATGTAACTTGTTTCATACCTTAACCTGTATTAGATCCTGTAGCAGTGCAAGGGGCCATGGCATTATGTTTATGATTCTGTTTTATATTATTATAATTTTTAGCATGGTGACTCCACAATCTAGGCCCCTGATTGTGAGGGTGTCACATATATACACTTAACACACTTAATTTCAAGTGATATATGCTTCACATAATCCACATAATACGTAATCATGGCAATATGACATTTAGTTAATAGTACATACTTATACTCTATTCACTATTTTAGATCCTTATGCACATGACCAGGTAACACACAAAATTTATGATTAATACTATTACTCTTCTTTTACATACCACAACGTATCCTAAAAGTAGTAAGGCACACTTAGGCCTCACTCACAATAACTCACAAAACTAATGCATGTTCTAAATTCTTCCCGGATGCATGCCTTGGCACCACTTATGTGCCTTGGCACAAATATACATTTCTACCTTGGGCCTTCACTTAATTATGATTTCTACAAACTCTTATGACATAATGCAACTCCCAAACTTGACTCGACATCAAGGCCTCACTCATAAAGCACTTAAACACAATGCATTCCTCATAGGCTTCCTAATGCAACTCTTATGGTGACTCTCGGGTATTTTGGTGGAAATGAGGTATCTCCACCTTGGGCCTTCACTCCAAACCTACTCCCTGAGGTTCCTAAGACTCTAAAAAACTCTTAGAGTTGGAATGACTCAAAAACCTCACTTTGGCCTCCCTAGGCCTCAAGTGGAAGTTGACATAAATCTGCCTTCCCTGGTTTCCAAACGGCCCTATATTTACCAACTTAAAACTCACCTAAATTGTTCAATTATTGATTTTAATGACTTGTTAAGCTTCCTAGGACTTCTTTATACTATTATAAACCAAGTTCCAATGAATACTTATCCTAAAACATGGTTATAATGGGTCAAATATGGATTTGTACCAAATCTGCCCTGTTTTGAGTTCTTCTCGGTTTTGTGCATGTGCACCTAACCAAATGCATAATTATACCCAATCTAAAGCTTCTGAACTCAAGTACATACCAAGCCCTAACTCCACTGAACTTGGGCCTGACAAGGCCTCACAAATGCATATCTAAAATGACCTACACTTCTAGTGCAAAAATCTGTCCAAATAGGACTAATGCATCCCTTCCACCTTAACTCCATTCTTAACCATCAAAACCAATAAACCAACCAACAACCAAACCTAATGTCATGCTAACACCTACTGACCTATAGTGCATAAAGTTTAATTACAAATTTATTTAACAAGCAATCAATTATAAGGACATGCAAGGTAACACCTACAAGACAAGCCATTGCTTAGTCATTTTTAAAGCAATAATTCGAACTACACATGCATGGAAACATCATGAAACCTACTGATTTTATTCTCCTATCATCATATACATTTTAAACTAGCATTTAATCAAGGGAAACATGGCATGCAACTCACAAAAATCAAGTATCAAGAGGTTAAAAGATCAACTACAATACTACTATCATGATCTCGGGTTTTGAGCCAAAAATTCGAGTTATATACTTGGGTTAGGCACTTGATACCTACTGATTTTAATCTCTTCTAGTCATGAAATAATTAATCTATCATTTTAACATAAAATTCGTGGCATGCATCTCATAAAAATCAAGTATCAAAGCTCATAGCAAGCAAGTATGGTCCCTAGTCTAAAAATACTTGTAAATTAACATGCAAAGGCAAATCTCAACATGCAAGGGCTATAATTAACATGCAAGTCTTAAAAATTAATATACTTGAAGAAATGCATAGCATTCAAGAGTTTAAACATCATATCTCATCATTTTTGAAGCAAAATGGTTTATAAGCAACATGCAAAGTCATTTTCATAGAAATTTCTAAAGAATCAACTATATACATTCGGCTCTTTTAATAAATCATTACCAAATGCTATGAACAAGATTGTGACTTGGAATATTAAAGTAAAAATACTCCTCCAAGATCATATCAAGTCCATATCTTTAAGCCTTTATGATTTTAGTCCTTAAATCCATGAGAATTCAAGGCCTAAATCTTGGCTATAAAAACACATAAACACATAGTTAAACATACCTTTTATGAGCTAAATATTCAAGTATAAAGGTGAGAATATGAGGGAACTAGCTCCTTGATCAAAGTGTTTGAAAAGGAAAGAAAAAAAAATGAAAGAAGAGGGGGTGGGGAGGCTTCGGCCGAGAGGGAGGAAAAAGGGGAGGGAGGGAGTGAAGTGGTGTGCAAAATGAGAGAATGTGACTTGTGTTTTGGATTTTATTGTGTTAAAATGGTAGTGGAATGGAGAAATGACTCATATGCCCTTTCTATAAGCTTACACACTATTGCATGCAAGGGCACATGGGTATTTTACTTGGTCAAAATGAGTGAGTGGGGTTGGAAATGGCAATCCTATCTTGGTCTCTTTTATAAAGAATTTTGCATGCAAGGGCACATTAGTAATCTAGTAATTATTTTTCTTAGAATTAAAAATATGCTTAAAAAGAACGAATTTTAATAAATAAAGTACAATTCCATAATTCAAAAAAATTATACCATAATTTACTTTAAAATATTAGAAATTTTATAAGAGTATTTTCAAGAAATTTGAATAAAAATAATTTTCATAAGAATTTTCTTTATAATAATACTTATATAACAAACCACATAAAAATATAATTTAATTAGATTTTAATGCACATAAAGCTTTAAAAATTTAATCTAACATTATACCAATTTATCTATTCGTCTAAGCACAGAATTTCCATATCCAAATATTTGTGCGAAAATTCGAATCGTCTCGAAGAAAAGTATATTCGTATTTACTTACTGCACATAATCACTAAAAACAATATTTAGACATTTATGTACTCACAGTAATGCACAGAAATGCCACATCATAGATTTATAATATCATAATATTTACAGTCGTTACATATTAGGGTTCTCATACTGAAACCTTCTGAGTATCCCTTATGGAAGGTGAGGATGTCTATGTTTCTGGAAGCTACAGATCCAGAATACCTTGACAGAATTAATGAAGGATCACATAAGCCAACCAAGCTCTCTGTTATAGTTGTTGATCAGCCAGCACAGACTGTACCAACGGAGAAAAGTGAATATACAGCTGAAGATATCTCATATATTGCAAAGAATGCAAAGATAAGACATTTGTTGCATAGTGCCATTGATAATGTCATGTCAAACAAGGTAATTAATTGTAAGGCTACAAAGGAGCTATGGGATGCCTTGGAGACAAGATGCCAGGGAACTGATTCAATTAAGAAGAACAGGAGGACTATACTCACTCAAGAGTATGAGCACTTTGACTCAAAACCTGATGAGTCATTAACTAGTTTATATGACAGATTTTTCAAACTCTTGAATGATTTGTCACTGGTGGATAAGGAATATGATCTTGAAGATACTAATCTTAAATTCCTTTTAGCTCTTCCTGAAAGTTGAGACTTGAAGGCAACTACTATAAGAGCTTGAAGGCAACTACTATAAGAGACAACTATGCTCTTGATGAAACTACTCTTGATGAAATTTATGGTATGCTCAAAACTCATGAACTTGAGATGGATCAAAGAAGCAAGAGGCATGGGAGAAAGTCAAGGACAGTTGCTCTTAAGGCTGAGGAGGAATCCCCTAAAGTGGTTGTCTCAAAGAAAGGCAAAGGAAAGGCTCTCATCACAAAGTCTGATACCGAGTCATCAAGTTCTGATAGTGATGAGGATTCAGAAACTGAAAGTCTATCTGAGATGGATGCTGATGAAGAGATGATGAAATTGTGTGCTCTTATGGTGAAGGGTGTCACAAAGATAGCTTACAGGAAATTCAGAAGGGGAAAGAAGTTTTCCAGGAAAAGTGGAAGTTCTGATAAGAAGGGATTCAAAATATCTGAAGGAAAAGCTGGAAAGTCTAACAGAGGAGATTACTCAAATGTTAAATACTAAAATTGTGGTGAGAAAGGCCACATATCTCCTGACTGCAAGAAAGGAAAATGTGACAAAGGCAAGGCACTTGCCACAAAGAAGAAAAGCTGGACAGACACTTAAGATTCTGAAAGTGAGGTGAACTATACTTTGATGGCAAATGCTGATAGTAGTTCTGAAGCTGCTGAGTTAAAGGTACCTCAAACAACTTATGTTTTTCATACTGATGCTATTACTGAGTTGAGAAGATATCTTAAAACCATGTTCATTAGTTATAGAGATCAAACTTTAACATGTGAAAGATTAACTTCTGAAAATTTGGCTTTTAAGAAAAGGAATGACTATTTAGAAAAGGAGTTAGTTATGTTCTATCAAACTCAGAAAGAAAGAGATGATGCTTTTTATGTTAAAGATGAAGTGTTAAAATTGAATCAATCTTTAAAAACTGAGTTAGAAAAGGAAAGAGAGATTATCAGGACTTGGACTAACTCTGGAAGAACAACTTAGAATTTGTTAAGTAGTGGAAACTGGAAAGAGGGCTTAGGTTATGGAGATGATAAGAATAATAAAGGAACTGTAGAAATTGAGCCTATAGTTGTTAAACAAAAGCCAAAGGTAAATCCTGTTAAGTTTGTAGATGTAATGTCTGATATTGATAAATCAGAAGTTAAAGAGAAATTAACTTCTGACAAACCAAAACAGGATAAGCTAACTGAAGTTAACATAGGCTTAATGACAAAGAAGCATCTTAAGCATAAGCTGAAAAATGTTAAGAATGTAAACAAGGTAAAGCCACCTAGGAAAAATAGGAATGGAAAGGAAGGTGTGAATAAAAGCAATGATTATAAGCCTGTTCCTAATGCTCCTAGAAATAAATGTTATAACTGTGGAAATTCTAATCATCTGGCTTCTTTTTGCAGGAAGAATAAAAACAAAAACTCATTACCTTCAAAATCAGGAGTTAAGAGTCAGTATGTTAGATATAGGCCACAAAATCCTTGTTTTCATTGTGGTAGTTTATGGCATTCCATTTATACTTGTAAGGAATATCATAGTTTCTACTATGATTATTATCAAAAAAAACCTTCTTTAAAGAAAGTTAGCATTATTCCTTCTACTGTAAGTTCTAATGCAAAGTCTGATACTGTAAATTCTGATAAGAAAAATGTTAACATAAACTCTGATGTTAAATCCGCTGTAAATGTTAACAAACTTAATAAGGCCAAAGGATCCAAGCAAGTCTGGGTCCTTAAAACTAATCATTAGTGGCCTTTGTGATTGCAGGGCAACAGAAAAAATATCCTAGTTCTTGTGTGTATGTTGTGTACTTGATGATTAAATGAACAAAACACCTTGGTAGATTTTACTTAGTGAAAATATGTAGCACTCGACGGATAAGATTTATAGTCCCGACGGATGACTCAATATAGTCCCGACGGATGATGACTTATTATCCATCGAGTGAGTAGCTTATGTAAAAATAAGTCTGTAGCACATTTCTACATACACATTGTTTAGAATCTGTAGTAGTATTTGAGTCATGATTGACTTTAATTAGATATGCAGAATAGTTTGATTAATTGTACATAGATGATGTCTTGTAATTATGCATAAGTGAAATGAAGTCAAGTTCCTGATTGCTACCCGATGGATAAACAACAATGAATTCGACGGATGATCAACTACCCGACGGATGATCAATAACTCGACGGATGATCATGAACCTGACGGATAAAGAATTCAAATATCTGTTGACAGTGACAACACAGTCACATGCGTCGAGTGGATGCAAATGGAATGTGGTAGCCTATTCAACTGGGTTTTCGAGAATAAAGAAGCATTGCCATTTCCATGCTATTATGAAGATATTCAAAGATGCTAGAATAGAGTAATAAAATAGCATTGTAATAGACTAGATAGTTTTTGTTTTATTATCATGTCTCATTACTTTGTAATCTTGGTGATATATAAACCAAGAAGTAGTAACTAAGGAATTATCTAAGATACAAGCAGAGAAACATTTGTAAGCAGAATTCTTAGCATTTCTCTGTATTCTTAGTTGTTCAATATTTATAAGCAGTTGTGAGCTTTTTGCACACAGAGTTCTCTCGATATATATTATATATCTCTGGTGGAATCATTCAAATCCACCAGAAAGTTTTTAAAGACTCTTGTTTTTAATTACTTGTGTTTTAATTCATTTAAGTAACTATTCCGCATTGTGCTAATCAATTCACACTTATATATATTTGAGTTAGAACATTTTTAATCAAGAAAAAGTTTCAAGAATTCCATTCAACCCCCCTTCTGTAATCCATGTTATATTGTTAAGGGACTAACAATTGGTATCAGAGCAAGCTCTTAACTTACAAAGAGTTTAAAGATCAAAACAATATAGCAAGATGAACAAGAAGGATGTTGGAGTCAAGATCCCTTTTCTGGATAAAGATAATTACCATCATTAGAAGGTAAAGATGCATCTTCATTTTCTTTTGCAAGATGAGGCCTATGTTGACTGCATAGAAAGAGGACCTCATGTTCCAATGAGAGCTACAACTGGAAATGAGCCATCTGTCCCCAAGCCAAGGCATGAATGGTCTGATCCTGACATTGAACAAGTCAGAAAGGGTAAAAAGGCCATGAATATCCTGTTTAATGTAGTTGATGGTGATATGTTCGACAACATTATCAACTGCAAAACTACCAAGGATGTTTAGGATACAATACAGATCATCTGTGATGGCACTGAGCAAGTTAGAGAAAATAAGATGCAGCTACTGATTCAGCAATATGAGCATTTTCATAATGAAGAAAGTGAGTCTCTCACTGACATTTTTAGTAGGTTTCAAAAAATGCTAAATGCTCTAAAGCTACATGGAAGGGTCTATTAGACAAAAGACTCCAATATGAAATTCCTTAAATCTCTTCCAAAGGAATGGAAACCAATGACAGTCTCATTAAGAAACTCACAAGATTATAAGGAGTTCACTTTGGAAAGACTGTATGGCATCCTAAAAACTTATGAGCTTGAAATAGAGCAAGATGAGAGGATGGAGAGAGGAAAGAAGAAAGGAGGATCCATTGCACTAGTTGCTGAGTTGGAAAAAGAGAAGGAAGTGAAGATGGAAGCTGTTGAGTCAACTTCAAGGGTCTGTGAAAGCAAGGGCAAGGGGCTTACAGTAGAAAGTGAAGATTCTTTGAGCCAAGATGACATGGAAGACATTGATGAACATTTAGCATTTCTTTCCAGAAGATTTTCCAAGCTCAAGTTCAAAAAGAACTTTGGAGCAGCCAAGCCAAATAGAAACATGGTGGATAAATCAAAATTCAAATGTTTCAAATGTGGCTTGGCAGGGCACTTTGCCAGTGAGTGTAGGAAGCCAGATTCCAGCAAGAAAAAGTTTGAGCCTGTGGATTATAAGAAAAAATATTTTGAACTACTCAAACAAAAGAAAAGGTCTTTCATTACACAAGAAAATGACTGGGCAGCAGATGGTCTGGATGAAGATGAAGATGTCAGCTATGTCAATCTAGCCCTAATGACCAAGTCTGATGAAACAGAAACAAGTTCTTCAAGTAATCAGGTAATTACTACAAACCTTGCACATTTATCTAAAGCTGAGTGTAATGATGCTATAAATGACATGTCTACAGAGTTATATCATTTGCGTGTTACACTTCAGTCTCTTACTAAAGAAAATGCTAAAATCAAAGAAAACAATTTGTTTTTGAGTGAGAGAAATAATGTGCTTGAGTCTCAGTTCATTGATTTTGAAAAGTTAAGAATTGAGTGTAAGATTGCTATAATAACCCCAAAATTTTGAACTTTTTTAACCTTTATGAATAGTGTTTTTGCTGATTATGCTGAATAAGAAAACTTTTCATGCCACCCTATGTAGGGGTTCTTTTATAGTAATTCTGAGATCTTATTAGTACTCTGTATGGTATATAAGTGTATGTAAAGATCGTCAGAATCCAAATTCGAACACTTTGATTTTTCCCGAAAATCCACCAAATACCGAAAGAAATGAGTATAAGGTAACAGGATAAAAAGGATTTAAATTCAAGGATTATAAGAGAGGATCATAAAAGGAATATAATGTATTGAGAAAGGTTAAGGAAACCCAAGTAATAAGATCCCGGGTATGATCCCTCAAACGATAAACGAAAATGAAAGTTAAGCGAACCGTATAGCAGATCAGCGGTCATTAGCCAAGTAATTAGGAGCTAATCAAAGAGGTTAGTGGTGATGATGTCATCAAACCAATAAGAAGAGGACAAGCATGGGAAGATGACATAAGAATGATGACCTAAGCATGACCAAAAAGGAAGGAAATGTGGTTGATTTCAAGCCACACAAAAATCACCATGGTTAAAAGGTAATTAATTAAAAAAAAAGGCAAAAACAACCAACAAAAAAATCATAACACCAAAAACACAAAGTTGACTTCCCATTTTCAAGCAAAAGCTCTCGGCCCCTTTCATTTTGCAAGGAAAGAAAAACCCAAATCCAAGTTCCAAGCTTCGTTAATTAGTGAGGTAATTATTTAAGGTTCCTTGTGCATAGATATAGATATCCTATAAGTTTAAGCTTCAAATTCCTTCACAATCTCTTCATAAAATTCATGGAAGAAGAGGGTGAATAGTGTTTTTCAAGAACTTGAAATTTTGTTCTTGAGTTTTTGTTTAGATTAAGCTTGGATAAGGACTTTTAAGGGTGATTCCATGATTAGATAGTTCATGTTACGAGCTTCATTTTGATATGTGGTTCATTTGAATCCGATGTACGGTTTAGGAGAATCGATCGTTTTAAGTAACGGCGCTTCGCGACCGAACCATTACCCCTCGTCTTACTTTGAAGCATTGGTTAAAGACCTTCAATGACTAATTGGAGTATGAAACATTTATTTAAAGTGGATTAGGCAGTTGGTAAGGTACTCGTGAAAGGATCGCCTTAAAACTCTTAATGGTTAATTTATTAAAAATGGTGGAGTCGAGGGTACTCGAGCGACTTAAGAGAATCATTAAGCGCAAAGCGAGCGTTAGAGTCTAATTGGTTAAAGTATAGATTCTTAAGCGACTTTGGTTTAATTCCAACTTATATGTGGTTTATAGGTTACCAGACTCATCCCAGGACTTTTACCACCCCCAGTCGCTCAGGCAAGTTTTCTACCCGTTATACTGTTGTTGTGATGTATATATGTATATGCATTATCTTGTGATAGATGCATGTTGGTTAATTAGAAAATCTTGTGATATATTGGAGCATGTGATATAGTATATATGCATGTCTATTTCGTAATCTTGTTATCTATTTGTTGATTCAATTGCTTATAAACTGCATAATACTTATGCTAGAGATAAGCAGTAGTTGCGTATACCCTTAGTATAGGGGACCCAAAGGTGAACATTTTCTAAATCGGGAGTCGATGTTCCCGAGTATATTATATATATATATTTATATTTATATATATATTGATATATTTTTCAAAACTATTAATCGAATAAGGTTTATTCGATAAGTTTATTTTTATTAATGAATATTATTTTGAATATTCATTCGAGGACTTATGACTCCATTTATTCTATTTAATGAATATTATTTGAATATTCATTTGAGGACTTATGACTCCGATTATTTACTAATTAATATTCTTTATTTTATTAAAGAATAATGTGTCGATAATCAAACTTATTTTTGATTATTCAAATAAAGATAGTACTTTCGTATAAGTATATCTTTGGTTATTTAATATTCATTTCAAGTACGAGTTTAAAAATTCTACTTCAAATTATTTATATAGAGATTATCCTTATAGGAATATTGTTTAAATAATAATATTCAGATATTTTCTAATATATCGGGACTGATTTATGTCATTAAATTAGCATTACTCCAAACATTCTTAAAAGTGTTTTCGAGTCTTCGAAATGATTTTAAAAGTTAGAGCGGATCCCAAAACTCATTTTTATATTTAAGATCTTCCTTTCAAAAGGGGATTTAAATACTCGCTCAAAATCTGAGGGATCCGGCTCTGTGGTGTATTTTATATTCGCAACAAGGTTGCTGTTTTGATAAATGAATTGATTACTTACCCAACATTCGGGAAGTAAGTCCATCTATTGAGTCGGCATAAGCAACATGGGCTCAGTGGGCGTCCATGAAAGTGTAAGTGGCTCAGTGGGAGTCCATCAAATGCGTAAGTAGCTGAGTGGCAGTCCAGCATAAGGTCCTATTGCAGCCAGGGTGATGACCAGTGGGGAATTCGTCCATCTACTAGTAGAAAAGGTTACTTATTGGTATCTTTGCCTGATCAGCAAGATATCGGGTTTATGCCAAAATTCTTTTCCTTTCCAAAATTCATTGGATGTTACAAACTCTGTTCATACTTTACATAATAGAGGTTTCCAGGAAATGTATAAGAGATATATATGTGGATATATATATCGGGACTAAATAAAGTATCTCGTAACTTCATTTCATTCAATAATATTTCAAAGATTGAATCTATTCAAGTCTTAACTTGTGGTCTCATCTATGGGATGACCTTTTTAAACCTATAATACTTTGAACAGTGGTAGTTCAAGTAGTTTTATAAAATGGTATAAGTATAGTGAAGTAATTGGTAACTTCATCTTCCATTAAGCTTATATCCAGTAAGTAATTACCTTACACTTGATAAAGGTTTCCAGTAAGTTATCCATTTAGATACTTGCATTATTGTTTACACTATATATTATCTTGCGAGATGTAGTGCTCACTCTTGCTTCATTTCTTCATCACACAACAACAGTTAAGAAAGATGGCCAGACTCAAGCAGACCCAGCGCAAGCGCGTGGGAAGCGTCCCGCGTCTTCCCATTGATGTTGTAGCTGTTATAGCTGCAGACGTAGATCTATTGTTCAACTTTTGTGAAAAAGAAGAAAGTACCCAACACTGCTTGGGTAGCTAAATACAGTTAATCCTCATTGTGTGCAGGGCGAGATGAAGAGAGTCATATTGATCATTGACAGTGGATGTTCCAGATATATGACAGGTGATAAGGCCCTGTAATCACAATTTAAGGAGAAGGCTGGCCCATTGGTGACTTTTGGAGACAATAGCAAATGATTCACATTGGGATATGGCAAGCTATATTCAAGAAATATTGTCATAGATGATGTAGCACTAGTTGCTGGACCTGTAGTAAATCTTTTAAGTATCAGCCAATTTACTGATAAGGGATTCAAGGTGAATTTTGAAAAAAGAAGACTGCTCAATTATCAGTAAGAAGACTGGTGAAACTGCTTTGGAAGAAGTAAGAAAAGGAAGCTTGTTCGTTGCAGATCTAAGTTCAGCAAACATGGATGGAATTTGTTGCTTCTATACCAAGGCATCAATTGAGCAAAGCAAGCTGTGGCACAAAAAACTCTCTCACCTGAATTACAAAGTAATTAATACCTTGGTGAAAAAGGAATTAGTGAGAGATATGCGAAATTTGGAATTTGCTCAAGATAATGTTTGTGAGGCTTGTCAGAAAGGCAAAATGAAGAGGTCCAGTCACAAGAGCAACATTGTGAATTTCATAAGTGCACCATTGCAACTTATTGTTAGGAATATGTTGTGAACTTGATGATAAATTATAAAAAACACTTTAGTAGATTTAACTTAGTGAATTTTGTAGCACTCGACAGATGATCAAATATAGTCCCGACGGATAATTCAATATAATACCGACAGATGATGACTTGACATCCATCGAGTGAGTAGCTTATATAATAATAAGTAGTGTAGCACATTTCTGCAAACAACTTTGTGTATATTCTATAGGAGCTTTATGAGTCATGTTGACTACTAGTGGATATGCATAATAGGTTGATTAATTGTAAATATGAAATGTCTTGTAATTCTGCATGTGAAATTGAGTCAAGTGTCAAATAGCTACCCGACGGATGATCATCAAAGCTACCCGACGGATGATCAACAAAGCCACCCGATGGATAACAAGCATGTACCCGACGGATGATCAATTCAAATATCTGTTGACAGTGATAACACAGTCACATGCATTGGGTGTTTGTAAAAGAAACGTGGCAGTCTGTTTAGTAGGAAATTGAGAACAAAGAAGCATTACCATTTCCATGCAAGTTATGAAGATTTTCAAAGATTTTGGAATAGAGTTATGAAGCGGCATGGAGTTAGACTTGATAGGTTTTTTTATTATCCTGTCTTATTACCATGTAAACTTGGTGATATATAAACCAAGTGTAACTAGTAGAACAAACTCAACTAAGCAAACACATTTAGGAGAGAAATTAGAAAAAGCTGTATTTGTCAAAAATTTCTCTGTAGTTTGTTTGTTCAACTTGTAAAGCAGTTGTGAGCAAATTTGAGCTACACAAAGTTCTCAAATCGATATATATATATATATATATATATATATATATATATATATCTTGTAGATACATTCACATCTACCCGAAAGTTTTAAAGACTTGTGTTTTTATTACTTTGTGTATGATTTATTTAAATCGTTCATTCCACACTTTGCAAATCAAAACACATATATATCTGTCGAGTTAGAACTGTTTTAAAATCTTGAAAAAGTAGCCAGAATTACATTCAACCCGCCCTTCTGTAATTCTTGTTGTATTGTTAGGGAATAACAATTGGTATCAAAGCAAGCTCTCGAAGTACAAAGAGTGTAAAGATCATAACAAACAACAAGATGAACATGAAGGATGTTGAAGTTAAAATTCTTTTTCTAGACAAAGATAATTATCACCACTGGAAGGTGAAAATGCATCTACATCTTCTTTCTCAAGATGAGGCCTATGTGGATTGCATAGAGAGAGGTCCTCATGTACCAATGAAAGCTGCAACAGGCAATGAACCATCTGTTCCAAAACCAAGGTATGAATGGTCAGATCCTGATATTGAGCAAGTCAGGAAAGACAAGAAGGCCATGAATATATTGTTCAATGGAGTTGATGGTGATATGTGATAACATCATTAACTACAAAATAGTCAAGGAGGTTTGGGACACTATTCAGATTATTTGTGATGGTACTGAGCAAGTAAGGGAGAATAAGATGTAGCTGTTAATTCAGCAATATGAGCATTTCCATTGTGAAGATAGTGAGTCTCTCACTGATATTTTTAGTAGGTTTCAAAAACTACTAAATGCTTTGAAGTTGCATGGAAGAGTCTATCAGACAAAAGACTCTAACCTCAAGTTCCTTAGATCTCTTCCAAAGGAGTGGAAACCAATGACAGTCTCATTGAGAAATTCTCAGGATTACAAGGAGTTCACCTTGGAGAGACTGTATGGCATCCTGAAAACTTATGAGCTTGAAATAGAGCAAGATGAGAGGATGGAGAAAGGAGGGTCCATAGCACTGGTTGCTGAGTTAGAGAAAGAGAAAGAGATGAAGGTAGAAGCTGTTGAGTCTACATCAAAGGTCTGTGAAAGCAAGGGAAAAGGGCTGGTAGCTGAAAATGAAGATCATTTGAGCCGATATGACATGGATGATATTGATGAGCATTTGGCATTCCTTTCCAGAAGATTTTTCAAGCTCAAGTTCAAAAAAAACTTTGGAGCAGCCAAGCCAAGTAGAAACATGGTGGATAAATCCAAATTCAAAAGTTTCAAATGTGGCTTGGCAGGGCATTTTGCCAGTGAGTGTAGAAAGTCAGATTCCAGCAAAAAAAAGTTTAAGCCTATTGATTACAAACAGAAATATTTTGAGTTGCTCAAGCAAAAGGAAAGGGCTTTTATTACATAGGAAAATGACTGGGCAGCTGATGGATTGGATGAAGATGAAGTTGTAAGCTATGTCAATCTAGCCCTGATGGCCAATTCTGATAAAACAGAAACAAGTTCTTCAAGTAATCAGGTAATCACCACTAACCTAGCACATTTATCTAACGCTGAGTGTAATGATGGAATGAATGACATGTCTACAGAATTATATCACTTGCGTGTTACACTTAAGTCCCTCACTAAGGAAAATGCTAAAATTAAAGAAAATAATTTATTTTTAAGTGAGATGAACAATGTGCTAGAGTCTCAGTTTATTGAATTTGACAAATTGAGAATTGGGTGTAAGATTGCTAAGGATGAATTAACTGAGTCCTTAAAGAAAGAAGAGATTTTAAAGAAGCAGCTTGAACGAGAACAGGAGGTGATTAAAGCATGAAAATCATCCAGAGATGTCCATGCTCAAATCACTAAAGTTCAAGGTATTGAGTCCTTTTGTGACGCATCGTGGAAAAAGAGTAAGGAGAAACTGAAATCCAACTTGGTTGAAGGATTGTTGACAGATGTGGACTCGACGGATGATGAGAATCATCCGTCGGATAACCAAAAGGATTATCCGTCAAGTGACAAAGAGCCACCTCCGTCGGCCGTGAGTAGATCTGTGAGCAAAGCTAAATGAAAAATATGGATCAGTTTCCAAAAACTTTGTTTCAGGAGAATCAAGTCAAGTGAAGAAGGAGAAGGAAGTTAATGTTGGTCATCTGTCCATCAAGCAATTGAATGACAGATTAGAAAAGATTGAGGTTAAAACAGAAAGTAAAAAGAAAAATAATAGAAATGGGAAAGTAGGAATTAACAAGCATAACAACTACACACCTGATAAATATGCACCAAGAAAAATCTGTTAATTTCAAACTTTCCATGCCTACTCCTGTGTCTGTGCCTCCCTCTTTTCCTAACATGACTGCTATGCCTACCATGCCTATGAATGCTATGTCTACTCAGAATATGAAAGCACAATCTGCTAATATGCCATTTACACCTAATCCTTATTATGCTGCATTTAGTATGCATCAAATGCCATTTAGTATGCCTCATTGGAATAACATGTTTGTAAACAACATGCCTTTCCATGTTAATCAAAATGTGCATGATAATTCTAATTTCGTGACTGGTTTCAAAGGTCCAACTCAAATGACTAAGGATGAATCAGAAATTCCCAAGTTAAATGAGATCAAACCTATGAAACCAAAGAAGAAAGCTAACAAGGAAGGACCTAAGGAAACATGGGTACCAAAATCAACTTGATTTGGTTTTGATGTTTGCAGGGAAACAGAAAGAATCTTTGGTACCTGGATAGTGGTTGTTCAAAACACATGACTGGAGATTCTAACCTGCTCACAGAGTTCAAGGAAAGAGCTGGCCCAAGTATTACTTTTGGAGATGACAACAAGGGTTATACTGTGGGATATGGCTTGATTTCAAAAGACAATGTCATCATTGAAGAGGTTGCCCTAGTGGATGGTCTCAAGCACAATTTGTTGAGTATCAGCCAGCTTTGTGATAAGGGCAATTCAGTAACCTTCAATTCAGAAGCATGTGTTGTGACAAACAAAAGAAGCAACAAAGTGGTTCTCACTGGAGTGAGAAAAGGAAATGTGTATGTAATAACCCCAAAAATTTTGAACTTTTTGTAACCCATATGAATAGTGATTTTGCTGATTATGCTGAATAAGAAAATTTTTCATGCCACACTATGTAGGGGTTCTTCTATTGTTATTCTGAGATCTTATTAGTACTCTATATGGTATATAAGTGTATGTAAAGATCGTCATAATCCAAATTCGAACACTTTGATTTTTCCCGAAAATCCACCAGATACCGAAAGAATTGAGTATAAGGTAACAGGATAAGAAGGATTTAAATTCAAGGATTATAATAGAGGATCAAAAAAGGAATATAATGTATTAAGAAAGGTTAAGGAAACCCAAGTAATAAGATCCCGGGTATGATCCCTCAAACGATAAACGAGAACGAAAGTTAAGCGAACCGTATAGCTGATCAGCGGTCCTTAGCCAAGTAATTAGGAGCTAATCAAAGAGGTTAGTGATGATGATATCATCAAACCAATAAGAAGAGGACAAGCATGGGAATATGACATAAGAATGATGACCTAAGCATGACCAAAAGGGAAGGAATTGTTGGATGATTGTGAGCCACACAATTTTTACCATGGTAACAACCTAATTAACAAGAAAATCATCACACAAATACCTAGGCAACCAAACAAGAAGCATTTCTTCTCCCCCCTCATTCTTGCTCTCGGCTTTTCTATGAAAAGCAAAGGAAAATTTTCAAATTCAAGCTACACACCTTCAAAAATCAAGAGGTTTGTTTCTTTAGCTTCCATAATTCATAACTTAGATGAGCCATAAGTTTAAGCTCAAGATTCCATGTTTAACATAGCTAATCAATTCATCAAAGTTCTTGGTGAATAGTGTTTTCAAGAAACTAACTTTGTGTTTTCTTATGTTTTCTTCAAGATCCAAGCTTAGTAGAGATAGTTAGTGGTTATTTAAGGCTTCCTAAGTGATTCTCCACTCTCCAAGGAAGGTATAATCCCTCCAAACCCTAACTTTACTTTGAGTATTAGGTTTTGTTTTGTTTGTTATAGTTCATAAGAGAATGATTCTTGTATGTTTAGAGTTTGGTTGGAATTATAATGATTTTGGGTTATAAATCTTGGTTGTTGATTGATGAACCTTAAGTATAGTTAGTAGCTCTTGTTGTGATTGAATAAGATGGATAAAACATGAAGTAATTGACTGATTTAATAGGATTTGGATGAAGTTTGGTTGTATGGTTGATTTGTGGTTGAATGATGGTGGACTGGTGTTGATTTGTGGTGGTTTAATATTGAATTGATTGGGTAAAAACTTGGTAATCGCGTAAACATAGCCGTCGTAATGTCCGATTTACTTTAGACTGTTTTTGTTCTTAACATCAGGACCCGTGAACTCACTGTTAGGTTTTGACCATTTCCATGATTAGATATTTCATGTTACGAGCTTCATTTTGATATGTGGTCCGCTTGAATCCGATGTACGGTTTAGGAGAAACGACCGTTTTAAGTAACGGCGTTTCGCGAACGGACCATTACCCCTTGCCTTACTTTGAAACCTTGGTTAAGGCCCTTAAATGACTAATTGGAGTATGAAACAATTATGTAAAGTGGATTAGGCAGTTGGTAGGGTACTCGTGAAAGAATAGCCTTAAAATTCTAGTTTAATTCTGACTTATGTTGTTGTTCATAGGTTATCGGACCCACTCTAATCTTAAGTCTATCCGGGAGCACTCAGGCAAGTTTTCTACCCGTTATACTGTTGTTGTGATGTAAATATATGTATATGCATTATCTTGTGATAAGTGCATGATTGTTATTAGCAAATCTTGCGATATATTGGAGCATGTGATATGGTATATATGCATGTCAGTTTCGTAATCTTGATATCTAATTGTTGATTTAATTGCTTATAAGTTGCATAATATCTATGCTAGAGATAAGCAGTAGTTGCGTATACCCTTAGTATAGGGGACCCAAAGGTGAGCATTTTCTAAACCGGGAGTCGATGTTCCCGAGTATATTATATATATATAGATATAGTTTTCAAAACTATTAATCGAATAAGGTTTATTCCATAACTTTATTTTTATTAATGAATATTACTTGGAATATTCATTCGAGGACTTATGACTCTGTTATTCTATTTAATGAATATTACTTTGAATATTCATTCGAGGATTTATAACTCTATTTATTCTATTTAATGAATATTATTCTGAATATTCATTCGAGGACTTATGACTCCGATTATTTACTAAATAATATTCTTTATTTTATTAAAGAATAATGTTTCGATATTCAAACTTATTTTCGATTATTCAAATAAAGATATTACTTTCGTATAAGTATATCTTTGGTTATTTAATATTCATTTCAAGTATGAGTTTTAAAACTTCTACTTCAAATTATTTATATAGAGATTATCCTTATGGGAATATTATTTAAATAATAATATTCAGATATTTTCTAATATATCGGGACTGATTATGTCATTAAATCAGTATTACTCCAAACATTCTTAAAAATGTTTTCGAGTCTTCAAAATGATTTTTAAAAGTTAGAGCGGATCCCAAAACTCATTTTGATATTTAAGATCTTCCTTTCGAAGGGGATTTAAATACTCGCTCAAAACATTCACAACGAGGTTGCTGTTTTGAGAAAAAATCTTGATTACTTGCCCATCGTTCGGGAAGTAAGTTCATCTATTTGAGTCGGCATAAGCAACATGGGCCCAGTGGGCGTCCATGAAAGTGTAAGTGGCTCAGTGGGAGTCCATCAAATGCGTAAGTGGCTGAGTGGCAGTCGAGCATAAGGTCCTATTGCGGCCAGGGTGATGATCAGTGGGGAATTCGTCCATCTACTAGTAGAAAAGGTTACTTATTGGTATCTTTTCCTGATCAACAAGATATCAGGTTTATGCCAAGGTTTTCTCCTTTCCAAATTCATTGGATATTGCAACTCTGTTTATAATTTTCATAACAGAGGTTTTCAACGAGTGTATGAAATATATATATATATAGGTGTATATATATATCGGGACTTAATGAAGTATCTCGTAACTTCATTATTTATAAAGATATTTCAAAGATTGAATCTATCCAAGTCTTTTCTTGTAGTCTCATCTATGTGATGAATTTTTGAAACTGATTATACCTTGAATGGTGGTAGTTCAAGTAGTATTCGGGAAAGATAAAAGTATATTGGAGTATCTTGTAACTTCATCTTTTAAACTTATATCTAGTAAATGATTATCTTATGCATGTCAAAGATTCTCAGAAAAACGTTGAGACAAGGTTAGATATATGAGATCACCTTGCAACGATATTTTTATACAGTTATAAACTGGAACTCTGTGTATATTACACATGTCAGAGGATTTCAAAGATTGTGAAAAGTATATATGTATATATATACTAAATATTTTGTGACTTGATCGCGTTAAGATATCAGCTTGGTTCATTTCTTCTTGACCAAGACTTTCATGAGTACTATGAGAATGCTCATTTATTGTTAATTATTATACATATTATTTCGGTGGGCTTTTTGCTCACCCTTGCTTTCTTCTTTCATCACACAACAACAGATAGAAAAGATGAACAGGACCAAGCTCCCAATTCGCAAGCTGTTAGGAAACGTTCCATAGTTTTCTGGAGGCGTTGATGCCGCAGTAGCTGAGGTAGCAATTACCAATAGGTTAGGCTTTCAACTATTGATGAACCAGACTTATGTATATTATGAATTGTAATAATGGCAAAGAAAATGTAAATTTATTCAGAAACCCTTTTAAGGTGTAATGGCATATAATTGTGGAATAAAATGGCTCGTGTTATTTTTGGATATTCATCTCTGAGACTATAACTTGTGGTGTGTGTGTTTATTATGGGGTCACAGTACGGAGTAGTTGATTGTTAATTAAGATTGGGTGTTATTAAGGGAAATGGAACTCGTGACAACCCGGATCCCCGACCCCGGATTTGGGGGTGTTACATAAATGGTATCAGAGCTAAGCGTTATAAACCTCAGAGATGATATGACGTTAAAATAATAAGTTCACTAAGATAATAAGAACTCTTGCCAAGTTCATAGTCGGACTACCTAACGTAGTACTGACAGTTAAAACCCTTATGGGAACCCTTATAAATATCATGATAGAAGCGTAGTTCGTTATCGTATATGGTAGCGGGACTCCGAACCCTGAGGTTGAGGAGCTACAACGCGATGATGTTTTATTACTTATTGGAGATCAGATTATGGATCCAATAGAGCGTCCTAACGCGGGACTGGATGATGTTAATATTGAGGATATAGCGGTTGAGGATGTTATCCCAGAAGGGATTATTGCTGAGAAGGATCTTGTGGAGGATCCTAACAAGACTGAAGAGATGGTCGCTGAGGAATTGATAACCATGGTTAGAGCGACTACCAGAGGTAGGATTGGCCGGTCACTACCGGAGGTTCGTTCAAGTTTGTAAAGATAGTAGCCCCTTTAACGCGGCTTACTCGTAAGACTGAGAAGTTCGAATGGACAGAGAAATGCGAGAACAACTTTTAAGAACTGAAGCAAAGGTTGGGGACGGCCCCTATGATGGCGTTGCCGGATGGAAAAGGAGATTTTATGATGTGTAGTGACGTTTTGCATAAGGAATTAGGGTGCTTCTTATACAGCACAACAAGGTAATCGCGTACGCGTCAAGACAATTAAGGGAATATAAAATTCGATATCCCCACCCATGAGCTTGGGCTCATGGCAATAGTTTTGCCCTAAAGATTTGAGGCACTAATTGTATGGAGAGAAGTGCGAGATTTGCATAAGCCATAAGTGCTCTAGTACATTGTCACGCAGGAAGAGCTCATGCGCCAGAGGAGGTGGTTAGAGCTAATCAAGGATTATGATTATGAGATTATTTATCAGGCAGGTAAAGCCAATGTGGTGGCTAACGCCCTTAGGAGAGAGGAGAGACTCAAGATGAAAATGTCTTTGGGAGAGTTGATAAGAGATTTTGAGAAAATGGAAATAGAAGTGAAGGTAACCGGAGCCAGTACCGAAAAGCTGTTTGAGATTGCAATACAGCCCGAATTATTGGAGAAGATCATATTGTGCCAAGAAAAAGTGATGAATAGAGGCAGAGAACCAATGATCGGGGAAGAGATTAATACCTAGAAAGATGATGAGGGAATAATGAGGTATCCCTACAGAATTTGGGTTCCAAATGTTCAAGAGCTTAAGGACTGGATCTTAGATGAAAGTCATAGTTCGAGGAATAAGATTTAGGGCAAACTCTGAATGTGATAGTCAGGGAGGACGCCATCAAGATAGAAGGAACCCATAACATAATGAAGTGGAAAATGAGGATTTAAAACATGTAGGATGAGCCCGATTATGGGGAGGATGAGAAAACATTTCATACGGAGAAAACAGAAGTCGAGCAAGATAGGGAGAACCAGGACGGTACTCCTATGGGGCAATTCATGGACCTGCCTAAACAAAACTTATACTTTTATCCCTAACCAACACCCTGAGGAAACAATGCGGTGAGAAATCCTTTCATGACCTTTAAGTCGCTAAGCTCTCAGAGTTCCAAGAAACAGGTTGACCCTGTCGAGGCAAGAGCCTGGCTAAAGGAAATATAGGAATCATTTGAGATTCTAAATGATGGACGAATCACAAAAGACTGTTTTTGTCACTTACCCTCCTAAGAGAGAGGCCACTCACTGGTGAAAGGCCAAGGAAGGCACAGAGCAAGAGATTATAATAAACTGATTTAAGTTCAGTCAGTTGTTTTTAGGAAAGTACTTCCCAAGGTTATGGAGATAGTGTAAAAGCTTTAGAGCCAGAACAAAGGCAGATGAGTATGATGAATTATGAATCTAAGTTGTAAAAGTTGTCAAGATTCGTTCTGAGGACATGAATCCAGAATGACGGGATGTTTGAAATCAATGCTTATGTTGTGTTGGTTCATGAAATAATGATAAGAGAAAGGAAAATAAAAAGAAACTGAAGTGGAAAGGGATATAAAGGCAATAGAGTTTGAGGAATGATAAGGGAGTTGGGTATGAGGAAACCCTAAAGACTCGTATCAATAGAAATAGAAAAGTATGTAATCGTCAGGATGAGGGTGATTTACCATGAGTTAAAATTGATGGTTGAAGGCATAAGAGATACATATATTTTATCCCCTGTAAGTTGGGAGGATTCGAGGAAACCTTGAGATAGTTCGAAGGATAAATAATGAGACGCGGATAGACTGAGGAGACAAGGAACTAAGAAATTAGGAAAATTGGATGAAGGAAGTTACCTTCAAGAATGTGAAATGTAAGACCGGTGGCTTGATACCCAGAAAGAGAGACGCCATGTATGAAAGATATCCCAACATTGAGATGACTGTTGAGATAAACAACAAAAGTAAATAAGGAATTATTAAGAAGAAGTTCACGTTGAACACGACCAATATCTTCCAGGATATCCCTGTTGTCATTACCAAACTAGGAAAGAAAAGCGGGTAACCATTGTTATCTTTTGGAGGCCATATGGATTGACCTTAACTTGAATAAGGATGCTATGGTGAAATTCGGTATAGAATATCGAGGTGGAAATGATTCAATAAGACACCCTTATCGGGGATACATGAATTGATTTATCTATGGACGGATACAAGTACCTTTTTAAAAAGGTGGAATTAAGGATGGAACCTCGATAACTTGAGATGAACCATAGAGGAATGCATAAAGGTTGGCATTTCACCCTTAATAGGGACAATATGAGTTTTGATAGTATAGAATGACGGATTAAGGCAACAACAATCTTTAAGGATCAGTGGAGAAATTTTTCAGAAGTATATAGACAATGATTCTGGTAGTAGTAAATGGTATCTTGATATGCCATGTGCCTAGGGTGTACCTGATGAAGGATTTAAGGATAACCTTAGAGGTTTTACAAGGAGAAAGGTAATATTCAAAGTTCTCAAGAATAGAAATTTTGATGAAGGATATATGACGTCATTATAATAATGCCAGGTGGGGCACGTGTTGAACCATAAGAAAGTATAGATCGATCTAATGAGGGTCGAGATTGGTGAAAATAAGAAGGACCCAAGATAAGAGACATCCTAAGTATGATCGAGAGTCAGTCGTGGCAATGTTCACATCTAAAGACTAAGACAATGACTTATGGAAAAATGGTGATTTTTTTTTTCTCACCAGGACTTAAGAGAAGCATTTTCATATAAGCAGTGATTGAAATGAGGTAGAAAATTTAGTTGGAGGTGGTTAAAATGACATTGATTGTAAGGAAATTTTACTATCAGGAAAGGCCAAAGAGGTGGCCAACACTTTAAGTGTAAGAGGACAATTATCGGCGCTCGTGCCAGAGGAATACAGTGATAATGGTTAATTCCCTGAAGGTTGTATTATGGTGTGAAAGATTGACATTCCTTCTGATGACTGTGCGGTACTCAACCGTAATAGTAGTTTGGTAAAGATTTAATTCATCTAATCGCCGTGAGCGGGCTTTTTATCTTAGAAGGTCCTATCTTGAGATAAGCCAGGAGCATGTTACGAAAGGACTAAATGAACCTTTGAGCTTCATGTCTCCCTGTAAAGAAATATGGTTAATAATGGTATTGGCCTGCTATCGTTTATTTGATTAAAACTCTTCTGCAATTTTATCTGCTTCATGTCATGTATGTACGTCAGGATCAGTAATGATCTTCACGAATCATGAATGGTGATTATGTTACCTCCTTAGAAGGATTCGATATGATATGAATGGACTCCGTATGGTTAGCTATTAAAACTTCATGGAAAACGAATGACTACAGTAGGTCAACGGTGGGCCATAGTAATGCAGGAATGATTCTACGAGTAATGAGCCGATTACTTACAACCATGAGAGTTGTATTGGAATAGATGTTGAGAGTGAGTACCACTAATCGGGTCGTGGTGGTGTATAAGCTATCATTGATAGGCTAATTAAGTCGATTATCTACCTATTGAATACTTATTCCTTCTTATCAGTAGAGAGTCGTATTACTATACGAGGAAGGTTGCGATGCAAGCATAGAATTCTAATAACGATGACGTCTAGAATGAAATCCCAGATTCGATTTTCGCTGTCGAGGGAGTTTCAACGGTGATTGTATTTAAGCTCGAGCGAGAGCATGGGTCCATAGGACGATGGACGGAATAGTAAATATCCAGGCACATGAATTGCGATGTTATAATACTTGATGTTGATATATATACACATATGTTTTGTTCTCCTATGATAAACCTCTATAGTTTAGAGGTAGATTCCAAGCCAGATATTTGTGGCAGTAATTTTTCATATACAATTCTCTTCAATTCGTTCTTTTCTCTCCTTTTCATTTTGTATAAGCTGAGAAGAACAACTCTTCCAGAAGGGGAGGTATTGCCGAATGACCATCTATTTGTGTGATAGAAGCCTAGTAGGATACCATCTATTGTTTAATTGCTTGTCAAGTACTAAAGGCCGGTCACCTTCTGTACTAACTATGCAATAGAACAAGTGTTCATGATCATAGTGATCTCTCAATAAATTCTTTTACTTCTATATGATGGATCAAGCTTTCGAAGATAGAAGTAGTTAGAAAAAGGGGTAGTATGAGTATGATGGTATTAGAAATGGAAACACATTCGTGATACTAAGGTTGACGCGTGTATTAAAATGTTATAGAACGCTAACGAGCAAAAGTGTAACCAGTATAATATTAGGAACGGAAGATAGTAACGATTACAAACTGGAAAAGAATGGGTATTGAGAAGTAAAAAGCTATAATCCTAGAAGCTATGATGAGAGTCTGTGCCATAGACTTGAAAGAATTTGGAATGGTCACTTAACACGGATTGAGTTTTCTCACGATAATAGATCGTATGACAGTATCGAGATGTCGCCTTATGAGATCCTTGAGGGAAGACAATGTCGATCTCCCTTATGTTAGGATGAAGTTGTAGAGCGCAAGATGCTCAGACCCGCAGTAGTCCAAAGGACCAAGGATATAATAGATCTAAACTATAACGACTCGTGTATATTTATTATTTAATACTGTAATTATGGAAATTATTAAATAAATAAAATATGTGTATTGGTTTTGACCGTTATGGGTTGCTTGATTATTGATGTGTGATTTATAGTATACCGGGTTGTTCGCGTGATTAATTTTGGAGTCGTATGGAATTGTTTTCAATTTAAAAGGTGGATTTAATGCAAATTTATTTGTATAAATATTTGGAATGTCTCTAAAATTGTTTTTATGATTTTATAATTACATTAATTATTTTTGGGATTTTATAAAATTGATAAATCAATATTTTATTAATTATTTATCTTTACATGATTTTCTGATTGCTTTTACTTATAAAATTTGTATTTAATTCTAAAATTCTTCAAAAATTATGAAACTCATATTTATTTAAGTTGGGAATATTCCGGGAATTTTAAAATTATTTTGGAATTTTTGAGATTAATTTCAACCGCGCGTTATTTTCTTTAATTGTTAAAAGCGGTATAAAATTTCATTTTAAACGTTATTCTTAAATTTTCGAAATTTATGTTTTTGTAAACTTCGGGATATTTATAATATTTTAAGACTATTTTCGTGATTTTCTGAATTTGTTTCAAGTGCGGCTCGGTTCGTTAATTATGAAATACGGGTACGAGTTGTGTCTCAAAAATGATTTAAAAATCATGGAAATTTATTTTTAATAACTTTGAAGTATTTATGATATTTTAAAATTAAGTTGGTAATTTTACGGGTTATTTTTATTCGCATGATTGTTCGTTAAATTACAAAAATCAGGATAAAATGAGGCTATCAGATAAGGGAGAACACGTGTTAAGATATTAAAAACGTGGCAGCAGATTATGGCTGGTTTTGTGTTACTTACTGATAAAAAAAAAACAGAAAACATCACCGCCTCACTCTTTCCTTATACATCGATCTCTCCTTCCTCTCGCTCAATCTAAATAATAAAAATCTCTTACTGTTCCTGTCATCCCCTGTGTCTCTACCGCCCTTCCTTCTTTTCTTTTTTTTTCCCGCCGTCCGGTGCCGCCTGCCTATCGGTAACTGCCGCCTATTTCTCGCTTTTCCGATCACCGCCGTCCTTCGCTTTCCGGCGAAGTGGCTGTGGTGGCGCGTGTGATATGTTTCCGTGTGTGCAACCGTGTATATATCTGTGCTAGTGTGTGTTGTGTGTGTTAAGTGTGTAAGTGTGTGTTACAGTGTTCGAGTGTGTGTGTGGCGGGTTCTTTCCCTGTGCTCCGACAGGTTGTGGTCGTGCTTTGTTTCCTCTCCTTTTTCCGATTTCGCGCGTGGCGCGTATTATTGTCTCTTACCCTGACTTGATTACTCTGTTGTTATCATTGTTATTAATTCGGCATGAATTATTGATTGTTTTTGTGAAATAATGATTTCCTGCGAAAAATATTGAATAATTGGTGGAATCAGTCTGGATACTCGGATTATTCGGGCACCGACCGATTTCGCCGCCGTCAGCGATGAACATCGGTGAGCTGACGGTGGACCATGATGATCGTTATCAGAGTCCTAATATTTTAAAATAAATAATTTGGTTCGTATAATATTAGTTGAAATAAAAAGGAGTAGTTAAATAATACATTTCGAAATTATTTGGAATGTGAAGTTGGATTGATTGTCTGTTTGTCGGGTTGATTGGTTGATTTTGACGTCGATGATGTTTCGACGGGTAGTCCGATAAACAAAAGAAATGCTGTCCAATTTCCGAGAAATCGAACTACGGAAATACGGGAGCATCTCCGGGGATTATCGGGACGTCGAGCGAGTATAAGTAAATACATATACGTATGTTTTATATAAAACCTGATTGTATGTTGTAGTGAAACGTTTTGCCAAAACCAATAACCCTAATTTCATACAATGACGAGTATACGTATTTTCTGAAAATGAACACCGAATCGATTTTTGGGAACATGAACCCTAACTGATGTTTGTATTGTATTAATGTATGTATTACGAGTCAGGTTTTGTTAACGTATGGGTAGATTGCTAGCAAGGATATGTCAAGCATAATTGAATGTCTAAGTTAGGGTGTTTCGACCTTGTAGGTTCTAGTCGGAATGCCCGAGAATTGGCATTGGACGAAAGATAGTTGGTGGTCAGTCGAAAAGCTCAATAAGGTTCCAATCGAAGGACTTAGGTGATGAGGTCGAATCCAGAGTGATCTAGTGGATAGACAATAAAGCCTGAGCGACAGAGTCGGCTCAGGGTCGATCAGTAATAGTTGTAAAGCCCTGTAAGGCAAGTACTTCTAAACCTTTTTTGAAATTCAATGCAAATATTTTAAATTCTCTCTTGACATATTGTTAAGTATTCAAAATAGTTATGTTTTATATTAGAAGTACCTTGAATCATACAACCTTGAGCCTGAATCACATCATTTGATCTTGAGCCGTAAGCCTTATTCTTTGGAAACCATCCTTTGTTAATCCTCAGATATCAAATCACACCAATATGATACTACTCCCCAAAGGTATACTACCAAACACCAAACACCAGAAGAAAATGGTTTGAAAACATAGAAACTTTTATACTGAAACCATTCTATATAACATCAGAGAACCATATCCTGAAAAATCATTACTGATCAAATACCTGATCATTTTACAAACCGGAAAAATCATTTCTTATACATAACCTGATATACCCTTGTGATATCCATGAGTTCCTTACGTTTTTATGCAAATGTTTAATCATTATTGATTATGATCTTGTTTTATTGAATCATATTGTTATCATATTGAACTGTTTTAGGATTGGATAGTTTTTATATATGTGGACCAGATTCGTGGTCAGACCATACCAATGGTCAAGTTAGGCCAATGTGTGCCTTGGATCCAGTAATTAGAGCAGTGCTGTGTGCTTGCTCGGGGTTAGTGCGTGACTGATCAGTAGCCTAACCTTGGTTTTTAAAACTTAAAATGAATATCCAATTCTAATGATTGTTTAGCAATAAACTTGATTCCTCTGAATCATCTCGTTGATCATTGATTAGCCTCAATTATTATCATTGTGACTTGCTGAGCTAGTTAGCTCACTCTTGCAAATATTTTTATGTATTCTACAGTTAAGAAGGATACGGTTGATAGCAAGGTTTCCCAGTTCAACGTACGAGCTAGGATTTCAGATTGAGTTGGATCGAGCTAGCAGGAGCTTATTGCGGTAGTGAGATAGTAAGATTGTAAGAATAATTTTAATATCGATTGTAAGTTAAATTAGTTGGGATTTGGTACGATGTAATAAAAGTTAAGGTTGTGGCTTATTTTCATACTTTAACCTGTTGCGATCCGTGGTTATGTAAAGCAGGGTCATTGTAAATAGTATCATATATACAGGTTTATATGTTGTGTTTGTGTTGTGGACCCCAAACTTCTGACCCGGGTTTGGAGGGCGCCACATAAACAGAGGACGGCTGGTAGTAGCCCAAGATGGACATAAGAAGTATGTTGATTTGACACGAAAGGACAAAGAATAGGAAGTAGGGGACCTAGTGCTATTATAGGTATTCCCTTGGAAAGGATGGATGTGGTTCGGAAAGAAAGGAAAGCTAAGCCCACGAATTGTTGGACCCTTTGAGATACTAAGACGGATTGGGAAGTTAGCTTACGAGCTAGCCTTACCCCCGAACCTACAACAAGTTCATAATGTGTTCCATGTGTCAATGCTAAGGAAGTATCATCGGGATGCTAGACACATAGTGGAGTACGAGCAGGTGGATATGCAACCAGATCTGACTTACGTGGAGCAACCAGGAAGGATTATAGATTGAAAAGAAACAAGTACTTAGGAGAAAGGTTATCGTGCTAGTCAGGGTGTTGTGGTAGAACCACAATGTGGGAAAATTGACTTGAGAGTTAGAAGGCGCAATGCTAGAAAAGTACCCCCATTTGTTTTTCTATCTGATTCCGGGACGGAATCCTTTTAAGGAGGGGAGACTGTAATAACCCCAAAAATTTTGAACTTTTTGTAACCCTTATGAATAGTGATTTTGCTGATTATGCTGAATAAGAAAATTTTTCATGCCACACTATGTAGGGGTTCTTCTATTGTTATTCTGAGATCTTATTAGTACTCTATATGGTATATAAGTGTATGTAAAGATCGTCATAATCCAAATTCGAACACTTTGATTTTTCCCGAAAATCCACCAGATACCGAAAGAATTGAGTATAAGGTAACAGGATAAGAAGGATTTAAATTCAAGGATTATAAGAGAGGATCAAAAAAGGAATATAATGTATTAAGAAAGGTTAAGGAAACCCAAGTAATAAGATCCCGGGTATGATCCCTCAAACGATAAACGAGAACGAAAGTTAAGCGAACCGTATAGCTGATCAGCGGTCATTAACCAAGTAATTAGGAGCTAATCAAAGAGGTTAGTGATGATGATGTCATCAAACCAATAAGAAGAGGACAAGCATGGGAAGATGACATAAGAATGAAGACCTAAGCATGACCAAAAGGGAAGGAATTGTTGGATGATTGTGAGCCACACAATTTTTACCATGGTAACAAACTAATTAACAGGCAAATCATCACACAAATACCTAGGCAACCAAACAAGAAGCATTTCTTCTCCCCCCTTATTCTTGCTCTCGGCTTTTCCATGAAAAACAAAGGAAAATTTTCAAAACTCAAGCTACACACCTTCAAAAATCAAGAGGTTTGTTTCTTTAGCTTCCATAATTCATAACTTAGATGAGCTATAAGTTTAAGCTCAAGATTCCATGTTTAACATAGCTAATCAATTCATCAAAGTTCTTGGTGAATAGTGTTTTCAAGAAACTAACTTTGTGTTTTCTTATGTTTTCTTCAAGATCCAAGCTTAGTAGAGATAGTTAGTGGTTATTTAAGGCTTCTTAAGTGATTCTCCACTCTCTAAGGAAGGTATAACCCCTCCAAACCCTAACTTTACTTTGAGTATTTGGTTTGGTTTTGTTTGTTATAGTTCATAAGAGCATGATTCTTGTATGTTTAGAGTTTGGTTGGAATTATAATGATTTTGGGTTATAAATCTTGGTTGTTGATTGATGAACCTTAAGTATAGTTAGTAGCTCTTGTTGTGATTGAATAAGATGGATAAAACATGAAGTAATGGACTGATTTAATAGGATTTGGATGAAGTTTGGTTTTATGGTTGATTTGTGGTTGAATGATGGTGGAATGGTATTGATTGGTGGTGGTTTAATATTGAATTGATTGGGTAAAAACTTGGTAATCGCGTAAACATAGCCGTCGTAATGCCCAATTTACTTTAGACTATTTTTGTTCTTAACATCAGGACCCGTGAACTAACTGTTAGGTTTTGACCATTGCCATGATTAGATATTTCATGTTACGAGCTTCGTTTTGATATGTGGTTCGCTTGAATCCGATCTACGGTTTAGGAGAAACGACCGTTTTAATTAACGGCGTTTCGCGAACGGACCATTACCCCTCGCCTTACTTTGAAACCTTGGTTAAGGCCCTTAAATGACTAATTGGAGTATGAAACAATTATGTAAAGTGGATTAGGCAGTTAGTAGGGTACTCGTGAAAGAATAGCCTTAAAATTCTTAATGGTTAAATTATTAAAAATGGTGGAGCCGAGGATACTCGAGCAACTTAAGTGAATCATTAAGCGCAAAAGCGAACGTTAGGGTTCAATTGGTTAAAGTGTAGTTTCTTAAGCGACTGGGGTTTAATTCCGACTTATGTTGTTGTTCATAGGTTATCGGACCCACTCTAAGCTTAAGTCTATCCGGGAGCACTCAGGCAAGTTTTCTACCCGTTATACTGTTGTTGTGATGTAAATATATGTATATGCATTATCTTGTGATAAGTGCATGATTGTTATTAGCAAATCTTGTGATATATTGGAGCATGTGATATGGTATATATGCTTGTCTGTTTCGTAATCTTGATATCTAATTGTTGATTCAATTGCTTATAAGTTGCATAATACCTATGCTAGAGATAAGCAGTAATTGCGTATACCCTTAGTATAGGGGACCCAAAGGTGAACATTTTCTAAACCGGGAGTCGATGTTCCCGATTATATTATATATATATATATAGATATAGTTTTCAAAACTATTAATCGAATAAGGTTTATTCGATAACTTTATTTTTATTAATGAATATTACTTGGAATATTCATTCGAGGACTTATGACTCTGTTATTCTCTTTAATGAATATTACTTTGAATATTCATTCAAGGATTTATAACTCTATTTATTCTATTTAATGAATATTATTTTGAATATTCATTCGAGGACTTATGACTCTGATTATTTACTAAATAATATTCTTTATTTTATTAAAGAATAATGTTTCGATAATCAAACTTATTTTCGATTATTCAAATAAAGATAGTACTTTCATATAAGTATATCTTTGGTTATTTAATATTCATTTCAAATATGAGTTTTAAAACTTCTACTTCAAATTATTTATATAGAGATTAGCCTTATGGGAATATTATTTAAATAATAATATTCAGATATTTTCTAATATATCGGGACTGATTATGTCATTAAATCAGTATTACTCCAAACATTATTAAAAATGTTTTCGAGTCTTCAAAATGATTTTTAAAAGTTAGAGCAGATCCCAAAACTCATTTTGATATTTAAGATCTTCCTTTCGAAGGGGATTTAAATACTCGCTCAAAACCTGAGGGATCCGGCTCAGTGGTGTATTTTACATTCGCAACGAGGTTGCTGTTTTGAGAAAAAATCTTGATTACTTGCCCATCGTTTGGGAAGTAAGTTCATCTATTTGAGTCGGGATAAGCAACATGGGCTCAGTGGGCGTCCATGAAAGTGTAAGTGGCTCAGTGGGAGTCCATCAAATGCGTAAGTGGCTGAGTGGCAGTCCAGCATAAGGTCCTATTACGGCCAGGGTGATGACCAGTGGGGAATTCGTCCATCTACTAGTAGAAAAGGTTACTTATTGGTATCTTTGCCTGATCAGCAAGATATCAGGTTTATGCCAAGGTTTTCTCCTTTCCAAATTCATTGGATATTGCAACTCTGTTTATAATTTTCATAACCGAGGTTTTCAAAGAGTGTATGAAATATATATATAGGTGTATATATATATCGGGACTTAATGAAGTATCTCGTAACTTCATTATTTATAATGATATTTCAAAGATTGAATCTATCCAAGTCTTTTCTTGTAGTCTCATCTATGTGATGAACTTTTGAAACTGATTATACCTTGAACGGTGGTAGTTCAAGTAGTATCCGGGAAAGATATAAGTATATTGGAGTATCTTGTAACTTCATCTTTTAAACTTATATCTAGTAAATGATTATCTTATGCATTTCAAAGATTCTCAGAAAACCGTTGAGACAAGGTTAGATATATGAGATCACCTTGCAACGATATTTTTATACAGTTATAAACTGGAACTCTGTGTATATTACACATGTCAGAGGATTTCAAAGATTCTGAAAAGTATATATGTATATATATATACTAAATATTTTGCGACTTGGTCGCGTTAAGATATCAGCTTGGTTCATTTCTTCTTGACCAAGACTTTCATGAGTACTATGAGAATGCTCATTTATTGTTAATTATTATACATATTATTTCGGTGGGCTTGTTGCTCACCCTTGCTTTCTTCTTTCATCACACAACAACAGATAGAAAAGATGAACATGACCAAACTCCCAATTCGCAAGCGGTTAGGAAACGTTCCACATTTTTCTAGAGGCGTTGATGCCACAGTAGCTGAGGTAGCAATTACCAATAGGCTAGGCTTTCAACTATTGATGAACCAGACTTATGTATATTATGAATTGTAATAATGGCAAAGAAAATGTAAATTTATTCAGAAACCCTTTTAAGGTGTAATGGCATATAATTGTGGAATAAAATGACTCGTGTTATTTTTGGATATTCATCTCTGAGACTATAACTTGTGGTTTGTGTGTTTATTATGGGGTCATAGTACGGAGTAGTTGATTGTTAATTAAGATTGGGTGTTATTAAGGGAAATGGAACTCGTGACGACCCGGATCCCCGACCCCGAATTTGTGGGTGTTACAGAAATGGTATCAGAGCTAAGCGTTATAAACCTCAGAGATGATATGACGTTAAAATAATAAGTTCACTAAGATAATAAGAACTCTTGCCAAGTTCATAGTCGGACTACCTAACATAGTACTGACAGTTAAAACCCTTATGGGAACCCTTACAAATATCGTGATAGAAGCGTAGTTCGTTATCGTATATGGTAGCGGGACTCCGAACCCTGAGGTTGAGGAGCAACAACGCGATGATGTTTTATTACTTATTGGAGATCAGATTGTGGATCCAATGGAGCATCATTCAGAAAGAAGCTTGATTCAAGAATTGAAGAACCTTTACAATTGCTACACATGGATTTATTTGGACCAGTCAACGTGTTGTCCATCTCAAGGAAAATATTTTGCCTAGTAATTGTGGATGATTTCTCAAAGTTCTCTTGGACATATTTCCTAAAGTCTAAAGATGAGGCTAGTGAAATCATCTTAAATCACATAAGGCAAGTCAACAATCATCCTGATTTTAAAATAAGGAGAATCAGGAGTGATAATCGAACTGAGTTCAAGAATTCTGTGATGAGATCATTTTGTGAAGAATATGGGATAATGCATGAGTTTTCTGCAGCAAGAAATCCACAACAAAATGGAGTAGTGAAAAGAAAGAACATATCTCTTATTGAAGCTGCAAGGACAATGCTTGAAGAATCAAAGTTAGCAACATATTTTTTGGTTGAAGCTGTGAATAATGCCTGATACACTCAGAATATTTCTTTGATTAATCAAGCAAAGTGTATGACACTCTACCAATTGTTCAAGAACAAGAAACCAACTCTAAATTTTCTTCATATCTTTGGCTGCAAATGTGTTATCTTGAGGAATCAAACTGATCAACATGGGAAGTTTGATGCTAAAGCAGATGAAGGAATTTTTATTGGATATGTTATGGGAAAGGCATATAGGGTCTACAATCTAAGAACCAACATTGTTATAAAATCAATACATGTTGTGTTTGATGACAAAAAGATTGAAGGACTGCAAGATGGAGATTTCCATGAAAGCCTCAAGTTTGATAATGTGGAGATGATTAGTGATGATAGTGATGATGAAAGTGATCAAGAAACGGTGAATAAGGATAATGCAGAAAAATCTACAACTAATGAAGCACATGATCCAACATCTGTCGAGTTACATAATGCTTCATCCGTCAGGAGACAATCTGCCTTATCCGTCGTGAGACAATCAGCTTCATCCGTCGGGACACAAAGTGCACCATCCGTCGGGTCATTAAGAGAAGCTGAAAGTCATAATAGATCACTTACAGAAAGATTCAAAAACTCAGGGGGAGTTTCTAATAATCAAAACTCAGTCACACATCAAGAAAACAATGAGGCCTCTTCATCTAGAGCTAATCTACCTCAACAAAGGAAATAGACTAAAGATCACCCTTTTGAGCTCATCATTGGTGATGCATCTTTTAGAGTTCAAACAAGGAGAGCAACTCAAGAAGAATATCTATATAGCAGCTTTCTATCTAAGGAAGAACCAAAGAAGGTAGAAGAAGCTTTGTTGGATCCTGATTGGATTTTAGCTATGCATGAGGAGCTAAACCAATTTGAAAGGAATAAAGTATGGAAGCTGGTACCCAAGTCTAAAAAAAATCCAATTGACACCAAATGGGTATTCAGAAACAAGATGGATGAAAATGGCATGGTAGTCAAGAACAAAGCTAGATTGGTTGTTAAGGGCTATTGTCAACAAGAAGGAATAGATTTTGATGAAACTTTTGCTCCTGTTGCAAGACTTGAAGCCATCAGAATTTTCTTAGCTTATGCAACTCATGCCAATTTCAAAGTCTATCAAATGAATGTCAAAAGTGTTTTTCTGAATGGAGATTTGGAGGAGGAAGTCTATGTTAGCCAGCCTCCTGGTTTTGAAGATCCAAATTTCCCAAATCATGTCTACTATCTTTTGAAAGCACTTTATGGATTGAAGCAAGCACCTAGAGCCTGGTATGACACTTTATCAAAGTTTCTTTTGGAAAACCACTTCACAAGAGGTACTGTTGATAAAACTTTATTCTTTAGAAATATTAATGGCTCTAGTATACTTGTTCAAATTTATGTAGATGATATTATATTTGGCTCTATATATGAAAAAGTTTGCAAAAAGTTTGCCAAATTGATGCAAAGTAAATATAAAATGAGCATGATGGGAGAACTAACTTACTTTCTTGGTTTGCAAGTTAAGCAAGTTAGTGATGGAATATTCATTAGTCAAACTAAATACATTCATGATCTTTTAAAGAAGTTTGATCTAATGGATTGCACATCTGCAAAAACTCCCATGGCCACTGTAACTAAGCTTGAATTAAACACTACTAAAAAGTCTATGGATATTTCAAGCTATAAGGGTATGGTTGGCTCACTTCTGTACTTAACAGCTAGTAGGCCAGATATAATATTTGCTACTTGTCTTTGTGCTAGATTTTAGGCTGATCCTAGAGAATCTCACCTAGTAGCTATTAAGAGAATTTTCAGATACCTCAAGGCAACACCAAAACTTGGCATTTGGTACCCTAGAGATTCTGGTTTTGATCTAACTGGTTATTCAGATGCAGATTATGCAAGTTATAGAATAGACAGAAAAAGTACAACAGGAACCTGTCAATTTCTAGGGAACAAGCTTGTGTCCGGGTTCAGTAAAAAGTAAAATTAAGTTTCTACTTCTATAACTGAAGCTGAATATATTGTTTCTGGTAGTTGATGTGCACATATTTTGTGGATGAAAAACCAATTGTTGGAGTATGGTCTACAAGTGGATAGAATTCCTATTTTCTGTGATAACACAAGTGCAATTGCCATCACTGAAAATCCAGTGCAGCATTCAAGAACAAAGCACATAGACATCAAGTACTACTTCATAAGGGAACATGTGATGAATGGTACTGTGGAACTGCATTTTATTCCAAGTGAAAAATAACTTGCAGATATCTTTACCAAGCCACTTGATGAATCCACCTTTTCAAGGTTGGTAAGTGAGTTAGGTATGCTTAATTATTCCTGAATCATTTCAGATATTTTTGCAAGTTTTAATGCAGCAAGAAATTTAATTGATTTTTTTGTATTGGATGAAATTTTGGCTAAGTCAAAATTTACATCCCGACGGATGCTCATTATCCATTGAGTTTGATAATCCGTCGGAATATTAATTGTTAATAAAATTCAATTATTTTTCTGGAGTATTTTATAACTCGATGGATAACTGATTTATTCTCATCCGTCAAATTATCTCAATCCTAGCCGTTAAATTTTTGAACATTATCCATCGGGTATACTTACAGTTTGTAAGCATAACACGACGGATAATTGAAGGAATTTTTACAGTTTATTTATTTCTAAATGACTATTTTGGGAAATTTTTATTGGTCTCTTTATTTTACTTTGTTATTTTTGATAGTTTATTTCTGAGATAGTATAAAAGAAGAATTCATTTTTATTCTATTCTTTTATCATTCTCAAGATTCAATTGCTCTAACTTCTCTCTTCTCCAAAGCAAAACTTTTCTCTACAACTTTCAAATCTTTATCAATGGCACCTGTAGTGAAAATCATGTCCCAAACTGGTTATATCTATGAAAAGAATAACTTCACAGCTCTAGTGAACAAGGAGATTCAACAGTCTGGAGATTATCACAAAATGATGGATTTTGTGAAAAGCTGTAAACTCAACTATTCTATGCTGGAATCTCCCATCATCTACAGTGAGGTTGTAGAGGAGATATGGACAACTGCAGTGTACAACTCAACTGACAAGACCATCACTTTCACTCCTAAAGGTAAGCAGGTTTGCATTAATAGTGATATTGTCAAAGCATGCTTTAGAATTCCTGATAATACTGTTACTACTCCACACACGACACTGATATAGTTAACATGCTAAATTCTATGGGCAATGCACTCACTACCTCTAAATTAAGTGAAATTAGAAGGTCGGGTCTTAGAAAAGAATGGAGTTATCTGTGTGATGTGGTAACTAAAGTATTTTCTGGTAAAATCAGTAACTTTAATTCTATTAATATAACATGCTTTACATGCTAGTTACTGATAAGTATTTCAATTTCAGTGACTTGGTCTTGTTTGAGTTAGGTTTTAAGTTAGGAGAACTCAATAAGAGAGGTAGAAGTTTCTATTATGCTAGATTTATTATGATGCTTGCTAACCATTTCATTGAGAACATTGTGATTGAGAACCCAACCAACAAGCTGAATTGTTGGGTTCAAGAAAAAAGAATAATTGCAGATCTTAATAGAGCAAACCACCACAAAGAGGTGCCCCTCTTCTATTTTCCAGTTATGGAGGGACCTCAAGTAAGTGAGGTAATTTCTTTTGTCTCCACTTTTCCAACCTCACATACTTCTTTGACTTCAAATGTAGCAATGACATTTATATCAATGACCCAACATATGCCTACCCAAGCTACTAAACCACATATTTCAAAATCCAAGTCTAAGAAAGCCCCCTCTGGTTTCTTTCAAAAGAAACCAGTTGCAAAATCCACTAAAACCAAAGAGGGGAGTGTGAAGGAGGGTAAGCAAGGTGAGGGACAGGGTGAAAATCAAAGAAACCCTAAGGATAAGGCTGGTGAGAAGAGTGTACCCAAACCTAGCCAAACCACAGTTTCACAACAGACTATGGTTGTTAATAAGGAAATAAGCTCAATTCTAGTTTCATCCTCCCAAAAGGATGTTACTATTGAAACAAGCTCCCAACCAGGAGCACAGGTCAAGAGGGGTAAGGATACTAGCTCACCACAAACTTATGCTAGAAAGAAAAGATCAAAAGCCCTTGGGGATGCACAGGGCACACACACAGTGCAAACCGGTGCTAAAGACCCAGTCACTGCACCATCTCAAAGTCAGATTGATGTGGCTCCAATAAATGTGGAGTCACAGCCAAAATCTCTATTAATTGAAGCACCTAATACACCAAATTCTCCCACACACTCACTGGATGTTGACATGATAAATACATCACTTCCAAATTCTTCATCTTTAACTCTATTAGAGAAGCCAAATATCCAAGAAAGTGAGCATCATCTTTTAGATGATTTTTTGGCTCACTTTATTTCTGAGTCTGTTGAGACATCTGTGCCAAAATTTTCATCAATCTGCATAGAGTCTACAATAGTCTCCACTCCAAACTCATTCATTTCTTCTATCCCGATGGATATTCATCATCCGTCGAGTAGTGATTGTATCCCGACGGATAAGCCTAACAGCAGTCATCCGTAGGATGGCCAAACTACTATCCCGATGGATATTCCTCATCCATCGGGTGTCTCTACATAACTTAAAATTTCTTCAATTCTCACAAGTGTAGAAGACTTAGGAGTGGTATAATCAGTCTTAGGGCTGAGGGAAGGGAGTGAATTGAGTGAGAGGCTGGGTTGCTCCCAGGAAAAAGGAGAGAATAAGGGTGAATCCATGTCGTCCATTTCTTCAGGAATGGAAAAAGTGAGTGAGAGGAGTCCCACCTTAGATGGTGAAGGTGAGGGTGTGAGGGTGGGAAGCCAAGGGGAGCCCTTGATGCAAAAAGAGAGAGAGCATGAGAGAAAAGCAGGTACAGGAGTGATAAGGATGGAATCCATTGCAAGTGAGTCAATGAGTGTCAATGATGTAGGAAGGAAAAAGCTATTTCAGTAAGAATATCAAGTTGTCATAGAATCTATTTCCCTGGAAGCTGAGACATTTACTCATCTTCTTACAACTTACCAAACTCTAGCTGTGCAGGGCAATGAGGAGGCTGAAAAGATTCTAAATTTAGTGCACACTACACAATCTCTTCAAAGAGCAAAATATGCAATCACTGCTATGCCTTCCAACACTGGAAGTGATTTTGAACTGGCTGAAGATTCATTTGGGGATGTTGGTGGGGATGATGAGGAAGACAGCATGAACATAGGGTGAGATGCAGATGTTCCTACCTGGATGCTAACAAAAGAATGTTCCTACTCACATCTCCAATCAACACTATTCAAACTGATCCATGACACCCAAACAGCCATTCAAGCATCTACTAATGCAAGAACAAAGAAGCTACTCATAGCTCACCTTGAAGCACTCCAACTGCATAAAATTCAAGCCCTCCAACACAGTCGGAGTGTGGATGAAATCAAGCAAGAAATTTCTGAAGTAAAATAGGATTTTATAGCAAGGTTGGATGCTAGAATTCCTGGAACCACCATGACTAAAATATCTCACAAGCTAAGGAAGGAGGCTGATCTCAATAGAAAAGTTAAGGCCATGGACTCAAGATTATCTGATGTAGAGAAGTCAATGGCCAAGATACTCACTAATCAAGAAACTCAGACTGCTCTACTCCAACAATTGGTGGCTGCTCAACTCCCTCTCACTCAACAACTTGATGCTAACAAAAAGAGGGAGAAAGGCTCAAGTAAGGGGGAGAAAGGCTCAAGTGAGGGGGAGAAACAACTCAACATACAAGTTAGAAAAGTGATTGTGCCAGCAATTGCTTTCCCAAAGCCACCAGTCATGGACAAAATTGACATCATAAATCTGGCAACAGGAAAACTAAACACAGATGACAAATTACTAAAGATTGATGTAGCTGAGAAGGAGTTGAAAGAAAAATAGAGAAAGATAGATAAAGAAATTCAACAAAAGTTTGGGCCAAATCAGAAGCCAGACAAAACATTCATTCATCACTCTCAAGTCAAGAACATTTATGTAAATGAAATGAGTATAAATTATCTAGAAAAGGCCAAACATCTTGCATCAAGTCTCCGAAAGTAGATTTAATCATGAAGCCTAAAAGAAATTACTCAAAGTTCTTAGACAAAAATCCTATGGATATTGTGTATGAGACACCTAGGCCAGATGAGAAGAAGTTGTTGGCTAGGTCAATTGACTTTTACAAAGATCCAGATGATTCAGCACTCAAAAGAAGATTAGCCAATATTTACAGAAATGGGAAGGAAATTTTTATGGTGCCTACACACCCCATATTTGTGGAAGCTAAGAAGGAAGAGAAAGAAAGAATTAGGCAAGAAAAGAAGTAAGCTGCTCAGGATGCTAAAAAGCTTAAACAAAAGAAGAAGCAAGCTGCTATCTTGGCCAAGCTTCAAGATGTAAAAACCAAAACAGAAATTCCTGCACAACCAACTGTAATTGCTGAACCTAAGGATCTGAAAGTGCAAGAAGAACCACAACAGAAAAGAAGATTCAGATACAAACTCCATTCTAAGAGAAAATTAGACTTTAGTGATGAGGAAAAAGGAAGACCACATTCCCAAAAAAACTACAACTTCAATACAGACATCAAAACCCTCAGTGGTATTTGAAGAATTCAAGGTGGTGGATCCAACTAAGAACATTCATGGTGAACCCATTATTCATAAGGATGAGCCAGTAGACTTGGATAGTTTGCCAATTCCTAAGCTAAACTTTCCTATAAAACCAGTGACTCTCAAATCCAAGACCCTAGTCAAATCTCAATTCACAGTCCATAAAGGAGATATGTTGTACATTTGTGACATCAAAGAGTTTTCTGACATTAACCTCTACTTAGATGAATTGGAAGAAGTTAGAGGAATTGATGCTCACAAACATCTTCCTGATAGACTGGTATTCAAATATAAGGGAGGAAAAGAGATCATATGGCCACTTCACATGATTCTTCTAGAAAGCCAATCGGTGCTAATAAAGATCTACTCATCTTTCAAAAAGAACTTTGGATACCATGTATAATGACTCGTGTATTTTTGTATTATTTAAATGCATAATTATGGAATTATTAAATAAATAAAATATGTGTATAGCTTTTGTCAGCTCGGTGTTGTTTTATTATTATGTATGTGTGATTTATGGGGTACCGGGTTGCTCTTGTAATTAATTATGAAGTTGTGTTAAATTGTTTTCACTTTCAAAAGTGAATTTAATGCAAATTTATTTGCATAAATATTTGGAATGCCTCTAAAATTGTTTTTATGGTTTTATAATTATAATAATATTAGTTAGGATTTTATAAAATTTAGAAATCAATATTTTACCAATTATTTAGCCCTCATGATTTTCTGATTGCATTTATTTGAAAAACAATTCGTATTTAATTCCAGAATTCTTCAAAAATTTTGAATCTAATATTTATTTAAGTTTGGAATGTTCTGAGAATTTTAAATTTCTTTTGGGGATTTTCGGGATTAATTTCACCCGCGCGTTGACTCGATAACTTATTAAAAACAGGTATAAATTACGTTATAGAATTTTTTTTAAAATTACGAAATTTATATTTTTATTAATTTCGGGGTATTTGTAACATTTTAAGAATTTATTTGGAATTTTCAGAATTATTTTTATTCGCACAATCATATCGTTAAATGCAAATTTCGGGTCAAATAAAGCCTGCAATTGAAAATTCAGTACACGTGTGCTTTTCTCAGGCATGTTCTTGTCTCGTGTCTGTCTATAATTGGCTGTTAATTGATAAGGATAGAAAAAAATGTAGCAGTCGTCCTTGTTCTCTCTTTTTCCTTCGCGCGTGTACAGCCTCTCGGCTCTCATCTCTGGAAAATCCCTCTCTCGATCAATCCATGTTTCATTTCTCTCTAAATTTTTATCTTCCTTTCTCTCTCAGTTCTGTATCGCCGCTATTTCCATCTTTTCCGGTAAGCTCCGGCCGGTGCTCGATTTTTCCGATTGTGAACTCCGATATGTTTTGCTTGTTGTATGTATATACATGTGTGCGTGCGTGTGTGTGTGTAGATGTGAGTGTGTGGGTGCGGGGTTGTGCTTGTTGTGTGCAGCCCCCGCCAGTGTGTTTGTTGTCTGTGGTCTCATTCTTTTTCTGGTCGTATTTCGGCCGTATGTTGCCGTGTGTCTCTGTGCAGTTGGGTTGTGAGTAAATTATTGCTCTGTTTTTCTTCTGATTGGGCATTACTGATTGGGAATCCTTTATTATTATCTGCAAGAATTAAATGAGTAAATATTTATGAAATAAATGTTTTCATGTGGGAAATATTAATTTATCGGTGAAATTCGCGTTGGAAACCCTAATTGATCGGGTACCCGCGAATTTCGCCGCCGTCGGCGATGAACATTCTTGAGCTGACGGTTGACTGTGATGACGCGGTTCTGAGTCCTAATAGAAATAAATGATAAATGTATGAATTTATTTATGCATTTGAAGTGAGATAATAGTTATATAATATTACTATTCAAGATTAGGAGTGTGATTATAATGGTTGATTAATGGTGGGGTTGAACTGGTGATTGGGACTCGTGATTGGATTGTTGGATTGTGGTAGTTGTGAATTTAATTATTGTTGGTTTGGCATCAAATAGTTTCGACGGGTAGTCCGATAAACGAAGGAGACGCTGCCCGATTTTCGGGAAATTGACCTACGGAAATGCGGGAGCGTATCCGATGATTATCAGGACGTCGAGTAGCTATACAAATACATATGTGTTTTATACGAAACTTGATTGCATGATGTAATGAAATAATTTACTAAAATCAATAACCCTAATTTCATAAAATGACGAGTATACTTATTTTTGTGGAAACCAACACTGAGCCGATTTTTGGGAACGTGAGCCCTAATTGTTGTGTGTGTTATTATAATATGAATAATTACGAGTCGGGTTATGGTATCGTATGGGTAGGTTGTAAGTGAGGATATGTCAAGCATACCTGGTCGTCTAACGTAGGATATTTTGACTCTGTAGGTTCCAGTTGAAGGACTCCGGAAGTGATATTGAACTAAAGATAACCTAGTGATCAGTCGACAAGCGTAGCGAGGTTCCAAGCGAGGGACCTGAATGTTAAAGTCGGATCCAGGATAGTATGACAGTAGGGCGATAAAGCCTGAGCGTTCGAGTTAGCTCAAAGTCGATCAGTAATAGTTGTAAAGCTCTGCAAGGCAAGTACCCCTGACCATTCTTTTATAGTTCAGTACATATGAATAGCTAAATGTTTTATTCGCGTAATAGAACAGAAACGTTTTAAGTTACGTATCCCCTATAGTTATAAATCATTGTTTTAACCCTGTTTTGGGGAAAAGTAACTTCAAAAGGTACCTATCTCGAATGAAATGATTTGTGAACTTGATTTTATATGTGTGCTGGTAAAATGAATGGTTTTGGAAATGAGATAGGTACAAGTGTTTTGAAAACTGGGTAAAACGATCAGATATGGAATACATAGGGGCCAGAGTAGGCCTATTGAGGTGGCGTAAGAGGCTAATTCGGTTGCTCGGACTATATAACCTATTAGTCCAGCATGTCAGAGACCTAGCTAGTCTCTGAGTTCCGGGACAGGTAAATGGGATGGTAGTTAGAGCCGTCTGGTGTTGATAGCCTGATCAGCTGTCTTCACATATCCGTACGTATTTGATTTGGCTTTGTGGTTCCCGTAATGGAACAAGTAGTTTATATAGTGGATTTGGAAATGAAAATGGCATGCTAAAATTAAACTCTGGTATTTGTTCACAGCACGCTACTGATGTTATTGTTTTAAAGAGCATGCTAGTTTTGATATCCAGTTTATACAATGTTTACTTGTTTCCTAATAGTTATGAATTCTGTTCCTATAGCTGCTTTACTTTAAATCGTTTTTACTTGTTATTCATATAGTGGTACTGCTGAGCAATTGATTGCTCACCCTTGAAGAATGTTTCATATATGTATTGCAGATGCCTAGAGGATTCTTCCGTGATAGTCAGGGCAGAGTTCCAGTTTATTCTGCATCGGGCTCCTCTTAGGTAGTTGTGTTGGACCAAAGTTGGTATATTGAGTTGTTGTATTAAGATAGTATTGTCAATATTGTTGTTAGTAAGTTGGTTTTGTGATGATTGTAACCTAAGTCATACTTAAACCTGGAAAAGGCCTTGGAAATAGGGGTCGTGGTTATGTGTAATTAGTGGTTCAAACTATATTATGTTTGTTATTACTATTGTTAGTGACGTCAACTCCTGACCCCGGGGTTAAGGCCGTCACACCATGTGACTGCTAGAAAATTAATTTTAAAGAAGATTGAGGAGCTGAGGAGTAATAGAGCCAAAGATGCACTTCCAAAAACTCTGTCAATTCCCTTCACAGGAAAGGGAATGCATTTGAGGCCTTATTGGTTGAGGCAATTCAGGGATGAAAAGGGAGTTAGAAGATTTTTCAGATTGGAGGACCAGTTAAGTATCTCTAGCAATGAGACTCTATTGGAAATGCAAGGAATGCTAGATCTCTCAGAAGCTGATGAACTTGAATTCCATACACAACTCCAAAATCAGATAGAAGAGAACAACATGAGGCTTGGGAAGAAATCCAGACAATTAAGGAAATAAATTTATCTGCTCAGACTAGAGGAGCACCTTGATAATGATTGTGAGCTATTCTTTGTGTACTTTGCTTTGTTCAATTTTCAGTAAATTTTGCAGCACTTATCAGCTTTATCTACTATTTTCAATTTGTATTTGTAGAGTGTTTTGTTATCATCAAGTTTCTCTTAATTTATGGCTACAATTCCAATAGACATAAATTGAGGGAGATTGTTAGGAATATGTTGTGAACTTGATTATAAATTAAACAAAATATCTTAGTATATTTAACTTAGTGAATTTTGTAGCACTCGAAGGATGATCAAATATAGTCCCAAAGGATGATTCAATATAATCCCGACAGATGATGATTTGATATCCATCAAGTGAGTAGCTTATGTAATAATAAGTAGTGTATCACATTTCTGTAAACAACTTTGTGTAGATTCTGCAGGAGCTTATGAGTCATGTTGACTACTAGTAGATATGCAGAATAGGTTGATTAATTATAAATATGAAATGTCTTGTAATTCTGCATAAGTGAAATGGAGTCAAGTGTCAATGTAATAACCCCAATTTTTGGAAATTTTGGAAACCCTTATGAATAGTGTTTTGCTGAATAAGAAAACATTTCATGTCACACTATGTAGGGGTTCTTTTATTGATCTTCTGGGATATTATTAGTACTCTATGTGGTATATAAGTGTATGCAAAGATCGTCAGAATCCAAATCCGAACACTTTGATTTTTCCCAGAAATCTACCAGATATAGAAATAATTGAGTATAAGGTAACAGAATAAAAAGGATTTAAATTCAAGGATTATAAGAGAGGATCATAAAAAGGAATATAATGTATTTAGAAAGGTTAAGGGAACCTAAGTAATAAGATCCCGGGTATGATCCCTCAAACGATAAACGAAAACGAAAGTTAAGCGAGCCGTATAACAGATCAGCGGTCATTAGGCAAATAATTAGGAAGTTAATCAAGGAGGTTAGGGATGATGAGGTCATCCAACCAATAAGAAGAGGGCAAGTAAGGGATGATGACATCACAAGGTGACATAAGCATGACATAGGGGGGAAGGAGGTGTGGTTGATTTAAAACCACACAAAGTTCATGGTTAAAAGGGTAATTAACCAAAATCAAGCTAAAAACAACCAACCAACAATCATTTCACCCAAAACACAAAGATTATTTCATTTTCTTCACCTTGCTCTTGGCTTCTTCTTCTTTTCCAAAGCAAGAATTTCAAAATTCAAGTTCCAAGCTTCCTTAATTGGTAAGATAATTATCTAGTACTCCTTATGCATAGATATAGCTATCCTATAAGTTTAAGCCTCCAAATCATTCACAATCTTCTCCAAGAAATCAATGAAGAAGATAATGAATAGTGATTTCAAGATTTTTAACTTGATTTTTCTTGTTTTTCCTTTAAGATCCAAGCATCCCTAAGACATCTCAAGGCTTCTTAAGGCTTCCTAGCTACTCCAATCACTTCAAGGAAGGTATAACATCTCTAAACCCTAGCTTTACTTTGTATATTAGGATGATTTTGATTGTTATGGTAAAAGAGTAGCTTGATGCTTGTAGGTTTAGAGTTTGGGTTGGAATTGTAGTGAATTGAATGTTGAATCTTGTAGATTAGTAAAGGACTTAAGTATAGTTTTAAATTCATGTTGAGAATAACATAAATTGGAGAATTTGAGGTTTTGGGGCTGTTGTAGTGTGATATGGTTGGATGTTGGTTGTATTAATGAATTGGGGTTGATTGGTGGTTGTTTTGGAATGGTATAAATTTGGGAAATCGCGTAAACATAGCTGTCGTAATGTCCGATTTACTTTAGACTGCTTTTGTTCATAACATTAGGACCCGAGAATTCCCTGCTAGGTTTTGACCATTGCCTTCTTTAGATAGTTCATGTTACGAGCTTCGTTTTGATATATGGTTCGTTTGATTCCGATGCACGGTTTAGGAGAAACGGTCGTTTTAAGTAACGATGTTTCGCGAACGAACCATTACCCCTCGCCTTACTTTGAAACATAGGATAAAGACCTTAAAGGACTAATTGGAGTATGAAACATTTATGTAAAGTGTAATAGGTAGTTGGTAAGACACTCGCGAAGGAATCGCCTTAAAACTCGTAATTGTTAAATTATTAAAAATGGTGGAGCCGAGGGTACTCGAGTGACTTAAGAGAATCAGTAAGCGCAAAGCGAGCGTTAGAGTCTAATTTGGTTAAAGTATAGATTTACAAGTGACTTTGGTTTAATTCCAACTTACATGTTGTTTATAGGTTACCAGACTCGTCCCAAGCCATTTATAACCCCCAGTCGCTCAGGCAAGTTTTCTACCCGTATAAACTGTTGTTGTGATGTATATGTGTATGTGCATGATCTTGTGATAAATGCATATTTGTTATTAGCAAATTCTTGCGATATATTGGAGCATGTGATATGGTATATATGCATGCCTGTTTCGTATTCTTGATTTATATATCTGTTGGTTCAAATGCTTATTAGTTGCATAATACCTATGCTAGAGATAAGCAGTAGTTGCGTATACCCTTAGTATAGGGGACCCAAAGGCGAACATTTTCTAAACCGGGAGTCGAAGCTCCTGAGTATATATATATATATATTTATATATATATATGGATATAGTTTTCAAAACTATTGATCGAATAAGGTTTATTTGATAACTTTATTTTATTTAATGATTATTAATTGGATATTCATTTGAGGATGTATGACTCCGTTTATTTTATTTAATGAATATTATTTATAATATTCATTCGGGGGCTTATGACTCCGCTTATTTTATTAAATAATATTCTTTATTTTGTTAAAGAATAATGTTTCGATAATCAAACATACTTTTGATTATTCAAATAAAGATAGTACTTTCGTATAAGTATATCTTTGGTTATTTAATATTCATTTCAAGTATGAGTTTTAACACTTCTACTTCGATTATTTTTATAAGGATTATCCTTATGGGAATATTATTTAAATGATAATATTCAGATATTTCTAATATATCGGGACTGATTTATTTTAATAAATCAGCAGTACTCCAAACATTCTTAAAAATGTTTTTGAGTCTTCAAAATGATTTCTAAAAGTTAGGGCGGATCCCAAAACTCATTCTTTTATATTTAAGATCCTCCTTTCGAAGGGGATTTAAATACTCGCTCAAAACCTGGGGGATCTGGGTCTGTGGTGTATTTTACATTCGCAACGTGGTTGCTGTTTTGAGAAAACAATTTGATTACTTGCCCAACGTTCGGGAAGTAAGTCCCTCTAATTGAGTCGGCATAAGCGACAGACCGGGGTACGGTCTATCAAAGTGTAAGTGGCTGGGTGGCAGTCCATCAATACGTAAGAGGCCGGGTGGCGGTCCAGTACAAGGTCCTTATGTGGCCAGGGTGATGACCTGTGGGGGATTCATCCATCTACTAGTAGAAAAGGTTACTTATTGGTATCTTTGCCTGATCAGCAAGATATCAGGTTTATGCCAAGGTTTTCTCCTTTCCAAAATTCATTGGATATTGCAACTCTGTTTATAAATTTCATAACAGAGGTTTTCAAGGAGTGTATGAAATGTATATATATAGGTGTATATATATATCGGGACTTAATGAAGTATCTCGTAACTTCATTATTTATAATGATATTTCAAGGATTGAATCTATTCAAGTCTTATCTTGCAGTCTCATCTGGGTGATGAACTTTTGAAACTGATTATAACTTGAACGGTAGTAGTTCAAGTAGTATTCGGATATAAGTATATGGGAGTAGCTTGTAACTTCATCTTTTAAACTTATATCTAATAAATGATTATCTTGTGCATGTCAAAGATTTTCGGAAAAATGTTGAGACAAGGTTAGATATATGAGATCACCTTACAACGATATTTTATACAGTTATAAATGGGAACTCTGTGTATATTATACATGTCAGAGGATTTCAAAGATTGTGAAAAGTATATATATACATATATACTGAATATTTTGTGACTTGGTCGCGGTAAGATATCAAACTTGGTTCATTTCATCTTGACCAAGACTTTCATGACTACTATGAGAATGCTCATATATTGTAAATCATTATACATATTATTTTGGTGGGCTTGTTGCTCACCCTTGCTTTCTTCTTTCATCACAGAACATCAGATATACAAGATGAACAGGACCAAGCTTCCAATTCGCAAGCGGTTAGAAAATGTTCCGCAGTTTTCTGGAAGCGTCGATGCCGCCGTAGCTGAGGTAGGAGCTACCAATAGGCTAGGTTTTCAACTATTGATGAATCAGACTTATGTATAATATGAATTGTAATAATGGCAAAGAAATGTAAATTTATTCAGAACCTTCTTGAGGTGTAATGGCTTATTATGTGGAATAAAATGACTTGTGTTATTTTTTTGGATATTCATCTCTGAGACTATAACTTGTGGTGTGTGTGTTTATTGTGGGGTCACAGTACAGAGTAGTTGATTGTTTATTAAGATTGGGTGTTATTAAGGGAAATGGAACTCGTGACAACCCGGATCCCCGACCCCGGATTTGGGGGTGTTACAGTCAAATAGCTACCCGACAGATGATCAACAATGCTACCCGACAGATGATCAACAAAGCCACCCGACGGATAACAAGCATGTACCCGAAGGATGATCAATTCAAATATTTGTTGACAGTGACAACACAGTCACATGCGTTGGGTGTTTGCAAAAGGAATGTAGCAGCCTGTTTAGCTGGAAATTGAGAATAAAGAAGCATTATCATTTCCATGCAAGTTATGAAGATTTTCAAATATGCTGGAATAGAGTAATGGAGCAGCATGGAGTTAGACTTGATAGGTTTTGTTTTATTATCCTGTCTTATTGCCATGTAAACTTGGTGATATATAAACCAAGTGTAACTAGTAAAACAAACTCAACTAAGCAAACACATTTAGGAGAGAAATAAAAAAAGCTGTATTTGTCAAAAATTTCTCTATAGTTTGTTTGTTCAACTTATAAAGCAGCTGTGAGCCAATTTGAGCTACAGAGAGTTCTCAAATCGATATATATATATATATATATTTGGTGGATACATTCAAATCCACCAAAAAGTTTTAAAGACCTGTGTTTTTATTACTTTGTGTTTGATTTATTTAACTCGTTCATTCCGCACTTTGCAAATCAAAACACATATATATATATATATATATATATCTGTCGAGTTAGAACTATTTTAAAATCTTGAAAAAGTAGCCAGAATTACATTCAACCCCCCATTCAGTAATTCTTGTTGTATTGTTAGGGAATAACACTTATTGATAATGCCTTGTTTGGATCAGTTAATGTCTTATCTATTTCTAGAAAGAAATATGCACTGATGATGGTGGTTGATTACTCAAGGTATACATGGGTAGAATTTATACATTCAAAGGATGAAACTCCACACATAATTATTGAACGCATAAAAAAAGTTGAAAAGCAGGCTAAATATAAAAAATGTGTAAAAAGATTGAGAAGTGATAATGACAGAGAATTCAGAAATGTAGTATTGAGTGAATTTTGCAAAGACAAAGACATTGTTCAAAAATTTTCAGCTGCAAGAACACCTCAATAAAATGGTGTTTTTGAGAGGAAAAATAGAACTCTAATTGAAGCTTCGAGAACAATACTGCAAGATGCCAATCTACCAACAAGTTTTTGGGAAGAAGCTATGAACATTGCATGCTATACTCAAAACAGATATTTGATTAACAAATAACCTTGGCAAATCACCCTACTCAATTCTATCAAAAAGAAAGACACTATTATGAAGCATCTGCATGTGTTTGGAAGCAAATGCTTTGTGCTCAAGGACAACTCTGAATATGCGGGAAAATTTGACTCAAAAATTTTTGAAGCAATTTTTTTAGGATATTCATTGGAGAGAACTGCCTACAGAGTTTATGTGCTTGAATATAAGAAAATTATGGAAAGCACATATATGACTTTTGATGATGACACGTGTCTAGGCTTGGAATGCCTTGATGAAAATGAAGTTGAAGCTTTGAAGTTTGAAAATCTCAATATTGACAGTGATTCCAAGGATGATGTTGAGATCAACACAGAAGATAGAATGGAGCAAGAAAAACCTGATCAAATGATCCACGAAAATGTAAATTTTAATCAAGAAAGAATTTTACCTGAATTTGATGGCACAAACTCAGGGGGAGAAGAAGATGGTGGTTCTGCAAGTCATTCCAATAATGAGAACAATTCTAGTTAACAAGATCACACCAGGAAATGGGATAGAAGTCACACCTTAGATGCAATAATTGGTGATCCCAATACTGGAGTGAAAACTAGAAGTGCTACTGCAAATGAATGCTTGCATGCATATTTTATGTCTCAAATTAATCCAAAGAAAACTGAAAAGGCCTTGTTTGATCCTGACCGGATAACTTCCATGAAAGAAGAATTAAATCAGTTTGAGAGAAGTAAAGTTTGGGAATTAGTTCCTGCACCAAGAAATAGAAGCATTATTTGAACAAAATGGGTGTATAGGAACAAGATGGATGAAAATGGAATTGTGACAAGGAACAAAGCAAGACTGGTTGCTAAAGGCTACTCATAAGAAGAAGGAATTGACAATAATGAAACTTTTGCTCCAGTTATAAGACTTGAAGCAATAAGAATTTTTCTCACATTTGCTGCATACTCAAATTTTAAGGTGTATCAAATGGATGTGAAAAGTGAATTCCTCAATGGTAAATTGGAAGAGGAAGTCTATGTGCAATAGCCCCTGGCTTTGAAGATCAAAAATTTACAGACTTTTGTTTATAAATTTTTAAAGGCTCTTTATGGATTGAAGCAAGCACCTAGAGCATGTTATGACACACTGTCAAAATTCTTGATCAAACATGGATTTACCAATAGAATAATTGATAAGACTATATTCTACAACAAGTATAGTGATGATATTATCCTAGTTCAAATCTATATGGATGACATCATTTTTGGTTCTAATGAGAAGTTGTGTCAAAGATTTTCAAGACTCATGCAGAGTGAATATGAGATGAGCATGATGGGAGAGCTCAGTTACTTCCTTGGCCTTCAAGTTAGTCAAAGAAGTGATGGCATCTTCATCAGTCAAACCAAATATGTTAAAGATTTATTAAAGAAGTTTGGAATGGTTGACTGCTCACCTGCATCTACACCAATGTCTATAGCTACCAAGTTGGATGAAGATAAGAAAGGAAAACGTGTAGACATATCAAGCTATAGAGGAATGATTAGATCTTTGTTATACTTAACTGCTAGTAGACCAGACATCATGTTTGAAAAATGTCCGTGTGCTAGATTTCAAGCAAATACCAAATAATCACATTTGATGGAAGTAAAGAGAATTTTCAGATATTTGAAGGGAACAACAAACTTGGAATGGTGGTATCCTAAGGGAACTGGTTTTGAAGCTATTCAATACACATATGCAGATTTTGATGGATGTAGGGTTGACAGGAAGAGTACTAGTGGAAGCTTTCAATTTCTTGGTCAAAGACTTGTATCTTGGTATAGTAAGAAATAACAATCTGTGTCAACTTCTACAACTGAGGCTAAATATAGAGTTGCAGGAAGTTTTTGTGCTCATGTGCTTTGGACTAGAAATTAACTAATGGATTTTGACCTAGTGTTATACAAAACTCCAATCATGTGTGACAATACTAGTTCCATATTTATTGTTGCTAATCCAGTTAATATTCTAGAAGCACATTGATCTAAGGTACCATTTTATTATAGAACATGCTGTAAATGGTACTATTAAGCTCATTTTTGTTCCAACAGAAAAACATATAGCCGACATTTTCACTAAACCTTTGCATGAAGCAACTTTCACTAGAATTGTTAGTGAAATTGGAATGTTAAATTCCTCATCCGAAAGGAAAGAACTCAACTAATATGTTGCAACATATTAATTTCTGATAAATCAAAATTAATTTGATTTAATTGGAAATTAACTGGAATATGATTTATAAATATTTCAGAATTCTCTGTATATTTATTTTTCAAAAATTTAAAATTCAATTTGGAATTTTTCAAATTATGAGAAAAACTGTCTAACTGTTAATTTACTTTCTCAATATGTGAAATTAATTGAAAAGAACAAAAGTATGTAGAGAACTGAGTTCTTGATAAGTCTAAATGACTTCTCGACAAGTCATTTTGAGACTTCTCGAAGTCTTTTTCATGAATTCTCGAAGGACTTCTCAACAAGCTTCATTATGACTTTTCGATAAATGTTGTAGAGATCTCGACATATGTTTACACATGGAGTTCTCTATAAGTATGAATTTTAGACTTCTCTATAACTTAGAACTGAAATAATTTAATTTAATAAATTATTTTAGTAAAATACTTTTGATAAAAAATCATTCTAATTTTATATTGATTTATTCAAATAAAAATTGGAATAATACAGTCCCGTTAGGATAAATTGGGTATTTATTCTATATTTCGATAAGTCACTATCTAGTTCACGATAATAGTCTGGATAGTGACATCTCGACATGAGTTTTTTAATTCACGTGACTTCCCGATTAACAAATCTCAACCGTTTATTCCTACTTCTCAACAAGTCACATCTCTAGCCTATAAATAACCATACAACTCGACATAACCCCTCTTGACACTTTTGAGATCTCAGTTGTCCTAGCTTTTGCAAATCTTAACCGCTCTCACTCATTTGAAGTTCTTTCTTTCTCAAATTTCTTATCCATTCAAATTCATACACTTACAATGGCTGCAAACAATATTAGAGCCATTATCCCAGAGGACAGTACTAACTACCTAGCTTTCACTTATGCTAACCAAGCTCCTGATAGCTTCAAGAGCTTTGTTAAATTTTTGTCCGAGTCTTATTTTACAGGTGCCTTGACTGCTAATCCTATCATGTACTTAGACGTGCTCAATGAGTTTTGGAACTCAGTCGTGGTTAACACTGTTGTGCATGAATATCAAGCAGTGTCCTTGGTGGTAAATTGTTCAATTCAGGGTCAACAAGTGGAGTTTGATGCCAATGATGTCAACAAAGAATTAGGCATCTCTAGAAAAAGTATGATGGATGTACCAACTTAACGGAAACTAGATGAGTTTATGGATTTCATAAACTACAGTGAAAAGATAAACCTTTCCAGCTTGAACAATAAGCATCTCATGAGGGAATGGTCTTTTCTGTTTGATTCAATTGTTAGAGCCTTCACCTGCAGGATGACTGAGTATGACAATATATCTAGTGTGGTCCAAAAGCTGGTATTCTCCATGAATCACAATAGGCACATTAATGTGGGGCTATTGATCCTTGAAGAACTCGACACTTAGGCTCACAATTCCATTGGACAATAGAGGTAAGGAAATTTTCTTTCCTAGGTTCATTATGTCTACTTTAAATCATAAAGTTGCAGACATACATTTACTTGATGGTATTGATAGAAATAAAATAGGCAACTGAGTAAGTGTCTAAAATTTTATTTTGGTCACTAATTACAAAGAGTAAGGTGAATGTAGTTCTAAATATCACTAACTTTATGTTGGAGAGATTTAGAACCTATCATTATCCTATGCCTGGCATAAGGTCTAGTGCCATATCTAGTATAGTTATGGCTCATGTACCTGTGGAAGTACAAACACAGGATAACCAACAGGGGCCTTCCACAACTGAGACCACTTCTTCATTACCATTAGAAGCTAGGGAACCAATCACTTCATCCTCTCAACAGGGTGGAGTGAGTAAAAATAAGAGAAAGAATGCACCCTTGACGGTAATTTCTGAGAGTGGTGAGGACCAAACACAATTGGAGTCTAAACTGGTCAGAAAGCCAAAGAAGACAAATAAAGTTGAGTTGACCATTCAAGTAACCACCTCTGCATCTTCCTAAAAGGATGCAGTTGTAATAGAGGGAAATAAACAGATTCTAGAGACATCATCTCTAAAAGGTGTCTCTATTGAATCAAGCATTCTCCCAAATACAATCTATAAAGAGTCTGCACCCCAACTTGAGCACTCTCAAGTTGGTGATAGAAGAAATTTGGTCGGTACCCAATAAGAGAGCACATCATTTGAAACTCCCTTATTTACTTAGGGGGAATTTTTAACACTCAATTCTAATCTCATAAATCTCATTTCACAAATTTCTTCTTCATATAATGAAAAACTTGAATCCTCATCTCAAGTTTTTCCAAAATCAAGTGACATAGTTCAAGAAACTCTATTCATCACCCAGACACTACATTCAGTTGGCGAGAGGCTAAATGCTGGGGTAGACCTTGATGACACCAACACAAACACATGGGTTTCATCAGTTTTAACTAAAGATCCTGTGTAAGATACTCTAGCACCTTCATGTGCCCAACAATCTTCACAGATTGACAAGTTTGAGGGTAGTCCTCTTGAGGGGGAGCTACCTAAATCCTCTCCAATTCAATTGAAGGTTTCTCCAGCAGAGACAACTCCCCTTAAAACCCTGGCTAAAAATTGCATTGTCTCTTGAAGCTAGGAGTACAATTAACTATAGTGCAAGACATGCCTATACAATAACATGATTTAGTCACATTGAAAACCCTGAGATTTAGTTGTCTGATAATCAATTTTGTATTGTATTACTTGAGTCTGTAAAAAGGTTAGAAGATTAGACTGAAGTATTTTTCTATAAACAGATTCAAGCTAAGGTATAAAATATGGAAGAAGATCAAGCCATGATCATGCCTCAGAGAAACATGAAGAAACTTGGAGTTGAATAAAATTGTTTTATGAAAAATGTTCTAAGTCAAGATATCGACAAGTAACTGATCAAGAAATATAGAGAAGTCATTCGAGAAGTCCAGAATGACTTATTGAGAAGTCCAAAATGGCTTATAGAGAAGTCTCAGAGATATCGATAAGTTAAATGAAGATTTAGAGAATTGGAGATATCGACAAGTAATTTCTGCATGTAGAGAACTCAGAGATATTGACAAGTCAAAATGAAGATGTGAAAAATTGGAGATATCGACAAGTCAATTTCTCATTTAGAGATCTTAGAGATATCGACAAGTCAAAATGTATATAAAGATCTCAGAGATATGGATAAGTCAATTCTACATGTAGAGATCTTAGACATATCGACAAGGCATTCCACATGCAAAGATCAAGAGACCTCGACAAGTCAAATATACCTATAGAGAACTCAAAGATCTCGATAAGTCATTATATTTATCGAGATGTCACTTCTCTATAGAACAAAATGGAGATCTCGATATGCCTCTCAAATACAGAATGCAAACAAATTCAAGATTGAAGATTATCAGTTAACAAATGATCTATCAACTAGATTGAAAAGCCTACAAAGTAGCTGGAGAGAATACAAGATCAAGGGCCAAGATTAACTAGACAAAGGATGGTCACATACCTGCAAGATTCTGCACAGATTTTCTAAGCTAGAAATGGAAATAGAAAAAGGTTGCTTGAAATATTGTGCTTGTTATTTTAATTTTGCTAACATAATATCTCTGCAAATAAACTGCTTTGTTCACACACAATATCCAACAAAGGCTAGAAATTAAAAGGAACACATTCACCCCCCTGTATTGTACTCAATATCTAACAAGTAGTATCAGAGCAAAATCTGAAAATAAATAGATCAAGATCTTGGAAGTATGAGTGCACCAATGATAAGCAGTATTAAGATACCAGCCTTTGATAAAATCAACTATACACTTTGGAAAAAGAAGATGATGTTATTCATAAGGATGGCCAACCAATTACATATCTAGATTCTCAAGAATGGCCATTTTACTCTGATAGAAAGGGTTGATGAATCTATTGATGGATATATGGTTATTCGATCTCATTATGCCCCTAAAAACCCCTCAAAATACACTAAAAGTGAAAAGGAAAAAGTCTCTCTGGATAGTGGCCTACAACTAATTCTGATAGAGTCACTTGACAGTGTTATGTACAATAATATTATCCACTGTGACAGCCAAACAAATTTAGGAGAAGATTGAGATTTTGTGTGAGGGTATAGAGGAAGTTAGATCAAATCAAAGGACAATACTGGTGTCTCGGTATGAGGGTTATATTGAAAAGCCTAAAGAACGAATTACTGAAGTTTTTGAAAGGTTTTACAAATTGATAAATGACTTGCAAGTTCATTATAAGTATTATGAAGCTGAGGAGGTTAACCTGATGTTCTTGCTAGCTCTTCCTGACCACCTTGAACATAAAATATCATCTATTAGAGAGGAAGAGACTTGAGCTGAATAATACTGGAAATTTTATATGGGATATTAAAAACTTATGAGCGTGAGATGTTGCAAATAAAGTCACTAAAGGAAAACCAAGGACATGTGGTTGATGGTTCCAGTGCCTTAGTTGTTAATGACAGTGAAACAAGTGAAGATGAACAAGATTCTCAAGCTCCAGTTATTCATGATGTGGAGCAAAAGAACAAAGGACCTCAGAAACAAGTTATTTTGGAGCTAAAGGAAGATGAGTTCTACACTCTAGATGAGATAGATGAAATGGATCAATATATGGCTTACCTGGATAAGAAATTCTCTAATAGTAGAGTTAAAAAGCCAAGGTTTTTCAAGAACAAGTGACAGTCCTCCAATAGCAACAATTGGAAACCGAAGAATCAGTATAACTCAGCTAGCAAAGGTGGCTACAAGACTTGATCTATAGACAGATCAAAGATAAGGTGCTTCAACTGTGATGAGTTGGGTCACTTTGCTACTGAGTGCCAGAAGCCAAATAAAGTGAATAAGGATAAAGCCTATTTGGAATTGGAGGCAAATTATGAAGCTTTCTTGAAGAAACAGCGCTTTCATAGATGAAGGCAAGAGTTGGGATGGCACTGATGATGATAATGAGAATGAAGAGTTTGGAAACTATGCACTTATGGCTCTTGAGTAAGGGGAATCATCCTCATCAAAATCAAAGTTACCAACTCTAACTACCATTGATTTAAATACAAGCAAATATAAAGAAACTGTTGAAAAGATGAGTGTAGAGATGTTTCATATCCACTAAAGCATGGTGGTAGCTACTGAGGAAGTGAGTAGACTATCAAATAAAAATGAGAAGCTTGAGATTGAGAAGTAAGAATTGGAACAACAGCTTATTGAGCTTAAAAATTTCAAGCAAGAAAATAAAAACCTGAAGAACAAGCTCAAGTGTGCAAGTGAAATAGAAGCTGTGTTGAGGAAAAAGTTGGAGAGGAATGAGGTGAAACTGAAGTCTTTCATAAATGCATCTCAATTGGTTAGACAGTACCATGAGAAGAACAAACCATGTGCTAATATAGCTATTGGTTTGGACTATGATGCCTTGAACAATAATTAGAAAATTGAAGGTGACAAAAGTAAAGTATTTGCAAATCAAGATGTCCCAATTATGCTAAGAAAAACTGATGCACCTTTGTTCAAGGCATGTGAAGTCAATTTCACTGAAGTTGAGTTGGTCATCAAGCAAGAGCTTGCAGATGAAGACAACGAGAAGAAATGCACAGAAACAACTTCAACTCCTAAAACTGAAAAGAAGCCCATGGTAGATCAAGTTTCTAAGAATCCAATCAAGGAAATCAAGACTGAGAATGCAAGAAAGAAAAAGAAGAACATAAAGGGGAAAATTGGAGTGAATAAGAGCAATAACTTTGTATTTATTGCAGATGTTCCCAAGAAACAATGTGAGAAGTGTGGCTCTACAAATCACCTAACTAACCTTTGCAAAAAGGCCGTTAGTGAGCCAAAAGTGGGAGCCTGCAGATACAATGAAACAAAGGCTGAAAATCCATATTCCTTCTGTGACAAATTTGATTACATTCCTTGCAATATGAAAGTAATGACAGGCTGTCATAGACTGAGAGTAAATCTTAAAGATGCTATAATTGAGTCTACACCTAAGAAGGAAACTGCAAGTTCTTTCTGAATCATCAAACTCTACTTTTGTAAATTTTGTTAACAAGAAGAAAGTACCCAACACTGCTTGGATAGCTAAACACACTTAATCCTCATTGTGTGCAGGGCAAGGTGAAGAAAGTAATATGGATCATAGACAGTGGATGCTCCAAGTATATGACATGTGATAAATCCCTGCTATCACAATTTGAGGAGATGGATGGCCCATTGGTGACTTTTGGAGACAACAACAAATGATTCACAATGGGATATGGAAGTTAGTTTCTGGAAATGTTTTCATTGAAGATGTAGCACCGGTAGCTGGTCTTGAGGTGAATCTCTTGAGTGTTAGTCAATTCACAGATAGAGGATTTAAGGTTTCATTTAATAAAGGATAATGCTCAATTATTAGCAAAAAGACTGGTAAAGTTGCTTAGAAAGGATCAAGAAATTGAAGCCTGTTTGTTGCAGATTTATACTCAACAAATAAGGATGGTATCTGTTGCTTCTACACAAAGGCATCTATTGAGCAAATAAAGTTGTGGAATAAGAAGCTCTCTCACCTAAATTACAAAGCAATCAATACCTTGGTGAAAAAGGAGATAGGGAGAGACATGCCAAATTTGGAGTTTGCTCAAAATGAAGTTTGTGAGGCTTGTCAAAAAGGCAAAATAAAGAGGTCTAGTCACAAGAGCAAAGATTTGAATTTAATAAGTGCACCTCTTCAACTCATTCTGTAATGCCCCCAAATCCGGGGTTAGGAATCTGGGTCATCACGCAATCCTTCAATCATGTGTAACTTGTATTAACTCAATAATCCAATACCTCTATATCAAAGACCCCCAATCTCACACATACACATGCACACACATAATTTACAGCCTTAGAAATGATGCACACAATCTAATCTTCTTTTATTACAACTCAAATGTACTTTACATGATCTTAAACAATTATCCGTAACCTCTACATGAAGGTATAATAATTACTGCTAACATCTTATACTTATCTGAATACTCTGGTCCACCTTAGACAAAGCTGTAAGAGATTCTCCCCACGATTTCAAGTGACTAAGCCCCACATCAACATACTGGTAATCTGTTGTGTTGTGACATTTAAAAGAAAGCAAGAGTGAGCAATAATGCTCAGCCATAATAATCAACACTATGAAAAGACTGTTAAAGAAAATATATTAATCCGTATAAGGATATGTATTTATTCAAAGTAGTTTTCTTGGTGATACACACCTCTTTTCAAAAAAAATTCTTTGATTGACTTATTAGTCTGCAAATACCTTAATGGTAAACCTAGCACCTAGGCTTGGATCACGGTATTGCATCTCAATTTCAATTGGGAGAATATGACATTCACCGGAGCCCCCGAGATACGATGATCAGTCATATAACGGTAAATAAATATTATTCTCTATATGTAGAAGGATGACTTCCTTACTCCCGGTAATCACCATTGCCTCATTCGGGCATATTATGTGTGGCCCACAATTCAGGCTTTTAACATATTTCACATGTTTACATGTGGCACACCAGTAGTCGCTCCAGTTTATGATTTATTAGAGTCTACCCCATATTGTCCTTTGAAGAATCTTACTATAAAAATGGAACTCGAATTATTTCGAAGTTCCTCAAGTATTTTGTTTGTCAATAGAAACAACTCATCTCATATATATATACATATATATATACAGGTAGTTCCGAGAATTTTTGGAGGAAGTACTAAGATAATGTGAGTTGACCGTTGTTAACAGATAAATAAATAAGGGAGAGTTTCCTTGGATAATATAGTCAAAATATTTAAAATACGTCGAGACAATTGTTGGGAATATGTTGTGAACTTGATGATTTCATTAACAAAATGCCTTAGTAGATTTAACTTAGTGAAAAATGTAGCACTCGACGGATGATCAAATATAGTCCCGACGGATGACTCAATATAGTCCCGACGGATGATGATTTGACATCCATCGAGTGAGTAGCTTATGTAACAATAAGTCATGTAGCACAATTCTACAAACAACTTTGTATAGATTATATAGTAGCTTATAGGTCATGTTGACTTTAATTAAATATGCAGAATAGGTTGATTAATTGTAAATGGATGATGTCTCATAATTCGGCATAAATGAAATAAAGTCAAGTGCCAAGTAGCTACCCGACGGATAATCAAAAAAGCTACCCGACGGATGATCAATTCAAACATCTGTTGACAGTGACAACACAGTCACATGCGTCGAGTGTTTGCAAAAGGAATGTGGCAGCCTACTCAACTAGGTTTTTGAGAACAAAGAAGCATTACCATTTCCATGCTATTATGAAGATATTCAAAGATGCTGGAATAGAGTAGTGAAGCAGCATAGTATTAGACTTCATAGGTTTTATTTTATTATCTTGTCTTATTACTGTGTAATCTTGGTGATATATAAACCAAGAGTTGCAAATAGAACAACAACAAGACTAAGCAAATTCATTCTCAGAGAAACAATTGTAAGCTATATCCTTAGCATTTCTCTGTAAGTTTAGTTGTTCATATTTGTAAGCAGGTGTGAGCTATTCAAGCTACACAAGGTTCTCTTGATATATATATATATATATATATATATATATATCTGGTGGATGCATTCAAATCCACCAGAAAGTTTTAAAGACTTGTGTTTTTATTACTTTGTGTTTTGATTCATTTTAACTTGTCATTCCGCACTTTGCAAATCAAAACACTTACAAATATATTTTGAGTTAGAACATTTTATAATTCAGAAAAAGTTTCAAGAATTTCATTCAACCCCCCTTCTGTAATTCTTGTTGCATTGTTAGGGACTAACAACAATATATTTTGACGATCCAAAAGTATTAAACTGATTTTCCGGAGTTCAGAAAAAATAGATTTTTGGATCTTTAAATCATTTTAAATCATCTAAAAAATATTTAATAGTTAAGTATTAATTAATAAATAATTAAACCTCGAATAGTTATATTTTAAAAGAATATTTGAAATAATATTTCTTAACTAATTTATGTTTAAATAATTAAAGTATACTTTAATAAATAAAAAATAATTGTGTTTGAAATAAATAATTGTTGGAGAATACTTCTCCTATTTAAATGAATATTTGAAATAATATTCACTATTCGATTAATTAAATATAGTTGAGGGAATACGATCTTTGGAAATCATTTTAAATAAATTCGAGGTATTTAATACTTCGCAAGAGGACATTGAGTCCCTTCGAAGAAATACGTACGGACTTTTAATCGTCCAAAACAACTCTGGTATGATTCCTGGGTTTTTACTTTGTAATAGCTGACTGACTCTCGATCTTACAACTTATACATTACGCTATACTATAGCATTAATATTTTTAAATAAAACACCTCCAGAATACTTTAGGGTTTTCATCAAATTATACTGACCAATCCTCGGTCTAAAATATACACCTCATATATACATCGCTACTTTCTAGCATTATCGATTGAAATTCAGTAATATTCATATATCAAAATCATGAATATATCATATGATATTATATATCATAATTCTTAAAATATCGCAATACAACATCATGTATATATAGAATTTATTTGAAAACAAACACAACACAACAGTTTTAAAATGTAGGGTTTGAAAACATGCATGGAGTCCAAGATACATTTTTCGACTTTCTCTCGTTTCGGGTTGTCTAATCAACAAAAATCATAATCTTAATCTGTATTCCTAATCCCATCACCGACTTATATTTCTAATAAGTACAATAATTCATATTTTTCAATATTTGACCGACTCGAAATAACTATCAATCCTTGGTTGAAACGGATGGTCAAAATGGTCTTCTAGAGTTGACTTTACCTAATGTTACTATAAAGCGACTCGCATTCTAACATTTTTAATAAATCGAAAAATTAATAATTTAATATGAAACCACCTTAAAGACTTTTTGATTGTTTTCAATATTTATCATAAAAGTTTCATTTTGAAATTATGAATTTAAATAGGTGAAAAGCATTTTTAAAAGTTCGGTCAACTATGGAATTTTACGATTCATACCGATTTCACTAAAATGTTGATTTCTCTCAAACCGTTAACTCAATTGACGCACCGTTTTCGCTTGCGTGATCTATAAAAATTTAGAACAGACTCTTTGAATTTTTTTCTGGTAACAAGGATGAATATCCCGAAGCATCAGTTTTCTAGCAGTGGGTTGAGTTTGGTGTTCTTACTCCGCGCGACCTCGGCTCCGACATTTTTATAAAATTGAAAATTCAATATTTTTACTTGAATTTTTATGACAGTTAATCTATTCTATTTATTACTCTCTGTGAAAATTTCATAATTTTGAATACTGATAAGTCGATCATTTATATTTCCAAAGTTCGTAATTCGTAGCAATTTTTATCTCGTAAATCGTTTTCACTAAAACAGGCCTAACGTTTGAACCGTAAATTGAAATCAAGCAATTTAAGAGCCTAAACAATCCTTACAACAATTTATATAAATCAAAATTTATACTTTCTGTATTTCTGCAGAAACTTAAGGTTACGATACACTGAATTTATCGACGTTATGCTCGTGATTCGAGTTTCTTTTTCGCTCTAAACTACTAATCCATAACCAACAATCATCATACCATAATCTTAACACTTAATAATCTCAAGAACATCAATTTCATAAGGAAAAACATCAACCTTAGCATCTAACTAACAATCAAGAAATCAACATAACTACCATTAAAACTAGGTTTATAACCAAGATCCATACTTTTCTTGAAACTTAAACCTTAAAAAACGTTTGGGTAAAGATTTAGACCTTTCTTGGCAGCTTAGGAGGTTCTCATCTTGATGGATGATGCTTGGTGAGTCCTTGGTTTAGAATTAGGAGTCTTAAAATTTCATGGAAAATCAAGAAAATAAAAAGAAATTTTCAGAGTTACTATTCATCACCAACTTTGAGCAAGGATTTAACTATGCTATACTAATCCAATGACCATAAAATTTTGAATGTACCTTGTACATGATATGAGGAAGCTGTGGTTATAATTTGGTAATTTTTGAATGATTACAACATAATATTTGAATTTTTCTTTCCTTGGTGTGCTTGAAAATCAGCATTGTGTTCTTGAAGAGAGAGAGAGAGAGAGAGAGAGAGAGAGAGAGAGAGAGAGAGAGAGAAAGAGTTTCTTGGCTTGGCTTTTTTTTGAATTATTGGGTGATATTTTTGATATGTATTGTGTATATATCCTAGAAAAAAATCTTCATCATATCTTGCTAGCTTAGCTATTTAGCTTGTTACATTTTATTCGATTGCTTACGTATTTGCTTGGTCGCTTATTCGTTTTTATAATTAATCTTCGTAAGCGATTCGCGGGGTAAATCCTTTCTTATAAATCCTTTATGCTTTAAAACCTTGTAATTGTATTTTAATTTGTAGATTTCTAAATTCTTAATTGTAATGTGATTCTCGTATTCCTCGATAGTCCGTAAGATAAGGTCGTTTTATAAAGTTCTTTTTCTCCGAAATGAATGGCTTTTACATACACTCATTTGGTACGTATAATCACAACATAAACTTGGAATCTTAAATTAAAAACTCGTATATGATGTGTTCGTAAAAGTTTTTATTAAACCGCAGGGTTACTATTCATAAAGGTCTTTTACCAATGTCAAAAAATTGGGTTTTTACACATTCACATGGACCCATTTGGACTAGTTAATGTCTTATCTATTTCTAGAAAGAAATATGCACTTGCGATGGTGGATGACTACTAAAGGTACAGATGGGTAGAGTTTATACATTCCAAGGATGAAAATCCACACATCATAATTGAACACATCAAGAAAATTGAGAAACATGTTGAAGATCAAAATTGTGTAAAAAGATTGACGAGTGACAATGGCACAGATTTCAGAAATGCAATTCTGTATGAATTCTGTAAAAATAAGGTTATTGTTTAAGAGTTCTCAGCTGCAAGGACACCTCGGCAAAATAGGGTAGTTGAGAGAAAGAATAGAACTCTAGTAGAGGCTGGCATAACAATGGTGAAAGATGCCAAGTTGCCAACAAGTTTTTGGGAAGAAGCTGTAAACATTGCATGCTACACTCAAAACATATATCTCATCAACAAAAATCTTGGCAAGTCATCCTACTCAATTTTATCAAAAAGGAAGCCTACTGTGAAGCATCTGCCTGTGTTTGGAAGCAAGTGTTTTGTTTTAAAAGATAATTCTGAATATGTGGGAAAATTTGACTCTAAAATTTTTGAAACCATTTTTCTGGGATATTCATTGGAAAGAACTGCCTTCATAATTTATGTGGTTGAACAAAAGAAAATTGTCGAAAGCACATATGTGACTTTTGATGATGAAAAGTGTTCAGGCTTGGAGTGCCTTGATGAGAATGAAGCCAAAGCCCTTAAGTTTGAAAATCTCAACACTGATAGTGATTTTGAAGATGAAGCTGAGATCAACACAAGCAACAGAATAAATGAAGAGTCAAATGAGCAAGTGAATCATGAGAATGAAAACTCATCTCACACACTTGAATTTGATAACACAAACTCAGGGGGAGAAAGAGAAGAAAGTTCTGTAAGTCATGTCAATGGTGAAGAAAATGCAGAAAATTCAAGTCAACAAAATCATACCAAAAAATGTCATAGGAGTCACACAAGAGATGCAATTATTGGTGATCCAAGTTCTGGTGATAGGACTATAAGTGTAACTGGTAATGAATGTCTACATACATGCTTTCTTTCATAAATTGAGCCTAAGAAAACTGAAGAAGCTCTACTTGATCCTGACTGGATATCTGCTATGCAAGAAGAGCTAAATCAGTTTGCAAGAAACAAAGTTTGAAAGTTGGTTCCTGCACCAAAGAACATAAGTATAATTGAAACAAAGTGGGTGTACAGGAATAAAATGGATGAAAATGGAATTGTAACAAGAAATAAAACAAGGTTAGTTACAAAAGGCTACTCACAGGAAGAAGGAATTCATTATGATGAAACTTTTGCTCTAGTTGCAAGACTAGAGGAAATAAGGATCTTTCTTGCATTTGTTGCACACTCAAATTTTAAAGTGTATCAAATGGATGTAAAGAGTAAATTCCTTAATGGTGAGTTCGAAGAAGAAGTTTATGTGCAATAGCCACCTGGCTTTGAAGATCCAGAATTTCCAAATTTTGTCTACCAACTACTCAAGGCTCTCTATTGATTAAAACAAGCACCTAGAGCTTGGTATGACATATTGTCAGAATTTTTCTTAAATATGGATTCACTAGAGGAAAAATTGACAAGACTCTATTCTACAAGCAGTATGGTGGTGATATGATCCTAGTTCAAATCTATGTGGATGATATCATTTTTAGTTCTACTAACGAAAAATTATGTCAAAGATTCTCAAGACTCATGCAGAGTAAAAATGAAATGAGCATGATAGGAGAATTAAGTTACTTTCTTGGACTTCGAGTCAGTCAAAGAAGTGATGGAATCTTCATCAGCCAAACCAAGTATGTTAAGGATTTATTAAAGAAATTTGGATGGTTGACTGTTCACCTGCATCAAGACCTATGTCTACAACTACAAAGTTGGATGAAGATAAGAAATGAAAAAGTGTAGACATTTCATGTTTCAGAGGAATGATTGGATAGTTGTTGTATTTGACTTCTAGTAGACCAGATATTATGTTTGCAACATGTCTGTGTGCAAGATTTCAAGTCAATCCAAAGGAATCACATTTGATGGCTGTGAAGAGAATTTTCAGATACTTAAAGGGAACACCAAACTTGGGATTATGATATCCTAAGGAAAGAAGATTTGAAGCTGTTGGATACACAGATGCAGATTTTGCTGGATGCAGAGTTGACAGAAAGAGCACTAGTGGAAGCTGAATTTTTTTGGACAAAGACTTGTTTCCTAGTACAGTAAGAAATAACAATATGTGTCAACTTCCACAACTGAGGCTGAATACATAGCTGCTGGAAATTGTTATGCTCAAGTGCTTTAGATTAGAACTCAACTAATGGACTATAGCCTAGTGTTACACAAAATTCCAATTTTATGTGATAATACTAGTGTTATATATTGTTGCCAATCTAGTTAATCATTCTAGAACAAAGTACATTGATGTAAGGTACCATTTTATTAGAGAACATGTTGCAAATAGTACTATTGAGCTTATTTTTGTTCCAACAAAAAAACAATTAGCTGACGTTTTCACTAAACCTTTGGATGAAGTAACTTTTACTAGACTTGTTGGTGAAATTGGAATGTTAAATTCTTCATCCTAAAGGCAAGAACTCGGCTAATGTGTTGCAGCAGATTAATTTCTAATAAATCAAAATTAATTTGATTTAATTGGAAATTAATTGGAATATAATTTATAAATATTTCATAATTCTCTGTATATTTATTTTTCAATATTTAGAATTTAGCTTGAAAATTTTCAAATTCTAAGAAAATTGTCTAAATATTAATTTACATTTTCAATATGTGAACTTAACATAAGATAGAACCAGAAAAGAACAAAGTATATAGAGAACTGAGTTCTCTATCGAGAAGTCTCAAAATGACTTCTCGACAAGTCATTTTGAGACTTCTCGATAGAGTTCTTGATAAGTCTTTTTCTAGACTTCTTGAAGGACTTCTCAACAAGCCTCATTATGACTTCTCGATAAGTCTTGTAGAGATCTCGATATATGTGAATTCATACAGTTCTCTACAAGTATATATTTTAGACTTCTCGACAAATTAGAACTGAAATAATTTAATTTAATAAATTATTTTAGTAAAATACTTTTGATATAAAATCATTCTAATCTTATTTTGATTTATTCAAATAAAAATTGGAAAAATTTAGTCCTTCTGGACAAACTGAGTATTTATTTGACATCTCGATAAGTCACTATCTAGTTCTCGATAAGAGTCAGGAAAGTGACATATTGATATATATCTATTCTCACACGTAACTTGTTGATAAGCAAAACCCAAATGTTTATTTCTACTTCTCGACAAGTCACATACATTTTTCTGTAAATACCCTGACATCTCGACATAACCCCTCTTTACGCTTTCGAGATCTCAAGTGACCTAGCTTTTGCAAATCTTTACCATTCTCTCTCATTTCAAACTCTTTCTCTTTTAAATCTCTTACCCACTCAAATCTAAACACTTCAAATGGCATCAAACACTGTTAGAGCTGTTATCACTAAGGATTGAACAAACTACCTAGCTTTCACAGATGCTAACCAAGCTCCTGATAGTTTCAGGAGCTTTGTTAAGTTTTTATCTGAGAAATACTTTGCAGGTGCTCTAACTGCAAATCATGTTCTATACCTGGATGTTTTCAATGATTTCTAGAAATCAGTTGTGGTTAGGACAGTTGTGCATGACAATCAAGCTGCATCTTTGGTGGTAAACTGCTCAATCCAAGGCCAACAAGTTGAATTTTGAGGATGATGTCAACAAGGCTCTGGGGATTCCTACTGATAGCTTGGTGGATGTGCCTTCTCAATAGGAACTAGCTGAATTCAAGGACTTCATCAATTACAGTGAAAGGATCAACCTTGCTAGCTTGAACAAGAAGCATTTGAGGAGGGAATGGTCATTCATGTTTGATTCCATAGTGAAGGCTTTCACCTGCAAAAAGATAGGGTATGACAATATCTCAAGTGTTGTTCAGAAGCTGGTGTTCTCCATGGCTCACAACAGACACATTAATGCGGGGCTCTGGATTCTGGAGGAACTCAGCACAAGGCTCATAATGCATCTGGCCACAAGAGGTAAGGAAATTTTCTTTCCTAGGTTTATAATGTCTGCTTTAAATCATAAAGTTCAAGACATTCATTTACACAATGGTATTGATAGAACAAAGATAGGCAATTATAAATAGGTGTCCAAAATACTATTTGGCTCACTTATTATAAAAAATAAGATACCCGTAAGTCTGAAAATCACTAACTTCATATTAGAAAGATTCAAGACTTACCCTTACCCTATGCATGATATGAGGTCTACAGTCACATCTAGTACAATTATGGCTCATGTGCTTGTGGAAGTACAAACACAGGAACACCAATAGGGGCCTTCCACAACTGAGACCCCTTCTTCATTACCTTCAGAATCTAGGAAATCAACCACTTCATCCTCTCAAAAGGGTGAGGTGAGTAAAAAGAAGAGAAAGAATGCACCGTTAACAGTAATTACTGAGAGTGGTGAGGAACAAACAGAACCTGAGTCTCACTTGGTTAGCAAAACAAAAAAAGACCAAGAAAGATGAGTTTATCACTCAATTGGCCACCTCTGCATCTTCCCAAAAGCATGCAGTTGTAAAAGAGGGATCAAAACAGACTCTAGAGGCATCCTCTCAACAGGGTGTCTCTATTGAACAAAGCACTCTCCCTAGTGCATCTTGTAAAGAGTATGCACCACAACTTGGGTAAACTCAAGTTCATGAAAGAAGGAATAAGGGATGGCACACACTTTAAGAGCACATCATTTGAAGCTCCCTCATCTATTCAGGGGGAGCTGCCAACACTCAATTTTCAAATCACTAATCTCATCTCTCAAATTTCTTTTACCTATAATAAAACACTTGAATCCACTTCTCAAGTGTTCTCAAAATCAAGTGACACGGTTCAAGAGACTGTGCTAACCACCCGAGAACCACTTTCAGTTGGGGAGAAGCTATATTTTGGGGTAGACATTGATGACACTAACAAAAATACAGGGGTTTCATCAGTTTTTACTGAAGACCCCATGGTAGTACCAAATGCACCTTCATGTGCAAATCAATCATCACAGATTGAAAGGTTTGAGGGTAGTACTCCTGAGAGGGAGCTATCTAAATCCTCTCTAATTCAATTGGAGTTTCCTCATGTAGCAACTCCCCTCAAAACCCTGGCTGAAATTGCTTTGTCAATAGAAGCTGGGAGTAAAATTGTCAATGATCCAACCATTGGGGAGAAGAGTCAAGCACATTCAAGTTACAGTTCTTTGCAAGAAGAACAAGGGTTTGAGGCCATGGTACATGACAATAACCTGGTCAAATCCCCTCCAATTTAAATGGAGTTTGCTACTCTTGGTGAACATCATACCGTCACAACACAGTTTCCACTGTGAGTTCAACTGTGATTCCAATCACAGGGTTACCTACCACCTCTCAACCCTCCACCTCAAACCAAATAGATAATCCATCTACCTCCAATCCCACTCAACGACCTTCTCACCTCATCTCACAATGACTGCAGGATGCCCAATCTCAACCAATCACTATTAATGATCTCCTTGTGGACCAACTGGATGGCCTTGCAAACAATACTCAACAGATACTCACACCTAACATGTCCAATCAGGATTATCAGGCTATCTTGTTGTCATATAAAGCAAATGTTGAAGAACAGCAACATAATATTATTGATGAAGCTGAGCAGGATGGGAATGTGGATGCTTGGCTAGATAAGGATTTCACTTTGAGTATGGAGTAGGTCTTGGCTAGATTTAGAGAAGAGTATCTCACCATCCTAGGAAGCAATTCCAAGACTCTCAGTCCACAGGAAGTATATGATGCTATTATAGATGTCTATAAGGCACAACTCAAAGCTTTTTACCTCATTGGTAAAATATTGGAACAGACTCTGAATAGTCATCAAGACAGGATCAGGAGATTGGTGAAAGATAAATTGGATGAACTTGTACCATCTCAGGCAGAGATCAAAAATAAATTCAACAAATTTGATGATCAAATGGCCAGGTTTGATATTACCAGTATGGAGCAAAGCATAAAAAACAATCATTTTTTGCTCTTCATGAAGTTATCCAAAATCAAATCACAAGTAACAATGACACAAGAGTCAAATTGGACCAACTCCACCAAGCCAGATATGAACTCTCAACATTATTGATGGAGGGTAAAAGAATCTATTGAAGCCACTTTTGGTGCTCCTCTCTCATCAAGCTCATAACAACCAATTTCCACCTCAATAAATCTCCAAATTCAGTCTCTACAATAACAAGTCTCTAATCTTCAAGCCTCTAATGATTCTCTTACAGCACAGGTCACTACTCTTACTTCTTTAGTGCAGAATCAATAAAATGACATAAGGTCCCTGGTAGACTCCCACAAACATCTATAAATGCATAATTTTGTCTCTTTGGGAGCTATTATGGGTGCCTTGAAGATCCCACTACCTGCATTGCCTGAAGCTGTTAGGCCAGAAATTCCAACTCCTCTACTCCTACCTGCTACCAAGAAGAAGGGGGAGATGGAAGCTAGAATTCAACAATCTAAAAAAGTTAGACTGCAATCAAAAGAAGTTGGAAAATCTACATCACACTCTGGCCAAAGCTCTACACAAGTCAAAATTTCTCAAGATGTTGGTAAAGACAAACTCCAAAAAGTTATAGAAGGACCCTGTCAAGATAAGGAGTTTAATGAGCTACTAACTGTGCTAAGAGTCTCTCTTCACAACAACTACATCACTTATAAGAGAGCTTTGGTAAACAACATCAACTTTCTGAGACTGGTGATTGTAAAGGTTGGAAACTTCTTGGAGAAAAAGATAGTGGCCAATGTCAATGATTATGGGTTGGACATGTGTCTACAGGTGTCTCTTTCAAATCTCCAATCCATGAGAGCATCTGAGATGGATGTCATAATTGAAAGAGTTAATCCAGTTATTACAGAGGATTCCCAATTGCTCAATGAACATAAAAGGCCAAGATAACTGCTTTTTCTGAAGCGTATCTTCATCCAAGCAAGGGGGTGGCCTACATCTGACCACAAACCAGAAAGTGCAAATACTTCACAATCCCCAAAAACTATGTGAGGGGTAATCTAAGACTAATCATGACATTGGAAACCGATCTCAAGATAAAGAACAAGGAGACAGATAAAGATGAGGAAATGATAAGGATTTTGGGAAGATTCTTGTAGAATGCTGAAACTATGTTTCCAAATACTCAATTCAACACCAAAGATGACTTGTATGATGATGAGCAGAAGAATGATGACCAAAAACCTTTTGTCTCAAATCCAAGTCAATCTACAAAGGCAACTGAAAGTAAGAAGAAGGATGAGAAGAAAAAGGATGACGGAAAGAAGGGAGATGACAGCAAGAGAAATAAAAGGGGGGGAGAAGAAGGTTCTAAGAAAGATGTCCTACAAATCCAAATCTCACAAACTCAAACCACCAAGCCTTGCCAAACACCATCTTAACCAATTCTACCTCAAAAGCCAACATTCTTGTATAAATAAACTGCAAAAACCCTACTCAAAATTCCAATCAGATCCAGCCATGTCATACTAAAGAAAATCACAAACCTACCTTCATTCAAGCCTCCAACCATAACTCACTTCAATATTGTTGGAAGAAAAACTAAAAAAATGCAAGTTGATGCTGGTGTCATCTGGAACTGTTTCAATCAAAGTGACTTTCTTCCTCCAAAAATGTGCATCACATATGATGACTTTTTCCAACAACTATCTGAAAAAATTATCAAAGTTTGTGTTATATCTTTAGCAGAAGTCAGAATCTACTACATGGATGGCTCCTTCATTTTGCTTAATAGGGGAGTAATGGAAACATTTTCAACCTCATAATTGAAGAGGGTAATTAGCTTGATGAAGGATAAGGACACAAGTACTAGAATATGGAAGGCTATGATGTCTGAAAGGTTGAGGGAACGAAATGAAAAACATGCAAGATTGAAGGCTGAAAAGGAGGAATGGGATAGAAAATATGCCAAAGAGATATAGATGTTTAAACAGAGGTCAAATGAGCTCAAGGCAAGGGGGTTGAGTAGAATATCACAAGATGGACATTTTCTGAACATAAAAATTGGCAGATTCACAAGATTCAGAGTTTGTTACCTAAATGGTTACTAATTTGATGAATGGCTTAAGCTGGTGGAAACTCTAAGAGGGACATAAATAATTGAAGAACTTCAAGTACTAGTAAATCTCAAGGACCTCACTAGAAAAGAACTGGGCTATAAAAAATTCACTTGATGGCTGTAACTGTTGAACTTATGCAATATTCAAATGTATAAAATTTGTATTTATTAATCTGTTAGTTTTTATGTAATTGATTTTAGCTTAGGGTTAGTCTTGTTATCAGGCATCAATTTGTGATAAGCAATCTTCTCACAATTTGGGGGAGATTGTTGTGCAAGACATGCTTGTACAATAACAAGACTAAATCACATTGACAACCCTGAGATTTAGTTGTCTGATAATTAATTTTGTATTTTGTATTTTATTACTTGAGTCTGTAAAAAGGTTAGAATATTATACTGAAGTATTTTTCTGTAAATATATTCAAGCTAAGGAACAAAATCTGGAAGAAGATCAAGTCATGACCATGCCTCAGAGAAACGTGAAGAAGCTTCGAGTTGAATAGAACTATTTTATGTAAAATGTTTTAAATCAAGATATCGACAAGTCACATATCAAGAAATATAGAGAAGTGATTCGAGAAGTCCAGAATGACTTATCGAGGAGTCCAAAATGGCTTATAGAGATGTCTCAGAGATATCGACGAGTCAAATAAAAATGTAGAGAACTGGAGATATCGACAAGTTAAAATAAAGATATCAAGAATTGGAGATATCGACAAGTCAATTTCTCATATATAGATCTCAGAGATATCGATAAGTCAAAATGTATATAGGAATCTCAGAAATATCGAAAAGTCAATTATACATGTAGAGATCTCAGACATATCGACAAGTCATTCCACATACAAAGATCAAGAGACCTCCACAAGTCAAATATACCTATAGAGAACTCAGAGATCTCGATAAGTCATTATACTTATCAAGATGTCACTTTTTTATAGAATAAACTGGAGAAATCGATATGCCTCTCAAATACATAATGCAAACAAATTCAAGATTCAAGATTATCAGTCAACAAATGATCTATCAACTAGATTGAAAAGTGTAGAAGGTAGATGGAGAGAATACAAGATCAAGGGCCAAGATTAACTAGACAAAGGATGGTCATAGACCTGCAAGATTCTGTAAAGGTTTACTAAGCTAGAAATGGAAATAGAAAAGATTGCTTTGGAAGAAAGTTTAGTTCATTTTAGGGAAAGTCTTGTAAACCCATGTTACTAGTGTATAAAGCATGCACTGGTCCTTAGTTTAGTAGTAAAAAATATATTCATATAATTTTCTTGTATTCTCAAGGAAGAAATCGAGTTCTTATATTTTTAGGAACACAAAATTTATAGCAAGACAAACTTAATTAATATAAATTGAGTTTTGAAATATTGTGCTTGTTATTTTAATTTTGCTAACATAATATCTCTACAAATAAACTGCTTTGTTCACACACAATATCCAAACTGTTTATAAAGGCTAAAAATTAAAAGGAACACATCCACCCCCTCTGTGTTGTACTCAATATCTAACATTACCAATGATCCAGCTATTGGGGAGGCAAGTATAGCACATTTAAGTGCCATATCTTTGTAAGAAGAACAAGGATTTGAGATCATGGTACATGATAGTAACCTGGTCAAATCCCCTCCAATTCAAATGGAGGTTCTCATTATTGGTGAACAACACATTGTCACAATCACAGTTCTAACTGTGAGTACAACTATGACTTCTGTTATAGGTGATGTTTCTACCCCCATACCCTCTACCTAAAACACATCTCACCAAATACCAAACCCAAACACTTCAAATCAACATTCTCACCTCATAGCTCAATAGATGCAAAATACCCAAGCCCAACCTACAACTGTTAATGAACTTTTGGTTGAGCAACTTGCAGACCTAGCTAATATCACCCAAGAACTCCTCACTACAGATATTTTAAACCAAGACTATCAAGCAATACTACTTTCTTACAAGGAGGATGTTGAAGAACAACATGAGAAAATTACAGAAGAAGGAGATGGTAATGTGGATGCATGGTTTTCCAAGGACTTTACCATAACTATGAAGGAGGCCTTATCAAAGTTTAGAGAAGAATATGTAACCATTTTGGGAAGAAATGCTAAGGTCCTCACTCCCCAAGAAGTATATAATATTGTGACAGAGGTGTACAAAGCACAATTGAAGGCCTTTCATCACATTGGAAGAGCTATGGAAAATACTTTGGGGGGCATTCTACTTTTGGGAACCAATTATGTATAATTATAACTTGTGGCAGATAATGGCAATTAACTGTAAACTTATCAAGAAATCATTTTGGGTTGTAATAACTTTTAAATTATGGATCCAAGGACTTGTACTTATTTCAATTTCATCTCTGAGACTATAACGGGTTATGGTGTGTGTTAGTGTGGGGTCACAGCATGAGGTTATTTATTATTAATTAACTTAAGTGATATTGTGGAAAGAAAGACCGTAACGACCCAGATCCCCGACCCCGGATCTGGGGGTGTTACAGCAATGGTATCAGAGCTAAGCGTTATAAACCTCAGAGATGATGCGACGATATAATAATAAACTTACAAAGATAATAAGAACTCTTACCAAGTTCGTAGTCGGACTACTTAAAGTAGCACTGACAGTTAAAACCCTTACGGGAACCCTTATAAGTATCATGATAGTAACTTAGCCCGTTTAATGTGTAGGCACATGAGATAGAGGACCTAGAGATGTTCGAGCGTGAGCATGATGAGGCACTGCTAGATGCCGAGGATCAGGAGGAGCCAGAGATGGAGGAGCAGGAGGAGGAGGAGGACCCCTCAGAGGAGTCAGAGACGGAGGTTGTGGCGATTTCAGATGAGGAGGACCCGGATGAGGTCCTAGTAGCTGAGGAGCATGTCGGAGCTATGGTAGAGTACACTGGTACCCCTTTACCCTCACTCCCGGTGGTTAGAGCTCCTACCCCTCCACCATTATCTTGGAGCCCTTATGATGACAGCTCTGAGACCCATACTTCCGAGCCTAGGCAGACCGAAGAGGCACCCCCAGCGGCTCCAGATTCACCACCTCTCGACCCTGCCCATAGGCAGTCTTTGTTAGCTCACGGCTATGTTCAGGATGTACAGAGGACCCGAGTGGCTGTTGTTGAGGCCCGGCTGGATGAGGTCAGGAGGAGTTGGATGCGGAGAGGGCGGGTAGGCGTGCCCGAGCTTATGAGACTAGGGCTACTATACCCCGATCCTTGAGGAGGGAGCTGACGGGGATAGAGCTCATGACCCGAGCGAGACTCCGATCGCTCCAGGGGGACAGACATGGTAGGATCTCCAGGCGGCAGGCTGACTACATCTTTCGTCATGCGATGGAAAGGGTGTGGGAGCTGACCCGCTCTGGTATGTGATTCAAGACTGGTGATGGGATAGTCTAGTCGTCTAGTTAGTCGAGGCCATAGTAAGAGCCAATTTTTCGGGATAGTTGACTTGTATATAGCATCCCTTTCTCTGACTAGACAGATAGACTCTTGTGTATCACTTTTGGGCAGATGGCTGTAGCACTGTTGTACATTTGACCAGATCAAACTATGTATTTCTCGCATTATGTATATATTTGTTTCCTTTCAGTTCAGTTCCTTAGTGACGAGATCACTGTTTTTATCATTATTATTACTACACTTCTTATTAGAACTGTCATAATATAGTAGAATTGCGAGATACATTCTCCCCATTATAGAAACTGTGCAAGGCACAATGTTGTGTTTGATTGTGACCTAACATTGAATTTCCCAAAAAAAAAATTATCAGTATCATGCCGCCAAGAATGATTGGAACTAGGGCGAACCCTGGATCTGAGGACCAGGGAAGCCATAACCAGGACGATAGGAACCAAGGACACATTGAAGAGGAAGATGAGGATTATGTTGAACAGGATGACTCCCTGTATGAAGAGAAGGAGGAAACATATGATATTGAAGGATTTGAGATAGAGGCTGAAGAAGGAGAAACTGAGGTTGAGCAACCAGTACCAAACCCAGGCATGGATCCCATGGGACAGTTCATGCAACTACTAAGGCAGAACTTGGAACGTCAACCCAACCCACCCCCTCAAGGAAATAACAATGTTGTGGCAAACTCCTTCAGGGCTTTAAAGTCCCTTAATCCCCCTGAGTTCCACGGATCAGCCGACCCAGTTGAGGCAAGGGCATGGTTAAAGGAAATGGAGAAATCCTTTGAGATTCTGAGTACCGATGAGGCACAGAAGACTGTATTTGCTACCTACCTTCTGAAAGGAGAGGCCAACTACTGGTGGGAGGCAAAGAAAACATGGAGACAGATGCTATTATAACCTGGGAGAGGTTCAGTCAGTTGTTTTTGGGAAAGTATTTCCCGAGGTTTATGGAGAACCAGATGGAGCTCAAGTTCTTGGAGCTAAAGCAGAATAACTTATCTATAGCAGAGTACGAAGCAAAATTTACCGAGTTATCAAGGTTTGTGCCGGAGTTTGTGAGCACCGAGGAAAAGAAAGCTAGGAGGTTTCAGCAGGGACTGAAACCGTGGATTCAAAATAGGGTGGCAATCCTTGAGCTTATTGATTATGCCACTCTGGTGCAAAAGGCAACAATTGTAGAAGCCGAAAGTGAACAGATGCAGAAGGAAAAAGAGAAGAAGGGAATAAAGAGGAAAAGTATGAGCATGGGTGGAGGTTCCGCAGGAGGGAACTTCCCAACTAGAGTTAATAGGGAGCAGTGTCCCTACTGGGAAAGAACACTGGGTTTAAGCGGCCAATGAGTGTGAATGTGAGCCAGAGCGGCCAGAAGTCAAGAATGTCCTATTCCAACCAATCTCGACCCCCATTGCCAGCCTATAACACTTGTGGAAGGATGCATACTGGGGAGTTTAAAGGAAAGCCAGTAACCTGCTTTAAGTGCGGTCGAGAGGGTCACTATTCAACTAAGTGCCCTTCATCAACCCCTTCTGTCATTCCAACCACCACTTGTCATCAGTGTGGACGCCCGGGTCATTGGAAGAGGGAATGCCCAATGAACAAACCAGCAGCTTCAGGAGCCAGCAGGGCTGCCTCTAATAAGCCACCTACTGCGAGGACTTTCAACATGACAGTCCAAGATGCTATGAAAGACTCAGATGTTATAGCAGGTACCCTTTCTTTAAATTCAGTCAGTGCAAACATTTTATTTGATTCGGGAGCAACTAAATCTTTTATATCAAAGGACTTTGCGCATAAACTAAGACTTAAGACTGAACCCTTGATAGAATCCTTACAAGTAGAAATAGCCAATCATGAAATTATTCATGTTAACCAGATTCACCCCGCCTGTGAGTTAGGCATAGGGGAATAATCTTTTAGTGTTGATCTGATTCCTTTTAAATTAGGGGAGTTTGATGTAATTTTGGGAATGGACTGGCTATCTAGCAATGATGCTCAGATAGACTGTAAGGGGAAGAAAGTTAAGTTAAATATCCCAGGGAAGAAAGAAGTCATATTTAGAGGAAAGAGGTAGACGCAGAAATTTTTGACCATGGCCCAGGCCAAAAGGATGCTACGAAAAGGAAATGAGGCTTACCTAGCCTATGTGGTGGACACGCAGAAGGAGGTGCCCAACTTATAAGATATTCCGATAGTCAAAAAATTTGAAGATGTATTCCCACAAGACCTTCCGGGATTACCACCCGATAGAGTGATTGAATTTGCTATTGAGTTGGCCCCAGGGACAGCGCCAGTTTCAAAAGCACCTTACCAGTTAGCCCCATTAGAAATGAAGGAATTAGCTACCCAATTGCAGGAACTTTTGGATAAGGGTATGATAAGATCCAGTGTGTCTCCGTGGGGAGCACCAGTGTTATTTGTTAAGAAGAAAGATGGGAGCATGAGGCTGTGCATCGACTACCGAGAGTTGAACAAGCTAACCATAAAGAACAGGTACCCGTTAACTAGAATAGACGATCTGTTCGACCAGCTAAAGGATGTTGTTTATTTTTCCAAGATTGACCTGAGAACTGGATATCACCAACTAAAGATTAAACCCGAAGATATTCCCAAGACCGCGTTCCGTACCAGGTATGGGCACTATGAGTTCTTGGTAATGTCCTTTGGATTAACCAACGCCCCAGCAGCTTTCATGGATTTAATGAACAGAGTATTTAAGAAGTACTTGGACAAGTGTGTGATAGTTTTTATCGATGATATTTTAATCTACTCAAGGACTGAGGCAGAACATGTTGAGCATTTGAGGATAGCTCTAGGAATACTCAGAGAGGAACAGTTATTTGCCAAATTCTCGAAGTGTGAATTCTGGCGGAATGAAGTACAGTTTTTAGGACATGTGATCAATAAAGAAGGAGTATTGGTCGACCCCTCCAAGATAGAGGAGGTCTCAAATTGGGAAAGGCCAACCACACCCATAGAGGTAAGGAGTTTCATAGGATTGGCCGGCTACTATCGTAGATTTGTACAGGACTTTGCGAAGATCGCAACCCCTTTGACACGACTTACTAGTAAGACAGAGAAGTTTGAATGGACGGAAAAATGCGAGAACAGTTTTCAGGAATTAAAGAAAAGGTTGGTAACGGCCCCGGTGTTAGCATTTCCATACGGAAAAGGAGATTTTGTGATATATAGTGATGTGTCGCACAAAGGATTAGGGTGTGTGCTTATGCAGCACGGTAAGGTGATTGCGTATGCGTCGAGACAACTGAAGGAATACGAGATTAGATATCCAACTCATGACCTTGAGCTCGCGGCAATAGTTTTTGCCTTAAAAATTTGGAGGCACTACTTGTACGGAGAGAAGTGCGAGATTTTCACAGACCATAAGAGCCTCAAATACATATTTACGCAGAAAGAACTCAACATGCGCCAGAGGAGATGGTTAGAACTAATCAAAGACTATGATTGTGAGATTCTCTATCATCCAGGGAAAGTCAATGTGGTGGCTGACGCCCTTAGCAGGAAGGAAAGACTCAAAATGATAATGACTTCGGAGGAATTGATAAGGGATTTCGAGAGAATGGAAATAGAAGTAAAGGTAACCGGAACTGGAACTGAAAAGCTGTTTGAGATCTCGATACAGCCAGAGTTATTGGAAAAGATTAGATTGTGCCAAGAGAAAGTAATGAATGAAGGCAGAGAGTCAATGACTGGAGAAGAGATCCATATTGAGAGAGATGATAAAGGGATAATGAGGTACTCCTACCGGATTTGGGTTCTGAACGTTCAAGAGCTTAAAGACGAGATTTTGGATGAAAGCCATAGTTCAAGGTATTCCATTCACCCGGGAAGCACCAAGATGTATAGGGATTTGAAGGAGTATTACTGGTGGCCCAACATGAAGAGGGACGTAGCAGAATGGGTAAGCAAATGTTTGACTTGCCAATGAGTAAAGGCAGAGCACCAGAGACCCAGTGGACTTTTACGACCCCTGGAGATTCCCGAATGGAAATGGGAACAGACAGCCATGGATTTTATTGTCGGCTTACCAAGGACGAAAGCCAACCATGATGCCATATGGGTGATTATAGACCGACTGACAAAGTCAGCTCATTTCATTCCTATCAATGAGAGATACACAGGCGATAGACTGGTGGACATTTACCTTAAGGAAATAGTGACGCGACATGGAGTCCCAGCGTCTATTGTCTCAGACCGAGACCCCAGGTTCAACTCCATATTTTGGAAGAGCTTTCAAGAATGTGCGGGGACCAAGTTAAATATGAGTACCGCTTACCATCCCCAGACGGATGGGCAGAGTGAAAGGACCATCCAAACACTAGAGGATATGTTGAGAGTCTGTGCAATAGACTTTAAAGGAAGTTGGGATGATCACTTGCCATTGATCGAGTTTTCTTTTAACAATAGCTTTCATGCTAGCATCAGAATGCCGCCTTATGAGGCCCTGTACGGAAGAAGGTGTCGATCTCCCTTATACTGGGATGAAGTAGAGCGGAAGATGCTCGGACCCGAATTGGTCCAAAGGACCAAAGACATAGTGGATCTCATCAGAGGACGGCTGGTAGCAGCCCAAGACAGACAGAAGAAATATGCAGACCTAGCCCGAAAGGACAAGGAGTATGAAGTAGGGGACTTAGTACTACTAAAAGTATCCCCTTGGAAGGGGTTAATGAGGTTCGGAAAGAAAGGGAAACTAAGCCCAAGATACATTAGACCTTTTGAGATACTAAGACGGATTGGGAAGTTGGCATACGAGCTAGCCTTACCCCCGAACCTACAACAAGTTCATAATGTGTTCCATGTGTCAATGCTAAGGAAGTATCATCGGGATGCCAGACACATAGTGGAGTACGAGCAGGTAGATATGCAACCAGATCTGACTTACATGGAGAGACCAGTAAAGATTATGGATAAGAAGGAGCAGGTGCTTCGGAACAAAGTGATCAAGCTAGTCAGAGTACTATGGCAGAATCATAATATGGAAGAATCAACTTAGGAACTAGAGAGCGCAATGCTAGAAAAGTACCCCCATTTATTTTCTATTTGATTTTGGGACGGAATCCTTTTAAGGAGGGGAGACTGTAATAACCCCAAAATTTTGAACTTTTTGTAACCCTTATGAATAGTGTTTTTGCTGATTATGTTGAATAAGAAAACTTTTCATGCCACCCTATGTAGGGGTTCTTTTATTGTTATTCTGAGATCTTATTAGTACTCTGTATGGTATATAAGTGTATGTAAAGATCATCAGAATCTAAATTCGAACACTTTGATTTTTCCCGAAAATCCACCAGATACCGAAAGAATTGAGTATAAGATAACTAGATAAAAAGGATTTAAATTCAAGGATTATAAGAGAGGATCATAAAAGGAATATAATGTATTGAGGAAGGTTAAGGAAACCCAAGTAATAAGATCCCGGGTATGATCCCTCAAACGATAAACAAAAATGAAAGTTAAGCGAACCGTATAGCAGATCAGCGGTCATTAGCCAAGTAATTAGGAGCTAATCAAAGATGTAACACCCCCAAATCCGGGGTCGGGGATCCGGGTTGCCACGAGTTCCATTTCCCTTAATAACACCCAATCTTAATAAATAATCAACTACTCTGTACCGTGACCCCACAATAAACACACACACCACAAGTTATAGTCTCAGAGATGAATATCCAAAAATAATCACAAGTCATTTTATTCCACAATTATATGCCAATACACCTTAAACAGGTTTCTGAATAAATTTACATTTCTTTGCCATTATTACAATTCATAAATATACATAATCTGATACATCAAAAGTTGAAAGCCTAGCCTATTGGTAGTTCCTACCTCAGCTACAGCGACATCAACGCCTATAGGAAACTGCGGAACGTTTCCTATCCGCTCGCGAATTGGGAGCTTGGTCCTGTTCATCTTGTCTATCTGATATTGTGTGATGAAAGAAGAAAGCAAAGGTGAGCAGCAAGCCCACCAAAATAATATGTATAATGATTAACAATATATGAGCCTTCTCATAGTACTCATGAAAGTCTTGGTCAAAAGAAATGAACCAAGTTGATATCTTAATGCGATGAAGTCACAAAATATTCAGTATATATATACATATATACTTTTCAAAATATTGGAAGTCCTCTTCCATGCATAATACACACAGAGTTCCAGTGTATAACTGTATTAAAATATCGTTGCAAGGTGATCTCATATATCTAACCTTGTCTCAACGTTTTTCTGAAAATCTTTGTCATGCATAAGATAATCATTTACTAGATATAAGTTTAAAAGATGAAGTTACAAGATACTCCAATATACTTATATCTTTTCCAAATACTACTTGAACTACCACCGTTCAAGTTATAATTAGTTTCAAAAGTTCATCACATAGATGAGACTACAAGACCAGATTTGAATAGATTAAATCTTTAAAATATCATCAAAATAAAATGAAGTTACGAGATACTTCATTTGATGCAAACATCATTTTGAAAATTTGACCCTGCCAACACTCAACAATCTCCCAACCGTAGCCTTTCTATCGAAGTGCTCTGGGTAGTGTTGCAGAAATATCCAATTGGATGATGAACTCATTACGGGAGTTTGCCACGCCAGGAAGACCACTTACGATGATCAGTCGTAGTAGTACAACCCCACCATTTTCTACATGTAGAGGAGAACCTGTTGGATTTACTTGTCAACGGAACACTGAACTCCTAAGGAATGGACCGCCTTAGCAGAACTTCCAGGCCATTTGGGCCAATATAATAAGGCTGGGCCGGCGCTACTCGACCACTTACGCCACTCCTAGTTCAGATGAAATCCATGACTCTGAAACGTAAAGCTCGTCCCCACTTTCCCCAAGTAGAAACTTGTTGATATGGCTCCACCAAGAAGTCGTATCTAGTTAGAAAGGAAAACTCACCGATATTTCCCAGGCGATGCCTGTTAATGGATTAACTTGTTCCAAGAATTTTACTTCCCGAGTGTTGGGTAAGTAATCAAAAACTCTTTTATCAAGACAACAAACTTGTTGTGAATATAAAATACCCCACAGAGCCGGATCCCTCCGGTTTTGAGCGAGTATTTAAATTCCCTTTTTAAAAGGAAGATCTTAAATATAAAAATTAGTTTTGGGATCCGCTCGAACTTTTGAAAATCATTTTAAAGACTTGAAAACACTTTAAAGAGTGATTGGAATAATGCTGATTTAATAAGGTAAATCGGTCTCAATATAAAGAAATATCTGAATATTATTATTTAAATAATATTCCCATAAAGAATAATTTTTATAAAAACATAATTGAAGTAGAAGTTGTAAAACTTATACTTGAAATGAATAGTAAATAATCAAAGATATACTTATACGAAAGTAATATCTTTATTTGAATATCAAAAGCAAGTTTGATTATCGAACATTATTCTTTAATAAATAAAGAATATTAAAAAATAATAAGCGGAGTCATAATACCTCGAATGAATATTATAAATAATATTCATTAAATAAAATAAAGGAGTCATACATCCTCAAATGAATATCCAAGTAATATTCAATAAATAATATAAAGGAGTCATAAGTCCTCGAATGAATATTCAAGATAATATTCATTAATAAAATAAAGTTATCGAATAAACCTTATTCAATTAATAGCTTTGAAAACTATAACCATATATATATAAAAAATATATATATATATATATAATCTACTCGGGATCCTCGACTCCCGGTTTTAGAAAATGTTTTCACTTTTGGGTCCCTATACTAAGGGTATATGCAAATTACCGCTATCCTCTAGCATAGGTATTATCAACTGAACCAACAGATATATATGGCAAGAATACGAAACAGGCATGCATATGTACCATATCACATGCTACAATATATCGCAAGAATTATCACAACAACAGTATAACGGGTAAAAAACTTGCCTGAGCGACTGGGGGTGATAAAAGGCTCGGGACGAGTCTGGTAACCTATAAACAACAAGTAAGTTGGAATTAAACCAAAGTCACTTGTAAATCTATACTTTAACTAACTTAGACTCTAACGCTTGTTTTGCGCTTACTGATTCTCTTAAGTCACTCGAGTACCCTCGGCTCCACCATTTTTAATAATTAAACCATTACGAGTTTTAAGACGATTCCTTCGCGAGTGTCTTACCAACTGCCTAACACTCTTACCATAATTGTTTCATACATTAATTAACCCTTTTTGGTCTTTAACCTATGTTTCAGAGTAAGGCGAGGGGAAAAGTTTCGTTCGCGAAACGCCGTTATTTAAAACGGTAGTTTCTCCTAAACCGTATATCGGAATCAAACGAACTACATATCAAAACGAAGCTCGTAACATGATCTATCTAAACATGGCAATGGTCAACATCTAGCAGGGGGTTCTCGGGTCCTAATGTTATGAACAAAAGCAGTCTAAAGTAAATCGGACATTAGGACGGCTATGTTTACGCGATTTCCCAAATTTAAACCATTCCAAAACCATCACAATTCAACCCCAATTCACAACCCAATCAAACCTCCATCTAAACTACATTACAACAGCCCCAAATCAACTCATTATAATTAATCTACTTAATCCAAAAACTTGAATTTAAACTATACTACATTCTTTAACCAAATCATAAGATTTCAACAAATCAATCACCACCATTCCAACCCAAACTCTTAAACAAACAAGTTTCAAGCTACTCTTTACCCTCACAACCATAATCAACCTAATATACAAATTAAAGCTAGGGTTTGGAGATGATATACCTTCCTTGAAGTGGTGGGAGTAGCTAGGAGGCCTTAAGAAGCCTTGAGGAGTCTTAGGAATGCTTGGATCTTAAAGGAAAATCAAGAAAATTTAAGTTAAAAACCTTGAAATCACTATTCATTGTCTTCTTCATTGATTTCTTGAAGAAGATTGAGAAAGAATTGAAGGCTTAAACTCATAATATAGCCATAACTATGCATAAGGAATACTAGGGAATTATCTTACCAATTTAGGAAGTCTTGATCTTGAGTTTTGAAATTTCTTTCTCTTTGAAATAGTAAAAAGCCGAGAGCATGAAGAGTATAAAATGCCTTGTGTTCTTGTTTTGATGAAAAATGAATATTTGTTGGTTGGTTGAATTAGTTTTGTTTTGTTTTAGGTCAATTACCCATTTACCCTTGATTTTGTGTAGTTAATATTCCACCACATTTCCTTCCCTCTTATGTCATGCTTGCATCACTTTGTGATGTCATCACCCCTCCTTTGTCCTCTTTCTATTGGTTGGATGACACCATCCTCTCTTATCCCTTTGATTAACTTCCTAATTGTTTGCCTAATGACCGCTGATCTGTTATACGGTTCGCTTAACTTTCGTTTTCGTTTATCGTTTGAGGAATCATACCCGGGAGCTTATTACTTAGGTTCCCTTAACCTTTCTCAATATATTATATTCCTTTTTATGATCCTCTCTTATAATCCTTTAATTTAAATCCTTTTTATCCTGTTACCTTTTACTCAATTTGTTAGGAATATATGTGCATTAGTTTGATGATATGTTTAACAAAACACTTAAGTAGAAGTTTAGTGTTTGCAGCCTCAACGGATAAGACCACTTTGGCTATCCGTTGATGGTGCAGCTTTACTTAAAAATAAGTCTAGTGTTGTAGCACATTTCAGTCTCTGTATTTAAGATATAATTCTTAGAAGTTGAGAGAAAATATAAGTCATGTTGACTACTAGAAGATATGCAAATAGGAAGGCCAATTGTAAATATTTCATGCCTTGTAATTTTGTATAAATGAAGTGGTATCAACGGATGTCTTAAAGACCTTCAACGGATGAGAAACAAAGCTTCAACGGATGTCTCTAAAGCTTCAACTGATAGAGCTTCAACTGCTAACACATCAACGGATAAAGCCATCAACGGATGAAGGCTTTAACGGATGTTCTGTTAAATAGCAGTTGATAAGTGGTAGTTGTAACAGCAGACAGAGGCACATGGGTTGACAGAGATAACTGAAATGTGGAAGCCTAATTTCAGGAACATCAGAAAAAGCAGCCGTTCTACTCTAGTACAAAGAGGCAATAGTCAACAAAGTACTTGAGTGATATGGAGAAGAAACAAGTGGAGAACTTATTTTATTATTGTATTTTTATCTTTGTCTTCACTTGTACACTTGGTGATATATAAACCAAGTAGCAGCTAGTAATTAGATAAGAATTTTTCCAGTGCTGTTTAGAAAAATCTTGAGAGAAAAATTATCTAGTTTGTACTAGGATGCAGCTGTGATCAACATCTTGAATCACAGATTTTCTGAAATACCATCTCTGGTGGAACAACAATCCACCAGAAAAGTTTTTAAGGTCTGTTGTGTTCTTTACATTAGTGCTTGAATATATATCTGTCTGTATTAGCTTAAAGCAATTCACACACTTGTTTATCTTGAACACAAAGCCTTTAAAACTGCTCAAAACTTGAAAAAGTTTTGAGATTTACATTCAACCCCCTTCTGTAAATCTCATTGTTAGTCCACTAGGAATAACAATTGGTATCAGATCAAGCTCTTGACACACAAAGAGTTTAAAGATCTTGGAAACTAACAAAGATGAGTAAGAAGGATATTGGAGTAAAAATCCCAGTTCTTGACAAAGACAGTTATCACCATTGGAAGGTGAAAATGCACCTTCATCTACTCTCCCAAGATGAAGGTTATGTAAACTGCATTGAGAATGGTCCTCACATTCCCCACAAAGTAGCCACAGTTGCTACGGCCATAATTGTTGTTGGTCAATCCATTCCAAAACCTAGAGCAGAATGGACAATGGAAGACACAGAAGAAGTCCACAAAGATAAGAAGGCTATGAACATTTTGTTTAATGGTCTTAACAAGGATATGTTTGATAATGTGATAAATTGCACAACTGCCAAAGAGGTTTGGGACACAGTTCAGCTACTGTGTGAAGGTACAGAACAAGTAAAAGAAAACAAAATGCAGCTTCTCATTTAACAGTATGAGTATTTTCATTTTGAAGAAAATGAATCTTTAAATGACACATTCAATAGATTCCAAAAGCTGTTGAATGGACTGAAGCTGTATGGTAGAGTGTACCAGGTGAAGGATTCAAATCTTAAATTTTTAAGATCCTTGCCAAAGGAATGGAAACCCATGACTGTCTCCTTGAGAAACTCTCAAGATTATAAGGACTTCACTCTTGAAAGATTATATGGAATCTTGAAGACTTATGAACTAGAGCTGGAACAGGATGAGGTATTGGAGAAGGGAAGAAAGAAAGGAGGTTTAGTTGCCTTGGTAGCTGAAAATGAGAAAGAATGCAGACAAGAAACTGTGAGATCTACATCAAACTCCAAAGATGGCACAAGCAAATCAGAATCAAGCAAGGGTAAGGAGCAAGTTGCTGAAAATGAAGACAACTCCAGCCAAGATGACTCTGATGGTATTGATGAGCATCTTGCATTTCTGTCCAGGAGATTTGCAAAGATGAAATTTAGGAAAAACACCAGAGCCACTAAACCTCATAAGAACATGGTGGACAAATCCAAGTTCAAGTGTTTCAATTGTGGTATGTGGACACTTTGCAAGTGAGTGCAGAAAGCCAACTTCTGAAAAAAAGAAATTTGACCAAGTAGATTACAAAAAGAAATATTTTGATCTGCTCAAGCAAAAGGAGAGGGCTTTCATTACTCAAGAAAAAGACTGGGCAGCTGATGGAGAAGAAGAGGATGAAGATGTGGAATATGTCAACTTGGCTCTCATGGCTGATTCTGAGGAAAATGAAGTTAGTTCATCAAGCAACCAGGTAATCACTACTGATTTAACATAGCTTACTAAAGAAGAGTGCAATGATGCTTTTAATGACATGTCTACTGAATTGTATCATTTGCGTGTGTCTCTTAAATCACTTGCTAAAGAAAATAGTAGGATTAAAGAGAACAATCTGTTTTTAAGTAATAGAAATGTTGTGTTAGAAGATAAGTTGATTGACCTAGAGAAAACTAAGCTACATTGTATATCTGTTGAAAATGAACTAGCTGAATCTGTCAAGAAAGTAGAAATACTTTCCAATCAATTAGAGAGAGAGCAAGAGGTGATTAAAGCCTGGAAGACATCTAGGGATGTTAGTGCTCAAATTTCCAAGGTCCAAGGAATTGAATCATTCTGTGAGACTGCCTGGGATAAAAACAAAAAGAAACTGGAATTAATTGATGGGCTGTCAATGGATGTGAAATCAACGGATGATGAAAGTTATCCGTTGAAGGAAGAAAAGGAGCATCCGTTGAAGGTTCCTCAATTAAAACAGGCAGATGTTTCTAAAAGTGAAAATCTAAAGAAACTCAACAAAAAGTTTGGTTCAACTTCCAAGAACTTTGTCAAAGAAGAAGCAAGCACATCCAAAGATTTCAGTAAGGTGAATATAGGACACATGACCTTAGAACAGTTAAAGAATAGGCTCAAAGTGGTTGAGGATAAAAAGGAAACTAAAAGGAAATCTAATAGAAATGGGAAGGTAGGGGTTAACAAACATAACAATTACACACCTGATAAGTATGCTCCTAGAAAAAGCTGTGTGCATTATAGTAGTGTTAATCATCTATCTGCTAATTGCAAATCTATTAAGAAAACTCCCATACCTGTGCCCTCTTCCATGCCTAATATGTCTGCATCACCTCTGCATGTTATGCCTGTTATGTCTCAACAGAATCCTTATGCACATTTTGCAAACATGCCATATTTTAACAATCCTTATCTTGCTGCATTTAGTATGCCTCAAATGCCATACAATATGCCAATATGGAATAACATGCTTGCACAATCCATGCCTTATCCAATTCCAAATGTGCTAAATGATTCTGTGACTAACCCTACACCTCAACCAACTACATCTAAGATCAAGGTTGACTCAAAGTTACCTAAGTCTAAAGATGCAGGAGGAATGAAGTCTAGGAGAAAGGCTAACAAGAATGGACCCAAGGAAACTTGGGTACCAAAATCAACTTGATTGATTTTATGGTGTGTAGGGAAAAAGAAGAAATATATGGTACTTGGACAGTGGTTGTTCAAGACACATGACAGGAGATTTGTCCCTGCTTACTGAGTTTAAGGAGAGAGCTGGCCCTAGCATAACCTTTGGAGATGACAGCAAAGGGTTTACTATGGGATATGGCTTGATTTCAACAAGGAATGTCATCATTGATGAAGTTACATTAGTTGATGGTCTCAAGCACAACTTACTGAGTATCAGTCAACTATGTGATAGAGGGAATACAATTTCCTTCAATTCAGAAGCCTGTGTTGTCACTAGCAAGAAAGACAACAAAGTGGTTCTAACTGGAGTTAGAAAAGGGAATGTATACTTAGCTGACTTCAACTCTACAGATGCAGAATCTATTACTTGTCTCTTCAGCAAAGCGAGTCCAGTTGAAAGTTGGCTATGGATCAAGAAGCTATCCCATTTGAATTTCAAGACAATGAATGATCTAGTCAAAAAGGACTTAGTCAGAGGAATTCCTCTTGTTGAATTCTCAAGAGATAGTTTGTGTGATGCTTGTCAGAAAGGCAAACAAAGGAAAGCATCATTCAAAAAGAAGCTTGAAACAACAATTGATGAACCATTACAGCTGCTGCATATGGATTTGTTTGGACCAGTCAATGTATTGTCAATTGCAAGAAAAAGATATTGCTTAGTGATTGTAGATGATTTCTCAAAGTTTTCATGGGTCTATTTTCTTGGATCAAAGGATGAAGCAAGTGAAATCATTATCAATCACATCAGGCAAGTCAATAATCATCCTGACTTGAAGGTTAGGAATATCAGGAGTGACAATGGAACTGAGTTCAAGAATTTGTCAATAAGGCTGTTCTGTGAAGAAAATGGAATCATGCATGAGTTCTCAGCTCCAAGAACACCTCAGCAAAATGGGGTAGTTGAAAGAAAGAACAGATCTTTGATTGAGGCTGCCAGAACAATGCTTGAAGAATCAAAGTTACCAACATATTTCTGGGCTGAAGCTGTCAATTGTGCCTGCTACACTCAGAATATTTCTTTGATCAATCAAGCTAAAGGCATGACTCCTTATCAGTTGTTCAAGAGAAGAAAACCAACTCTAAACTTTCTTCATGTCTTTGGATGTAAATGCTTTATACTGAGGAATCAATCTGACCATAAAGGAAAGTTTGATGCAAAGGCTGATGAAGGGATATTTGTTGGTTACTCAGCTGGAAAATCTTATAGGGTCTACAATCTAAGAACCAACATTGTTATGGAATCTGTGCATGTTGGGTTTGATGATAAAAAGATTGATGGACTAACAGATGAGGGACACAATGAGAGACTCAAAATTGACAACATTGAGATATATTGTGATGATAGTGAAGAGGAGATTGATGGAGATGACACTTCAAAAGGGATTCAAAATATGCCCTTGGATAATGCATAAAATTCTGCACCGTTGATAGAGGCAATGCAGTATCCGTTGAAAGACATAGTGCATCATCCGTTGAAGTACAAAATGAAGCATCCGTTGATCATAGTTCATCAACGGATAATCGATTTACATCATCAGTTGATAGAACTCCAAATTCCCTGCAAAGAACCAACAACTCAGGGGGAGTTTCAACTAATCAACACTCTGTCTCACATCATGACAATACTGAGGCCACCTCATCTAGAGCAAATCTTCCACCTCAAAGGAAATGGACCAAGAATCATCCCTTTGAACTGATCATTGGTGATGCATCATCTAAAGTGCAAACAAGAAAAGCTACTCAAGATGAATGTCTGTATAGTAGTTTTCTATCTCAGGAGGAACCTAAGAAAGTGGAAGAAGCTTTATTGGATCAAGATTGGATATTAGCTATGCAGGAAGAGCTGAACCAATTTGAGAGAAATAAAGTTTGGAAGCTGGTACCCAAACCAAAGAACAAGAGTCCTATTGACACAAAATGGGTATTCAGAAACAAGATGGATGAAAATGGCATTGTCATAAGGAATAAAGCCAGATTGGTTGCTAAAGGTTATTCTCAACAAGAGGGAATAGATTTTGATGAAACATATGCTCCTGTTGCAAGACTTGAAGCCATCAGAATTTTTCTAGCCTATGCAGCCCATGCCAATTTCAAATTCTATCAAATGGATGTCAAGAGTGCATTTCTAAATGGGAAATTGGAGGAAGAAGTCTACGTAAGTCAACCTCCAGGGTTTGAAGATCCAAATTTTCCAGACTATGTGTATTATCTGTTGAAAGCACTCTATGGACTGAAGCAAGCACCTAGAGCCTGGTATGAAACCCTATCAAAATTCCTTTTGGAGAATCACTTCACTAGAGGTACTGTTGATAAAACTCTCTTCTTTAGGAATGTTAATGGCTCTAGTATACTTGTTCAAATTTATGTAGATGACATAATATTTGGTTCTAAAGATAATAAACTTTGCAAAAAGTTTGCTAAGCTAATGCAAAGTAAGTATGAAATGAGCCTGATGGGAGAACTAACCTATTTTCTTGGTTTACAAGTTAAACAAGTTAGTGATGGAATTTTCATTAGTCAAACTAAATATATTCATGATCTTTTAAAGAAGTTTGACTTAATGGAATGTTCATCTGCAAAAACTCCCATGGCCACTGTCACCAAACTTGAATTAAATAAGACTGAAAGGTATGTGGACATTACAAGTTATAGAGGCATGGTTGGTTCCCTTTTATATTTAACTGCTAGCAGACCAGATATAATGTTTGCTACATGTCTGTGTGCTAGATTTCAAGCTGATCCTAGGGAGTCTCACTTAATTGCTATCAAGAGGATTTTCAGATATCTCAAGGGTACACCAAATTTAGGTATTTGGTATCCTAGAGAATCTGGCTTTGATCTAATTGGTTATTCAGATGCAGACTATGCAGGTTGCAAAATAGACAGGAAAAGTACAACAGGCTCCTGCCAATTCCTAGGAAACAAGCTTGTATCATGGTTTAGCAAAAAGCAAAATTCAGTCTCTACTTCTACAGCTGAGGCTGAATACATTGCTGCTGGAAGTTGCTGCTCTCAAGTGTTATGGATGAGGAATCAACTCCTTGATTATGGACTTCATGTTGACAAAATTCCTATCTTTTGTGACAACACAAGTGCCATAGCCATAACAGAGAATCCTATGCAGCACTCAAGGACCAAGCACATTGATATCAAGTACCACTTCATCAGGGAGCATGTCATGAATGGTACAGTGGAACTACATTTTGTTCCAAGTGAACAACAAATTGCAGACATATTTACCAAGCCACTTGATGAATCAACATTCACAAGATTGGTAAGTGAGCTAGGTATGCTTAATTACTCATAAAATTTATGTCCTTATTGCAATTTGAATTGAAGCCTGAAATGTATTAGTTGCTAAAACAAATTTGACTTCTTAACAAAGATTATTCCATCAACGGATATTTCCTATCCGTTGAAAGTCAAAATTGTTATGTCAACGGATGTTCATTATCCGTTGAAAGACATATACATTTCTGGAATTTTTATCCGTCAACGGATAAAACTGAAGTACCTTTCAACGGATGACAGTTTACTTTATCCGTTGAAATGTCACATCAGTCGATTCAAGTGTTTCACAGCCGTTGATTCTATTTTCTTAACCGTTGATACTCATATATACAGCTGTATGTATTTATTTTAAAGGTAGTTTTTAGAATACTTACAGTTTATTCTTAAACGGCTGAAATTCACTAACATATATTTATTGTTTAATCTTTTATTTATGCTTTTTAATTGGAGAAAGTATATAAGCCCTTCTGATTTTTCATTTTTACTTTACGCTTTCTTGAAATTTCAAAGCTTTTACCATTTTCTCTCTGCAAATCCTTCAAGTTATTCTCTGCAACTTCTACTTACAACAATGGCACCAGTAGTAAAAATTATGTCTCAATCTGGGTTCATCTATGAGAAGAACAATTTCATAGCTTTGGTAGCAAAGAATAAAGCCCACTCAGATTATCACAAAATGATGGACTTCATCAAAAACTGTAAACTTAGCTATGCAATGCTGGAAGCCCCAACGATTTACTGTGAAGTAGTTGAGGAGATTTGGACAACTGCTGAGTTCAACTCCATAGATATGACCATCTCTTTCACTCTCAAAGGTAAAAATCACTGTGTTAACTGTGATGATTTACTAGCATGTTTTAAATTGCCTGAGAACAATGCCATGACACCACACACTGATAATGATGTATCCAGCATGTTAGATTCCATAGGTTATTCTCTTAACTCTGCTAGTTTAGGGAGTATTAAAAGAAAAGGCCTTAGGAAAGAATGGAGTTTTCTTGGGGATGCCTTTATCAAGGTTTTCTCTGGGAAAATTAGTAATTTTGATGCCATAACTTCATCTCTTGTTAATATGCTCTATATGCTTGTTTCTGATAGGTATTTTAACTTTAGCAATTATGTTATGCTAGAATTGGGTACTAGATTAGGTAACAAAGCTAATAGACCTAATAACATCTATTATGCTAGATTCTTTATGTTATTGGCTAACCATGTTGCTGAAGGTTTGGTCATAATCAATGAGAATAATAAACTCAAGTGCTGGGCACAAGAGAAAAGAGTTCTTGCAGATTTATTGAGAATGGATCTCAACAGCAGTGTACCATTGGTATATTTACCAATCATGGATGCACCTCAGGTAAATGAGGTAATTGTTTCTACAACTCTTACTTCTTCCAACCCCTCTATGTCTTTATCTTCTAGTGTGCCCATGGAATCTGTGACAATGCCCCAACAGATTCCTACCAAGGTCACCAAAACTAAAATTTCAAAATCAAAGACAAAGAAAACCACCTCTGTTATTTCTCAAAAGACAACAGTTGTAACACCTACCCTTAACCCTGAGGGGAGTGAACAGGGTGTGAGTGGTCAGGGGAGGGGTGAACATCAAAGAAACCCCCAGGATAAGGAAGGAGAGATAAGTGCTTCCCAAGCTAGCCAAGCCACAGTTTCTCAAAAAGCTGTGGTGGTTGAAAAGGTCTCTAGCATATCCCTAGCTGCATCCTCCCAAAAGGATGTAACTATTGAAAATAGTTCCCAACCAGGAACACAGAACAAACGAGGGAGGGACACTGAAGCCAAACACTCGCCAACGAAAGCTTTTATTAGAAGAAAGAGGGCTAGAACCCAATCTTCTACACAGGGTGCACACACTGCACAGATACATCCATCTGTATCTATGCCTTCTCAAACTCAGTTTGATGTGGCTCCAACAAATGTGGAGTCACAGCCCCATTCTCTCACAATCAACACACATCAATCACCACACACTTCATCACCATCTCTGGATGTGGATATGTTATTCCCATCAATTCCTGATTCTCCCTCTTTACAACTAAGGGAGGAGCCCCACTCAAATACAGGTGATCATCATCTTTTAGATGATTTGTTGGATCACCCGCAAATTCTTTCAGATGTAATTGAAGGATCTGTGTCACCAAAACTCAAATCAATCCACACAGATTCAACAGTTATATCACTTTCAATTTCTACTTCTTTTCCTTCTTCAACGGATATCACTCATTCGTTGACAAGTGGTTGTTCTTCAACGGATAAGCTTAACAGCAGTTATCCGTTGATACCATCAGTGTCACCTTCAACGGCTATTCCATATCCGTTGATAGTCTCTACACACTCAACTGAAACAATTCCAAGTGTAGAAGACATGATTACTGTACAATCACTTTTAGGACTGAGGGAAGGGAGTGACAATTTGAGTGAGAGGCTGGGTTGCTCCCAGGCAAAAGGAGAGATTAAGAGCTCAAATAAGCATGCTATTTCTTCCAGCATGGCAAAAGTAAGTGAGAGGAGTACCACCTTAGTAGGTGAAGGTGAGGGTGTGAGGAGTGTGAGCCAGGGGGAGCCCCTGATGCAAGAATATAGAGAAAAAGAGAGAAAGGCAGGTACAGCAGATATAAGGGTGGATCCAGCCATTGCTAGTGAGTCAATGATTGTGGATGATATTGAAAAGGAAAGACAATTTCAGCAACATTACAAAGCTATAATTGATAACATTTCCTTGGATGCTGACACTTTTACTCATCCTGTGTTAGCCTATCAGTTGTTGGCTGCTCAGGGCAATGAGGAGGCAGAAAAGACACTACATCTAGTACATACAACAGAATCTCTTCAAAGGGATAAAGCTGCTATTAACAAGATGCCTTCTACAGCTGGTGAGTCATCTGAGGAATTTGGAGTAAATTCTGATGATGATGACTCTGTTTCTTTTGATGGAAGCATGAACTTAGGGGGAGATGAAGGCCCTAGTTCTATTCCAAATTTACCTGAATGGGCCTTGACAAAGGAGTCTACATCAGGGCAATTCAATGTCTCCTTAGTCAAACAAATCAGTACTATCCAACAGGCCATTCAGAAAACTTCACATGCTGGTACCAAGGCAATCCTTACAGCTCACCTGGACTCACTGTATCTCATGAAGTTGCAGCAAGTAAGACAGAATCTGAGTGTGGATGAACTCAAGAAGGATATTGCTGACTTGAAATCCTACAATTCTGAAAAATTGGATTCAGTCATGCCCTATGGTACAATGAAGGACTTATTGTTGAGATTGAAAAAGGATTCAAATACTGAAAAGAGGCTGGCTAAGTTAGAAGACAGAGTCCAAGTTATTGAAAATTCTGTGGCCAGCATTCTTCACAACCAACAATCTCAAACAAGTCTACTTATGCAGCTGGCAAAGGCACAAGGCTTGACCCCTCTCCTTGATGATAACAAAAAGGGGGAGAGAAAAAGGGAAGGGGAAGGAGAGCCATCTACAAAAATCGAGATATCTAAAGTGCTAGTTCCTGCCATCACTACTTCTCCAATTATGCAAATCAAAGGAAATCCTGATGGAATTGACCTAATCCAGCTAGCAGCAGCTGAAATTCAAGTGAAAGAGCAAAGGAGGAGAATTGATGAAAGGGTGCAACAAGTGTTTGGCTCAACACAAGATAAATCAATATCTATGAAACATAGCACAAAGGTTGAACCAATCATTATGGAGCACAAGCCAAAAAGGAGGAATAAGGTTGGAGAGACTTCTTTCAAGAATCTAAAACCTATGGTTCTCAAGCCCAACACTAGATCCAGCAAGGACTCCACAAAGAACCCCCTATACTTTGCTCAGATGAAAGAAGTGGACTTTCCTCTTCCAAAGCCTGATGAAGACAAAGTTTTGGGTGCTAACATCATAAAGTACAAGGAGACCAAGGACATAGTTGAAAGAATGAAAATGGCCATTATCTTTAGAGAGGGAAAGAGTATCTGTGTGATGCAAGGACATCCCAAATTTCCAAAGGCCAAGAGGGAAGAAACCAAAAGGTTGAAGAAAGAAGCTGAAAAACTCAAGGCTGACAAAAGAGCACAAGCAAAGCTTGAACAACAGCTAAAGTCAAGTCAAGTTGAAGGAGAAAAAGGAATTGAAGTCAGGGGTGAAGACAAGATTGCAAACCTAGATGAGGTTTTTGGGAGTATATTTGGTGAGAGTATGGAGGAAAGAGAGGAATGGCAGAAGGGAAACAGAAGAAAGGCCAAGGCACATAGAAGGAATGAAGATAACACTGAAGAAACTAAATCAATATCTAAACCACTACCTTCCATACCTGAACCTTGTGTTGCTGATCCCACTATAAACATCCATGGTGAACTAATCATCCCAAAAGAGGAACCTATTGATTGGGACACCATCAAAGCCTACCTTTTTAACCACTCTTCCACTACCAAAGAAACAGAAAAGAAAATCCAAATCAACACCTCCCCTAACCTCTAAGAAATTCACTCAAAAACAAAAACCTAAGCCTAAGCCACCCATTTCTAAAGATGATTATGTTCACATCTGTGACATAAAAGAAATTTCAGACATTGAACTCTATCTGGATGAGCTGGAGGATGTAAGAGGCTGCCTACAGACAGCTACCAGAGAGATTGGTGTTCAGATACAAAGGAGCTGGGGAAAGAACATGGCCTCTCTACAGGATTCTGAATGAAGGCTACTCTACCTTGATCAGAGTCTTTTCAGCCATACAAAAGGATTCTGGCTTTACCAGGACTGCCAAGACTGAAATTCTCAACAAGATTGTCAACATAAGGAAAACTTGGAGGGAGCCCAATGCTTTACCCAGAACTTTACTTATTCAAGAAAGGGGAATTACAATCCACAAATCACCTCATTGGTTGATGGAATTTAGAGATGATAAAGGAGTCATAAGATTTTTCAGACTTGAAGACCAACTCAAGATTGCCAGCAATGAAACTCTCAAGGAAATGCAATCTAAGTTGGATATCAGTAATGAAGATGAAGCTGAATTCTACAGACAACTCCAACTCCAAATTGAGGAAAATGACAAAGGGCTAGGAAAGAAAACAAGGGAACAAAGAAGAAAAAGATGATTTGTTCAGACTAAAGGAGCACCCTTGGAAATTCTGTAAATCTTCAATTACCTCCTAGTACATACACTTTTGCAGCACTTTTAAATTTCTACTTAGTTTCAATTCATATATTTGTTAAGTGTTTTGTTATCATCAAGTTAACCCTGAATTTATGTCTACAATTCTTATAGACATAAATAGGGGGAGATTGTTAGGAATATATGTGCATTAGTTTGATGATATGTTTAACAAAACACTTAAGTAGAAGTTTAGTGTTTGCAGCCTCAACGGATAAGACCACTTTGGCTATCCGTTGATGGTGCAGCTTTACTTAGAAATAAGTCTAGTGTTGTAGCACATTTCAGTCTCTGTATTTAAGATATAATTCTTAGAAGTTGAGAGAAAATATAAGTCATGTTGACTACTAGAAGATATGCAAATAGGAAGGCCAATTGTAAATATTTCATGCCTTGTAATTTTGTATAAATGAAGTGGTATCAACGGATGTCTTAAAGACCTTCAACGGATGAGAAACAAAGCTTCAACGGATGTCTCTAAAGCTTCAACTGATAGAGCTTCAACTGCTAACACATCAACGGATAAAGCCATCAATGGATGAAGGCTTCAACGGATGTTCTGTTAAATAGCAGTTGATAAGTGGTAGTTGTAACAGCAGACAGAGGCACATGGGTTGACAGAGATAACTGAAATGTGGAAGCCTAATTTCAGGAACATCAGAAAAAGCAGCCGTTCTACTCTAGTACAAAGAGACAATAGTCAACAAAGTACTTGAGTGATATGGAGAAGAAACAAGTGGAGAACTTATTTTATTATTGTATTTTTATCTTTGTCTTCACTTGTACACTTGGTGATATATAAACCAAGTAGCAGCTAGTAATTAGATAAGAATTTTTCCAGTGTTGTTTAGAAAAATCTTGAGAGAAAAATTATCTAGTTTGTACTAGGATGCAGCTGTGATCAACATCTTGAATCACAGATTTTCTGAAATACCATCTCTGGTGGAACAACAATCCACCAGAAAAGTTTTTAAGGTCTGTTGTGTTCTTTACATTAGTGCTTGAATATATATCTGTCTGTATTATCTTAAAGCAATTCACACACTTGTTTATCTTGAACACAAAGCCTTTAAAACTGCTCAAAACTTGAAAAAGTTTTGAGATTTACATTCAACCCCCCTTCTGTAAATCTCATTGTTAGTCCACTAGGAATAACACAATTCTTTCCGTATCTAGTGGATTTCCGGGAAAAACCAAAGTGTTCGGAATTGGATTCTGACGATCTTTACATACACTTATATACCATATAGAGTACTACTAAAATCTCAGAATATCCATAACAGAACCCCTACATAGTGTGGCATGAAAAGTTTTCTCATTCAGCTAAAACACTATTCATAAGGGTTACAAAAAGTTCAAAATTTTGGGGTTATTACTAGGGGTGAGCATAATTTTTCCGAAACCGCCCGAACCGCCCGAACCGAACCGTCCAAACCGAAAAATTCGGTTTCTTACCGGTTTGGTTTGGTTTTGGTTTATAATATATAAAAACCGAAATTTTCGGTTTGGTTTTGGTTTTTGAAAATAAACCGACCGTTTTACCCAAACCGAACCGAAAATATAATATATATATATATATTATCAGAAATATTATTTAAGACCTTTATACATGTATTCTATTTTGCTCTCTGGATTATGGATCATTTGCTGCTTATTAAACAATGCAATGGATTTTAGTTATAAAAGTTATTTACTTTATTTATACATGTATGTGTGATGATGAATGGTAATCTGCTAGCATATGCAAAAATATATTCCAGACTTCTAGTACATATAAAATTAATTAGAATTTAACTAGAAAATATTTCAATAAAAAATTATTAAAATTTGGGTATTAAACCGAAACCGACCGAACCAAACCGTTAGTAATCGGTTTGGTTTGGTTTGGTTTTTCTAACTTTCGGTTCGGTTACGGTTTCATGGTGAAGGAAACCGTGATTTTCGGTTTGGTTTGGTTTGGCACTCCGAAACCGGCCAAACCGCCCAATGCTCAGCCCTAGTTATTACAGTCTCCCCTCCTTAAAAGGATTTTGTCCCGGAATCAGATAGAAAATTAATAGGAATACTCTCTTAGCATTGCACTTTCTAACTCTCGAGTAAATTTTCCCACATTGTGGTCCTACCACCGAACTCTGCCTAGTTTAATAACCCTTCTCCTAAGCACTTGTTCCTTTTCACTCTATAACCCTTCCTGGTTGCTCCATATAGGTTACGTCGGGTTGCATGTCTATGCGCTCATATGCCCCTATTTATCTGTCATCCGAATTACACTTTCTTAATCATTGATACGTGAAACACGTTATGAACTTGCTACAGGTTCGGGGGTAGGGCTAGCTCGTATACTATCCTCCCAATATGTTTTAGTATATCCAAGGGTCCGACACATTGTGGACTTAGCTTTCCTTTCTTTCCGAATCTCATCAATCCTTTCCGAGGGAATACCTATAACAGCACTAGGTCCCCTACTTCCTATTCCTTGTCCTTTCGTGTCAAATCAACATATGTATCATGTCCATCTTGGGCTACTACCAGCCATCCTCTGATTAGATCTATCATATCCTTGGTCCTTTGGACCACTGCTGGTCCGAGCATTTTGCGCTCTACAAGTTCATCCTAACATACGGGAGATCGACATTGTCTTCCCTCAAGGATCCCATAAGGCGATATCTCAATACTGACATATGATCTATCGTCGTAAGAAAACTCAATCCGTGATAACTGATCATTCCAAATTATTTCAAGTCTATTACACAGACTCTCATTATAGCGTTTAGCATTAGAGCTTTTGCTTCTCAATACCCATTCTTTTCCAGTTCGTAATCGCTACAACCTTCCGTTCCTAATATTATACTAGTTATACTTTTACTCGTTAGCGTTCTATAACCTTTTAATAACCACGTCAACCTTAGTATCACGAATGTGTTTCCATTCCGAATACTACCATAACTTTATTACTCCTTTTTCAGCTGTTTCTATTTCCCAAAGTTTGATCAATCATATAGAAGTAAAGGAATTTGTTGAGAGATCACGAGGATCATGAACACTTGTTATATCACATAGTTAGTACAGAAGGTGGCCAGCCTTTAGTACTTGACAAGAAATTAAACAATAGATGGTATCCTACTAGGCTTCTATCACACAGATAGATAGTCATTCAGCAATACATCCCCTTCTGGAAAGGTTGTTCTTCTCAGCTTACATGAAATGAAAAGAAGAGAAAAGAACGAACTGAAGAGAATTATATATTCGTAAAAAAAAAAAATTATTGCCATAAAATATCTGGCTCGGAATCTACCTCTGAAGTATAGAGGTTTGTCATAGGAGGACAAAACATATATGTATTTATATCAACATCAAGTATTATAGCATCGTATTTCACATGCCTAAATATTTTTGCTATTCCGTCCATCATTCTATGGACCCATGCTCTTCCTCGAGCTTATACACAATCACCTTTGAAACTCCTTCGATATCGAAAATCGAACCTGGGATCTCATTCTAGACATCACCGTTGCTTGAATTCTATGCTTGCACCGCAACCTTCCTCGTATAATAATACGACTCTCTATTGATAAGAAAGAATAAATATTCAATAGGTAGATACTCTACTTAAATAGTCTATCAATGATAACTTATACACTACCACGACCCGTTTAGTGGTACTCAATCTCAACATTCATTCCAATACAACTCTCATGGTTGTAATCGACTCATTACTCGTAGAATCATTGCTGCATTACTATGGTCCACCACTGACCTACTGTCATCATTCGCTTTCCATGAAATCTTAATATCTAACCATACGGAGTCCATACATGTCGTATCAAATCCTTCTAAGGAGGTAACATAATCACCATTCCTGATTCATGAAGAACACTCCTGATCCTGACATACATACATGACATGAAGCAGATAAAATTGCAGAAGAGTTTCAATCCAAGCAACGATAGCAGGTTAATACCATTCTTAATCATATGCCTTAAATAGAAGACTTACTCAAAGGTTCGTCTAGTCCTTTTTGAAACATGGTCCTGGCTTATCTCAAGATAGTATCTTCTGAGATAGATAGCCTGCTCATGGCGATTACACGAATTAAACCTTTACCAACTACTATTATGGTTGGGTATTGCACAGTCATCAGAAGGAATGTCAATCTTTCAAACCATAATATAACCTTTACGGCTTCAACCATTATTACTGTATTCCTCTGACACGAGCGCCTGTAATTGTCCTCTTACATTTAAAGTGTCGGCCACCTCTTTGGCCTTTCCTGATAGTAATATTTCCTTACAATCAATGTCATCTTAACCACTTTCACTAATTTTCTACCCCATTTCAATCACAGCTTATGTGAAGATGTTTTCCTTAAAATCTGATGAGTAAAAAAAAATCACCATTTTTCCATAAGTTATTGCCTCAGTCTTTAGAGGTTAATCACTGTCGCGACTGACTCTCGATCGTACTTAGAACATCTTTTATCTTAGGTCCTAATTGCCTTGACTAATTTCGACCTTTACTGGTTCGATCCATACTTTCTCGTGGTTTAACACGTGCCCCACTTGGCATTATTATAATTATGCCATATTTTCTTCATCAAAATTTCTGTTCTTGAGAACTTTGAATATTACCTTTCTCCTTGTAAAACTTCTAAGGTTATCCTTAAATCTTTCATCAGGTACACCCTAGGCACAGGGCGTATCAAGATACCATTTATTAATACCAGAATCATAGTCTATATACTTCTTAAAAATTTCTCCACTGATCCTTAAAGGTTGTTGTTACCTTAATCCTTCATTCTATACGATCAAAACTCATACTGTCCCTATTAAGGGTGAAATGCCAACCTTTATGCAATCCCCCAGGATTCATTTTAAGTTACCGATGTTTTATCCTTAATTCCACCTTTAAAAGGTACCTGCATCCTTATTTAAATTGAGGTCAATCCATATGGCCTCCAAAAGATAGCAACGGTTATCCGCTTTTCTTGCCTAATCTGGTAACGATAACAAGGATGTTCTGGAAGATATTGGCCGTGTTCAATGCGAACTTCTTCTTAATAATTCCTTATTTACTTTTGTTGTTTATCTCAACAGTCATCTCAATGTTGGGATATCTTTCATACCTGGCGTCTCCCTTTCTGGGTATCAAGCCACCGGTCTTACACTTCACATTCTTGAGGGTCACCTCCTTCATCCAATTTTCCTAATTTCTTACTTTCTTGTCTCCTCAGTCTATCCGTGTCTCAATATTTATCCTTCGAACTATCTCAAGGTTTCCTCAAATCCTCCCAACTTACAGGGGATAAAATATATGTATCTCTTATTCCTTCAACCATCAATTTAACTCATGGTGAATCACCCTCATCCTGACGATTACATACTTTTCTATTGCTACGAGTCTTTAGGGTTTCCTTATACCCAACTCCCTTATCATTCCTCAAACTCTATTGCCTTTATATTCCTTTCCTCTTCAGTTTCTTTCTATTTTCCTTTCTCTTGTCATTATTTCATGAACCAACACAACATAAGCATTGATTTTAAACATCCCATCATTCTGGATTCGTTTCCTCAGAACGAATCTTGACAACTTTTACAACTTAGATTCATAATTCATCATACTCGTCTGTCTTTGTTCTGGCCCCAAAGCTTTTACACTATCTCCATAACCTTGGGAAGTACTTTCCTGAAAACAATTAACTGAACTTAAATCAGTTTATTATAATCTCTTGCTCCGTGCCTTCCTTGGCCTTTCACCAGTGGGTGGCCTCTCTCTTAGGAGAGTAAGTTACAAAAACAGTCTTTTGTGATTCGTCAATCATTTAGAATTTCAAATGATTCCTATATTTCCTTTAGTCAGGCTCTTGCCTCGACTGGGTCAGCTTGTTCTTTGGGACACTGAGAGCTTAGCGATTTAAAGGTCCTGAAAGAATTTCCCACTACATTATTTCCCTCAAGGTGGTGGTTGGGAATAAAGTATAAGTTCTGTTTAGATAGGTCCATGAATTTCCGTATAGGAGTACCATCTCGGGTCTCCTTATCTCGCTCGACTTTTGTTTTCTTAGTCTAAATATTTCTTCCTACTCCCCATAATTGGGGTCATCTTTTAATTTAAAATCCTCATTTTTCACTTTATTATATTCTGGGTTCCTTATATCTTAAATGTGACCTCCCTGATTATCACATTCAAGGTTTGCCCCTAATCTTATTCCTTGTGGGGGCATATTACTTGGAAAATTTTGAGAATCTCTGGATATTTGTCTTACTTACTTTGCTTAAGTCTTTCCCTCGTTCAGTCCTTGCACGATTGCAAATTATGAATTCTTAAGTTCAATAAACTTCATGACACTCTCTTAAGTGTTAATAGAGCAATTAACAATGTGATCTTATCACAAACAAACTGATCTGAACTGAAATTAACGAATATATACATAACCATTTGTTCGAGGGTATAACAACTGAACACATTAAAGAGAATTAACATCATTTGATCTTATCGCTCCTATCCCAAAAGTACTACCATAGATAATCATCTCGTCATTAAAACTAAACATTCATAACTTAGGCTAATCCTCCAAAAGAGGTGCTACATGAAATTTTTGTCAGATTGCTCAGACTCTGCACACTATTATGGATCAAGAAATGCGGGCACGCACGACATCCCTAACCTGCTCCATTAAAGCAGTGATGAGGTCTAGGATAGTTGCAAGTAGAGCCGGATCAATCTGACCCTCAAGATGGCCTCTAGCTGTAACACGGGTGGTAGCCTCAATCCTTTCCATGCTATGAGCTAATCCTGCCGGAAGTACCCCACCCTCAATCCTCGGTGCAGTAAGTCGATCCAACAGATCACTCCTAACATTACAGGCCTCAGACAGGCCACCCAGAGTCATATGATAATTGGCGATAAGAGAAGCCTGAGTGGTAGCATCTAGCAGCCCATGGGGTGCAGGTGGTGCAGACCCAGGAGATCCAAATGGATAACCAAGCATGGTATCAGGTGACAATGGTGCAGGAGATAAAGGTGGCATTTCCTCAGTAGGTGCTGGGCTCTGTACAGGGGAGGGAACAGGAATTGGTGGAACCTCATGGATGTCTACAGGAACCTCTGGAAGAGGGTCTGATACTGGTATAATTGGTGCCGTGGAAGGCCCCACTCCTTCTGCCCTCATTAACCTTTGTGCCCTTGGTAACTCTTCATCCTCTAGTGCCACCCTCGCGGCCATTCTTGCTCTGGTAGTCGCCCTGACTACGGTCATTAATTCCTCAGCGGTCCCCTCTTCATTCTCATCAGGATCCTCCATGAGATCCTCCTCAGCCACAATCCTTTCCGGAATAACATCCTCAACCGCAACATTCTCAATATGAATCTCATCCGGTCCCTCATTAGGGTGCTCTATCGGATTCACAATTTGATCTCCAACTTGTAATAAAACATCCTCATGCTGATGCTCCTGAACCTCAGGGTTCGGTGCCCCGCTGCCTTATATGAGAACGAACTATGTTACTATCACGATATTTATAAGGGTTCCTGTAAGGGTTTTAACTGTCAGTACTACGTTAGGTAGCCCGACTATGAACTTGGCAAGAGTTCTTATTATCTTAGTGAACTTATTATCTTAACGTCACATCATCTCTGAGGTTTATAACGCTTAGCTCTGATACCACTTCTGTAACACCCCCAAATCCGGGGTCGGGGATCCGGGTTGTCACGAGTTCCATTTTCCTTAATAACACCCAATCTTAATAAATAATCAACTACTCTGTACCGTGACCCCACAATAAACACACACACCACAAGTTATAGTCTCAGAGATGAATATCCAAAAATAACCACAAGTCATTTTATTCCACAATTATATGCCAATACACCTTAAACAGGTTTCTGAATAAATTTACATTTCTTTGCCATTATTACAATTTATAAATATACATAATCTGATACATCAAAAGTTGAAAGCCTAGCCTATTGGTAGTTCCTACCTCAGCTACAGCGACATCAACGCCTATAGGAAACTGCAGAACGTTTCCTATCCGCTCGCGAATTGGAAGCTTGGTCCTGTTCATCTTGTCTATCTGATATTGTGTGATGAAAGAAGAAAGCAAGGGTGAGCAGGAAGCCCACCAAAATAATATGTATAATGATTAACAATATATGAGCCTTCTCATAGTACTCATGAAAGTCTTGGTCAAAAGAAATGAACCAAGTTGATATCTTAATGCGATGAAGTCGCAAAATATTCAGTATACATATATATACATATATACTTTTCAAAATATTGGATGTCCTCTTCCATGCATAATACACACAGAGTTCCAGTGTATAACTGTATAAAAATATCGTTGCAAGGTGATCTCATATATCTAACCTTGTCTCAACGTTTTTCTGAAAATCTTTGTCATGCATAAGATAATCATTTACTAGATATAAGTTTAAAAGATGAAGTTACAAGATACTCCAATATACTTATATCTTTTCCAAATACTACTTGAACTACCACCGTTCAAGTTATAATTAGTTTCAAAAGTTCATCACATAGATGAGACTACAAGACCAGATTTGAATAGATTAAATCTTTAAAATATCATCAAAATAAAATGAAGTTACGAGATACTTCATTTGATGCAAACATCATTTTGAAAACTTGACCCTGCCAACACTCAACAATCGCCCAACCGTAGCCTTTCTATCGAAGTGCTCTGGGTAGTGTTGCAGAAATATCCAATAGGATGATGAACTCATTACGGGAGTTTGCCGCGCCAGGAAGACCACTTACGATGATCAGTCGTAGTAGTACAACCCCACCATTTTCTACATGTAGAGGAGAACCTGTCGGATTTACTTGTCAACCGAACACTGAACTCCTAAGGAATGGACCGCCTTAGCTGAAATTCCAGGCCATTTGGGCCAATATAATAAGGCTGGGCCGGCGCTACTCGACCACTTACGCCACTCCTAGTTCAGATGAAATCCATGACTCTGAAACGTAAAGCTCGTCCCCACTTTCCCCAAGTAGAAACTTGTTGATACGGCTCCACCAAGAAGTCGTATCTAGTTGGAAAGGAAAACTCACCGATATTTCCCAGGCGATGCCTGTTAATGGATTAACTTGTTCCAAGAATTTTACTTCCCGAGTGTTGGGTAAGTAATCAAAAACTCTTTTATCAAGACAACAACCTTGTTGTGAATATAAAATACCCCACAGAGCCGGATCCCTCCGGTTTTGAGCGAGTATTTAAATCCCCTTTTTAAAAGGAAGATCTTAAATATAAAAATGAGTTTTGGGATCCGCTCGAACTTTTAAAAATCATTTTAAAGACTTGAAAACACTTTAAAGAGTGTTTGGAATAATGCTGATTTAATAAGGTAAATCGGTCTCAATATAAAGAAATATCTGAATATTATTATTTAAATAATATTCCCATAAAGAATAATTTTTATAAAAACATAATTGAAGTAGAAGTTGTAAAACTTATACTTGAAATGAATAGTAAATAATCAAAGATATACTTATACGAAAGTAATATCTTTATTTGAATATCAAAAGTAAGTTTGATTATCGAACATTATTCTTTAATAAATAAAGAATATTAAAAAATAATAAGCGGAGTCATAATACCTCGAATGAATATTATAAATAATATTCTTAAATAAAATAAAGGAGTCATACATCTTCAAATGAATATCCAAGTAATATTCAATAAATAATATAAAGGAGTCATAAGTCCTCGAATGAATATTCAAGATAATATTCATTAATAAAATAAAGTTATCGAATAAACCTTATTCGATTAATAGCTTTGAAAACTATAACCATATATATATATAATATATATATATATATATATAAAATCTACTCGGGATCCTCGACTCCCGGTTTTAGAAAATATTTTCACTTTTGGGTCCCTATACTAAGGGTATATGCAAATTACCGCTATTCTCTAGCATAGGTATTATCAACTGAACCAACAGATATATATGGCAAGAATACGAAACAGGCATGCATATGTATCATATCACATGCTACAATATATCGCAAGAATTTGCTAATATAACCATCATGCATCTATTACAAGATAATGCATATACAAGTGTATACATCACAACAACAGTATAACAGGTAGAAAACTTGCCTGAGCGACTGGGGGTGATAAAAGGCTCGGGACGAGTCTGGTAACCTATAAACAACAAGTAAGTTGGAATTAAACCAAAGTCACTTGTAAATCTATACTTTAACTAACTTAGACTCTAACGCTTGTTTTGCGCTTACTGATTCTCTTAAGTCACTCGAGTACCCTCGGCTCCACCATTTTTAATAATTTAACCATTACGAGTTTTAAGGCGATTCCTTCGCGAGTGTCTTACCAACTGCCTAACACTCTTACCATAATTGTTTCATACATTAGTTAACCCTTTTTGGTCTTTAACCTATGTTTCAAAGTAAGGCGAGGGGAAAAGTTTCGTTCGCGAAACGCCGTTACTTAAAACGGTCGTTTCTCCTAAACCGTATATCGGAATCAAACGAACTACATATCAAAACGAAGCTCGTAACATGACTATCTAAACATGGCAATGGTCAACATCTAGCAGGGGGTTCTCGGGTCCTAATGTTATGAACAAAAGCAGTCTAAAGTAAATCGGACATTACGACGGCTATGTTTACGCGATTTCCCAAATTTAAACCATTCCAAAACCATCACAATTCAACCCCAATTCACAATCCAATCAAACCTCCATCTAAACTAAATTACTACAGCCCCAAATCAACTCATTATAATCAATCTACTTAATCCAAAAACTTGAATTTAAACTATACTACATTCTTTAACCAAATCATAAGATTTCAACAAATCAATCACCACCATTCCAACCCAAACTCTTAAACAAACAAGTTTCAAGCTACTCTTTACCCTCACAACCATAATCAACCTAATATACAAATTAAAGCTAGGGTTTGGAGATGATATACCTTCCTTGAAGTGGTGGGAGTAGCTAGGAGGCCTTAAGAAGCCTTGAGGAGTCTTAGGAATGCTTGGATCTTAAAGGAAAATCAAGAAAATTTAAGTTAAAAACCTTGAAATCACTATTCATTGTCTTCTTCATTGATTTCTTGAAGAAGATTGAGAAAGAATTGAAGGCTTAAACTCATAATATAGCCATAACTATGCATAAGGAATACTAGGGAATTATCTTACCAATTTATGAAGTCTTGATCTTGAGTTTTGAAATTTCTTTCTCTTTGAAATAGTAAAAAGCCGAGAGCATGAAGAAAATAAAATGCCTTGTGTTCTTGTTTTGATGAAAAATGAATATTTGTTGGTTGGTTGAATTAGTTTTGTTTTGTTTTAGGTCAATTACCCATTTACCCTTGATTTTGTGTGGTTAATATTCCACCACATTTCCTTCCCTCTTATGTCATGCTTGCATAACTTTGTGATGTCATCACCCCTCCTTTGTCCTCTTTCTATTGGTTGGATGACACCATCCTCTCTTATCCCTTTGATTAACTTCCTAATTGTTTGCCTAATGACCGCTGATCTGTTATACGGTTCGCTTAACTTTCATTTTCGTTTATCGTTTGAGGAATCATACCCGGGAGCTTATTACTTAGGTTCTCTTAACCTTTCTCAATATATTATATTCCTTTTTATGATCCTCTCTTATAATCCTTTAATTTAAATCCTTTTTATCATGTTACCTTTTACTCAATTCTTTCCGTATCTAGTGGATTTCCGGGAAAAACCAAAGTGTTCGGAATTGGATTCTGACGATCTTTACATACACTTATATACCATATAGAGTACTACTAAAATCTCAGAATATCCATAACAGAACCCCTACATAGTGTGGCATGAAAAGTTTTCTCATTCAGCTAAAACACTATTCATAAGGGTTACAAAAAGTTCAAAATTTTGGGGTTATTACAAAAGAGGTTAGTGGTGATGATGTCATCAAACCAATAAGAAGAGGACAAGCATGGGAAGATGACATAAGAATGATGACCTAAGCATGACCAAAAAGGAAGGAAGTGTGGTTGATTTCAAGCCACACAAAAATCACCATGGTTAAAAGGTAATTAATTAAAACAAAAGGCAAAAACAACCAACAAACAAATTATAACACCAAAAACACAAATTTGACTTCCCATTTTCAAGCAAAAGCTCTCGGCCCCTTTCATTTTGCAAGGAAAGAAAAACCCAAATCCAAGTTCCAAGCTTCGTTAATTAGTGAGGTAATTATCTAAGGTTCTTTGTGCATAGATATAGATATCCTATAAGTTTAAGCTTCAAATTCCTTCACAATCTCTTCCTAAAATTCATGGAAGAAGAGGGTGAATAGTGTTTTTCAAGAACTTGAAATTTTGTTCTTGAGTTTTTGTTTAGATTAAGCTTTGGTAAGGACTTTCAAGGGTGATTCCAAGCTCCTTAGTTACTTTTACTCACCAAGGAAGGTATAATCTCATACCCTAGCCCTACTTTTTTATATTTAGAGTTTTTGTGTTTGGTATGGTTCATGAGAAGCTTGATTATTGTGTATTTAGAGATGGGTTGGTTTTATGATGTGTTTGGAGTTGTAAATTTTGATGATTAGTTAAAAAACTTAAGTAAGCTTTTAGTTCATGATTGGGAAGTAGTATAAATTGGAAATATTGAGTTGTTGGGGCTGTTGTAGTATTGTATGGATGGAGTTTGGTTGTATGGTTGAATTGTGGTTGATTTGTGGTTGATTTGGAGTAGGATAAAATTTGGTAATCGCGTAAACATAGCCATCGTAATACCCGATTTACTTTAGACTGTTTTTGTTCTTAACATCAGGACCCGAGAATTCACTGTTAGGTTTTGACCATTGCCATGATTAGATAGTTCATGTTACGAGCTTCGTTTTGATATGTGGTTCGTTTGAATCCTATGTACGGTTTAGGAGAAACGACCGATTCAAGTAACGGCGCTTCGCGACCGAACCATTATCCATCGCCTTACTTTGAAGCATTGGTTAAAGACCTTAAATGACTAATTGGAGTATGAAACATTTATTTAAAGTGGATTAGGCAGTTGGTAAGGTACTCACGAAAGAATCGCCTTAAAACTCTTAATGGTTAATTTATTAAAAATGGTGGAGCCGAGGGTACTCGAGCGACTTAAGAGAATCATTAAGCGCAAAGCGAGCGTTAGAGTCTAATTGGTTAAAGTATAGATTCTTAAGCGACTTTGGTTTAATTCCAACTTATATGTGGTTTATAGGTTACCAGACTCATCCCAGGACTTTTACCACCCTCAGTCGCTCAGGCAAGTTTTCTACCCGTTATACTGTTGTTGTGATGTATATATGTATATGCATTATCTTGTGATAGATGCATGTTGGTTAATTAGCAAATCTTGCGATATATTAGAGCATGTGATATGGTATATATACATGTCTATTTCATAATCTTGTTATCTATTTGTTGATTCAATTGCTTATAAACTGCATAATACCTATGCTAGAGATAAGCAGTAGTTGCGTATACCCTTAGTATAGGGGACCCAAAGGTGAACATTTTCTAAACCGGGAGTCGATGTTCCCGAGTATATTATATATATATATATATATTGATATAGTTTTCAAAACTATTAATCGAATAAGGTTTATTCGATAACTTTATTTTTATTAATGAATATTATTTTGAATATTCATTCGAGAACTTATGACTCCGTTTATTCTATTTAATGAATATTATTTAAATATTCATTTGAGGACTTATGACTCCGATTATTTACTAATTAATATTCTTTATTTTATTAAAGAATAATGTGTCGATAATCAAACTTATTTTTGATTATTCGAATAAAGATAGTACTTTCGTATAAGTATATCTTTGGTTATTTAATATTCATTTCAAGTATGAGTTTAAAACTTCTACTTCAAATTATTTATATAGAGATTATCCTTATGGGAATATTGTTTAAATAATAATATTCAGATATTTTCTAATATATCGGGACTGATTTATGTCATTAAATCAGCATTACTCCAAACATTCTTAAAAGTGTTTTCGAGTCTTCGAAATGATTTTAAAAGTTAGAGCGGATCCCAAAACTCATTTTTATATTTAAGATCTTCATTTCAAAAGGGGAATTAAATACTCGCTCAAAATCTGAGGGATCCGGCTCTGTGGTGTATTTTATATTCGCAACAAGGTTGTTGTTTTGATAAATGAATTGATTACTTACCCAACATTCAGGAAGTAAGTCCATCTATTGAGTCGGCATAAGCAACATGGGCTCAGTGGGCGTCCATGAAAGTGTAAGTGGCTCAGTGGGAGTCCATCAAATGCGTAAGTGGCTGAGTGGCAGTCCAGCATAAGGTCCTATTGCGGCCAGGGTGATGACCAGTGGGGAATTCGTCCATCTACTAGTAGAAAAGGTTACTTATTCGTATCTTTGCCTGATCAGCAAGATATCGGGTTTATGCCAAAATTCTTTTCCTTTCCAAAATTCATTGGATGTTGCAAACTCTGTTCATAATTTACATAATAGAGGTTTCCAGGAAATGTATAAGAGGTATATATGTGGATATATATATCGGGACTAAATAAAGTATCTCGTAACTTCATTTCTTTCAATAATATTTCAAAGATTGAATCTATTCAAGTCTTAACTTGTGGTCTCATCTATGGGATGACCTTTTGAAACCTGTAATACTTTGAACAGTGGTAGTTCAAGTAGTTTTATAAAATGGTATAAGTATAGTGAAGTAATTGGTAACTTCATCTTCCTTTAAGCTTATATCCAGTAAGTAATTACCTTACACTTGATAAAGGTTTCCAGTAAGTTATCCATTTAGATACTTGCATTATTGTTTACACTATATATTATCTTGCGAGCTGTAATGCTCACTCTTGCTTCATTTCTTCATCACACAACAACAGTTAGGAAAGATGGCTAGACTCAAGCAGACCCAGCGCAAGCGCGTGGGAAGCGTCCCGCGTCTTCCCGTTGATGTTGTAGCTGCTATAGCTGTAGAGGTAGATCTATTGGTAGATCAGGTGTGGCGCCCTCCAAACCCGGGTCAGAAGTTTGGGGTCCACACACACATACACACACCTTATTTATAACCTGCTTATAACAATAATAAAGATAACAATAATATGCAGTGACCCTATTTACCAACTACCACGGATCGTAACAGGCTAAAGTATGCACACAAGCCACACATCTACTTATATTACATACCGTTCAAATCCCAATCATTCAAACTCAAACTGAGTATTAAACTTTATTACAAACTTTTACAGACTTAAATTATTCCAAACGAAGCCTACTAGCTCAGCTTTCTCAACCTGAACCCCTAGCTCTCACGCTGGACTGGGGATCCTCGTTACCAACTGGTTCCTTTTTAACTGGAAAGAATATAAACAACATCGCACAAATGAGCTAACTAGCTCAGCAAGTCACAATGACAAAACTGAGCATAATGATCATCAATAGAACATGATTATGATATCAAGTGAACAATGGATTATGATTTAGAATTGGATATTTTACTTTTAATTTAAAAACCAAGGTTAGGCTGTTGATCAGTCAAGCACTAACCCCGAGCAAGGCACACAACATTGCTCTAACTACTGGATCCAAGGCACACATTGGCCTAACTTGACCATTATATGGTCTGACCATGAATCTGGTCCACAATTTTATAAAAACAATCCAATTCTAACATAATAACAGATTAAGCAATAATAAACAATAACCAGAATCATTAACAACAATGAGTGTTTAACAATGAAAGGGTTTCAATCCTTGTAAGGATCAATAAGGTAATTTTAAAGCTTGGATGTTGGGTAATGAAAGAATTGGATAACAAAGGAATCAATATTTCAGGGTTTCAAGGATTTGGTCTTTCAAAGCATAAGATATCATGGATTGAGTATATAAGTAATTCAGTTCAGCGTTTGGTATTTAGTTTGTATGTATTTGTGGAGTAGTATCGTAGATTCGTGGTTCGTGTTCAGGTATACAACAATCAATGGTCTAGAAAGAATCAGATTACGGCTCAAGATCAATAACTGGAATCAGGGTTTAGGTTTCTGTGCTTCAAAGCACTTGCAATATCACAGGATTATCAAGTACTACAATATCTCGAGAAAGTTTAGAACACTTGCCTGGTACTAGCTTACTATTCTGCACTCGCTTCCAATCACAATCATCTTACTCCTCAACTACCTTTTTCCCTTTCATACGCCTTGCCTCTTCTACTCACATATCATAAACATCTATCAATAATCGACTCATAGAGTTCTATTCAACACATACTTCTATCTACCCTTCGTTTTACCCGAATCCGATTAACGGATTGAAAGTTATGTAATAATCAAGTAAACACCGAATATATAGACTGATAGTCAATCAACAAGTCACATATAGCACATAATACATCACGTAATCAATGATATATTACTTATAAAGAAGTCTCGGGTCATAAATAGGCTTTCGGGTATTTAAAATGATTTTTAAAACATTTTTCGGAATTAAAATGGGTCGTTGGATCAATTTCGGGTTAATAAACAGGGTTCGGTTGGCCAATTCTGGCTCCGAAACAATTTTATACTAATTATCGAGCCTTGGAAATAATTTAGAATAATATTTTAAAGCTCGAAACTATTTTTCGGAATTTTTAAATCATTTTTAAGTAATTATATCTAATTAAGTAATTAATTAAAATCAATTAATAATTAATTAAATCAATTAATCAATTAATTTCCAAATTAATTGACCAATTAATCGATTAAAAATTAACTGAAATTAATTAACTAATTAATTCAGATTTATTTCTGAATTAAAAATAATTTTCGAAATTAAAATACTAATTTTTAAAATTTTCAGAAATTAAAAACGAATTTTTATAATAAAAATAAATAGGAAATATGATTTTTAAACATTTTTAAAACAGGAATCCAATTTTTGCAAAGTCTGGAAACCTGGGGGACCAAACTTCATCGTTTTCAAAAGTACAGGGACCAAACTGCAATTTTGCAGTTCCAGTCGCCGGAAAAGTCGGGGGTGGCCGGAGAACTCACCTCCGGCATCCTCCCACCACCATCACCTCCAGAATTAAACTACACAACACCAGGAACCTATATCTGTAATCAAAATTCATCAATAACCCCAGACTTGGCCGGAATTTGATCAAGAAACTCGCCGGTTTCCGGCGGGTTCGACGTAAACTTCGAAACACAACTCCCTTCTCTACAGACCTCGTTGATTCATGAAACTTGTACGACTAGATTGCAAATTTCACAGAGAATACAATACACTATACCACAACATCAATCTATTTCAGAATAAGAAACCCCCAAATTTCAATTAAGAACATTCATACGGGTTATAAACCCTAATTTTAAAAATTCGAAAATCAAACTCAAATTTGAACATGTTATTGAACTCCAAATCAGACGTATAATATATCAAAATCATCAGGAAAACAAGCTCTACAACATGCCATCATCAAATCATACAAACAATCATCCGAACAAAAATTCATATTTTTATAAATTTAATTCAAAAATAAATAAATTTCCAGAAAATAAACCTTTGATTTTGCAGTGAAACAAAGCTCAGAATCTGATAGAACACTTCAAATCCTTCGTTTTGGTTACTCAAGCTTTGAAAACAGAGATCGGTAACGCCTTCGTTTTGCTGTTTGATTCTTAGAACAGTTTATGTAATTAGGGTTTTTCTCTGAAAATTATAGAATTAACTATCTGCAAATGATTTTGATACGAAATAAAATACGAAAAAAGGCTATTTATAATTACGGAAAATTAGTATCCCGTTGGATCATTCCGGATATAAAACGGTACGTTTATTTATAAAAACTGATCCAAACGGTATCGGTTTTCGGGATAATTATCCAAATCAGTACAATTTGTACTGCGGTCTTGGTCTCAGCGCCTGGTTACACGTACTACGATGTGATAATTGGGATAGTTTAATAAAAAGCTCCTGTTTATCGAAAATACGGGTTTTATTGATTTACCGAAACGAATATTGTATCGAAAATGTTGCGCCGGGACCCGCGCAGAACAAACCGTACGCCGGATCGAAAAAGTCAAAACATGAAATATGCTTGGAATATTACAATTAGGTTAGGAAGGAGTTCTCGAAAGAGTTTCGGGTTCCAAAAACGTAACAATGGATGACGTCGATTGGTTCCCGTTTTTATAAAATAGATTTTAAATACTCGGAAAAAGATTTTATAAATTTCATATGATCCTTATAAATCCATAAATCAACATAAAAATAATTAGGAAGATATGACAATTATCTATGTTTTATTTTGGACATATAAAAATTAAATTACTCAATTAATATTATTTTTGAATATCCAAGTACAGATAACATTTAACAATTAACTCACAGAATAGATACTGAACACACATAATAATTATTTAATAGCAAAATAATTACACGATATATCCCGGATATTACATCAGGCATTCTACTTTTGGGAACCAATTATGTATAATTATAACTTGTGGCAGATAATGGAAATTAACTGTAAACTTGTCAAGTAATCATTTTGGGTTGTAATAACTTTTAAATTGTGGATTCAAGGGCTTGTACTTATTTTAATTTCATCTCTGAGACTATAACGGGTTGTGGTGTGTGTTAGTGTGGGGTCACAACATGAGGTTATTTATTATTAATTAAGTTAAGTGATATTGTAGAAAGAAAGACCGTAACGACCCGGATCCCCGACCCCGGATCTGGGGGTGTTACAATTGCCAAGGAGGAATTAACTGAGTCCTTGAAGAAAGAAGAAATTTTGAAGAAGTAGCTCGAGCATGAACAGGAGGTGATTAAGGCATGGAAAACATCTAGGGATGTCCATGCTCAAATCACCAAAGTTCAAGGAATTGAGTCTTTCTGTGATGCAGCCTGGAAAAAGAACAAAGAGAAACTAGAACCAAATTTGGTGGATGGAGTGCTAACAGATGTAGACTTGACGGATGATGAGGATCATCCGTCGGATAACAAAAAGGGTTATCCGTCGAATGATGAAAATCCTCATCCGTCAACTGTGAGCAAGCCTATCAGTAAAGCCAAACTTGTTAAGCTGAATGAGAAGTATGGATCTGTTTCCAAGAACTTTGTTTCAGGAGAATCGAGTCAAGTTAAGAAAGGGAAAAAGGCTAATGTTGGTCACATGACTGTCAAACAGTTAATTGACAAACTTGAAAAGATTGAGGTAAAAACAGAGGCTAAAAAGAAAAATAATAGAAATGGTAAAGTAGGGATTAACAAACACAATAACTACACACCTAATAAATATGCTCCTAGAAAAATCTGTGTCAAGTGTGGTAGTGTAAATCAACTGTCTGTTAATTACAAATCTGCCATGCCTACTTCCATGTATGTGCCACCTCACTTTCCTAACATGAATGACATGCCTCCCATACCTATGAATGCTATGTCTACATAGAATTTGAATGCACAGTTTGCTAATATGCCATTTGCACCTAATCCTTATTATACTGCATTTAGTATGCCACAAATTCCATTTAGCATGCCTTACTGGAATAACATGTTTACTAATAGCATGTCATTCCCTGTTGATTATAATATACATGATAATTCTGTTGCAATGAATTGATTCAAAGGCCCAACTCAAATGACCAAGGATGAATCTGATATCCCCAAGTCAAATGAGATAAAGCCTAAGAAACAGAAAAAGAAAGCTAACAAGGCAGGACCCAAGGAAACTTGGGTACCAAAATCACCTTGATTTGATTTTGATGTGTGCAGGGATACAGAAAGAATCTTTGGTACTTGGATAGTGGTTGTTCAAGACACATGACTGGTGATTCTACCCTGCTCACAGAGTTTAAGGAGAGAGCTGGCCCAAGTATTACTTTTGGAGATGACATCAAGGGTTATACTGTGGGATATGGCTTGATTTCAAAGGACAATGTCATCATTGAGGAGGTTGCCTTAGTGGATGGTCTCAAACACAATCTGTTGAGTATCATCCAGCTTTATGATAAAGGCAACTCAGTAACCTTCAACTCAGAAGCCTGTGTTGTGACTAATAAAAGAAGCAACAAAGTGGTTCTCACTGGTGTGAGAAAAGGAAATGTGTACCTAGCTGATTTCAACTTATCTAATGTAGAATCTGTTACTTGTCTTCTCAGTAAAGCAAGTCAGGATGAAAGTTTGCTATGGCACAAGAAGCTATCCCATTTAAACTTCAAGACCATGCATGAGCTAGTAAAGAAAGAACTGTTTAGAGGCATTCCTCTAGTGGAGTTTTCTAAGGATGAATTGTGTGATGCCTGCCAAAAAGGGAAGCAGATTAAAGCATCATTCAGGAAGAAACTTGATTCAACAATTGAAGAACCTTTGCAGCTTCTACACATGGATTTGTTTGGACCAGTCAATATGTTGTCTATCTCAAGGAAAAGATTTTTCCTAGTAATTGTAGATGATTTCTCAAAGTTCTCTTGGACATATTTCCTAAAGTCTAAAGATGAGGCTAGTGAAATCATCATCAATCACATAAGGCAAGTCAATAATCATCCTAATTTCAAGGTAAGAAGAATCAGGAGTGACAATGGAACTGAGTTCAAGAATTCTGTCATGAGAGCATTTTGTGAGGAAAATGGGATTCTACATGAGTTTTCAGCAGCAAGAACTCCACAACAGAATGGAGTAGTGCAAAGGAAGAACATATCACTTATTCAAGCTGCAAGGATAATGCTTGAAGAATCTAAACTGCCAATATATTTCTGGGCTGAAGCTGTTAATACTACATGCTACACTCAGAATATTTCTCTGGTCAATCAAGCAAGATGCATGACTCCCTATCAATTGTTCAAGAACAAGAGACCAACTCTAAATTTTCTTCATGTCTTTGGCTGCAAATGTTATATTCTGAGAAATCAAACTGATCAAAATGGAAAGTTTGATGCTAAAGCAGATGAAGGAATTTTTATTGGATATGTTGTTGGTAAAGCATATATAGTCTACAATCTAAGAACCAACATTGTTGTGGAATCAATACATGTTGTGTTTGATGATAAAAAGATTGAAGGACTGAAAGATGGAGATTACCATGAGAGCCTCAAATTCGACAATGTTGTTAGTGATGATAGTGATGATCAAAGTGATCAAGAAACTGTATCTAAGGATAATACAGAAAAATCTACTACCAATGAAGCACAAAACTCAACATCTGTCGAGTTGCATAATGCTTCATCCGTCGGGAGGCAATCTGCGTTATCCATCGGGAGACAACCAGCTCCATCCGTCGGTACTCAAAATTCACCATCCGCCGGGTTATCAAAAGGAGCAGGAAGTCAAGATAGATCACATACAGAAAGTTTCCCTTTCTCAAATCAAAGATCCACAAACTCAGGGGGAGTTTCTAACAGTCAAAACACAATCACACATCAAGACAATAATGAGGCCTATTCATCTAGAGCTAATCTACCTCAATAAAGAAAATGGACAAAAGATCACCCCTTTGAGCTCATAATTGGTGATGTATCTTCTACAGTTCAAACAAGGAGAGCAACTGAAGAAGAATGTCTATACAGCAGCTTTCTTTCTAAGGAAGAACCAAAGAAGGTAGAAGAAGCTTTGTTGGATCCTGATTGGATTTTAGCTATGCAGGAGGAGCTAAATCAATTTGAAAGGAATAATGTATGGAAGCTGGTGCCCGAGCCTAAAGGAAAGAATTCAATAGACACCAGTGGGTATTAAGAAATAAGATGGATGAAAATCGCATAGTAGTCAGGAACAAAGCTAGATTGGTTGCTAAGGGCTATTATCAACAAGAAGGAATAGATTTTGATGAAACATTTGCTCCTGTTGCAAGACTTGAAGCCATCAGAATCTTCTTAGCCTATGCAGCCCATGCCAATTTCAAAGTCTGTCAAATGGATGTCAAAAGCGCCTTTCGGAATGGAGATTTAGAGGAGGAAGTCTATATCAGTCAACCTCCTGGTTTTGAAGATCCAAATTTTCCAGAACATGTCTATTATCTTTTGAAAGCACTTTATGGACTGAAGCAAGCACCTAGAGCCTGGTATGACACTTTATCAAAGTTCCATTTGGAAAACCATTTCACAAGAGGTACTATAGATAAAACTTTATTATTTAAAAATGTTAATGGCTCTAGTATACTTGTTCAAATTTATGTAGATGATATTATTTTTGGCTCTACAGATGAGAAACTTTGCAAAAAGTTTGCCAAATTGATGCAAAGTAAGTATGAAATGAGTATGATGGGAGAACTAACTTACTTTCTTGGTTTACAAGTTAAGCAAGTTAGTGTTGGAATATTCATTAGTCAAACTAAATACATTTTTGATCTTTTAAAGAAGTTTGATCTAGTGGATTGCACATTTGCAAAAACTCTCATGGCTACTGCAACTAAGCTTGAATTAAACACTACTGAAAAGTCTGTGGATATTTCAAGTTATAGGGGCATGGTTGGCTCACTTTTGTACTTAACAGCTAGTAGGCCAGATATAATGTTTGCTACATGTTTATGTGCTAGATTTCAGGCTGATCCTAGAGAATCTCACTTAATAGATATTAAGAGAATTTTCAGATATCTCAAGGGAACACCAAAACTTGGCATTTGGTACCCTAGAGATTCTGGTTTTGATCTAACTGGTTATTCAGATGCAAATTATGCAGGTTTGTAGAATTGATAGAAAAAGTACAACAGGAACCTGTCAATTTCTAGGAAACAAGTTTGTGTCCTGGTTCAGTAAAAAGAAAAATTCAGTTTCTACTTATATAGCTGAAGCTGAATATATTGCTGCTGGTAGTTGCTGTGCACAGATATTATGGATGAAAAACCAATCGCTAGACTATGGTTTGCAAGTTGAGAGGATTCCTATTTTCTGTGATAACACAAGTGCAATTGCCATCACTGAAAATCCAGTACAACATTCAAGGACAAAGCATATAGACATCAAGTACCACTTCATAAGGGAACATGTAATGAATGGTACTGTGGAACTACATTTTGTTCCAAGTGAGAAGCAGCTTGCAGATATCTTTACCAAGCCACTGGATGAATCCACCTTTTCAAGGTTGGTAAGTGAATTAGGTATGCTTAATTATTCTTAAATCTATATGAGTTAATTTGCAAGTTGAAAAGCAGCCTGAAATTTAATTGATTTTTCAGTCTAGGATGAAATTTTGGCTAAGTCAAAATTTACATCTCGACGGATGATCTTTATCCATCGAGTTTGATCATCCGTCGGAATACTATTTGCTAATAAAAATCAATTATTTTTCTGGAATATTTTATGACTCGACGGATAACAGTTTATCCTCATCCGTCGAATTGTCTTAATCTTAGCCGTTAATTTCCTGAACATTATCCATCGAGTATACTTACAGTTTGTAAGCATAACACGACGGATAATGGGTGGAATTTTTACAGTTTATTTTTAAACGGCTATTTTAGGCAATTTTTATTGGTTACTTTATTTTACTTTATTATTTTTAACAGTTATTTTTGAGATAGTATAAAAGCTTATTTCATTTCAATCGCTTTTCTTTTATCATTCTCAATTCAACTGCTCAAATTTCATTCTCTCTCAAAGCACTTACTCTCTTTATCTTCAAGCCCTTATTCTCTAACAATGGCACCTATTGTAAAGATTATGTCTCAAACTGTGTTCATTTATGAGAAGAACAATTTCACTACACTAGTGAACAAGGGTATTCAGCAATCTGGTGATTATCACAAGATGATGGACTTTGTGAAGAATTGCAAGCTCAGCTATGCCATGCTGGAATCACCCACAATCTTTTGTGAAGTTGTTGAAGAGATGTGGACCACTGCTACCTACAACTCAATAGATAAGACAATCACACTCACCATTAAAAGTAAAGAGTTCTGTATCAATAATGATGTTATTAGAGCATGTTTCAAGATTCCTGATAACACTGTGACCTCACCACACACTGACACTGATATAATCAAAATGCTTAATTCCATGAACTATGCTCTTTCTACTTCTAAGTTAAGTGACATTAGGAGAATGGGTCTTAGGAAAGAATGGAGTTTTATGTGTGATGTAGTGACAAAGGTCTTTTCAGGTAAAGTCAGTAATTTTGATTCATTCAATATCTCAATGCTTAACATGCTCTACATGCTAGTTACAGATAAATTTCATAATTTCAGTGACCTTGTCTTGTTTGAGTTAGGCTTTAAATTAGGAGAGTTAAATAAAAGAGGTAAGAATGTGTATTATGCTAGATTCTTTATGATGTTAGCTAACCACCTCTGTGAAGAGATTGTGCTTGAGAACCCAAACAACAAATTAGATTGATGGGTTCAAGAGAGAAGGCTCATTGCAGATTTAAACAGGGCCAATCATCACAAGGATGTGCCATTGTTCTATTTCCCTGTAATGGAAGCACCCCAGGTAAGTGAGGTAAGTTCATTTATCCCTACCACTATTCCAACCTCACTAATTTCTTTGAGTTCTAGTGTGGCTATGGCAACTGCGTCAATGACCCAACAGTTGCCTACCCAAGCCACCAAACCTGCAATTATTTCAAAATCCAAATCTAAGAAAGCCCCCTCTGGTATCTCTCAAAAGATGCCAGTTGCAAAATCCACTAAAACCAAAGAGGGGAGTGTGAAGGAGGGCAAGATAGATGAGGGAAGGGGTGAACATAAAAGAAACTCTAAAGATAAGGATGGAGAGTTAAGTGGATCCCAGCCTAGCCACACTGCAGTTTCCTAACAAACTGCAGTGCTTAAAAAGGATAAAAGCTCATTTCTAACTGCATCCTCCCAAAAGGATGTAGTTATTGAACAAAGCTCTCAACCAAGAGCACAGGCCAAGAGGGTTAGGAACACAATCTCACCCCAAACTTATGCCAGAAAGAAGAAGTCTAAAACTCTTGGGGATGCGCAGGGTACACACACTGTGCAAACTGGTACTAAAGACACAGTCACTGCACCTTCACAAATTCAGTTTGATGTGGCTCCAATAAATGTGGAGTCACAGCCAAAATCTCTAGTAATAGAAGCACCTCAAACACCAAACTCACCAACAAATTCTCTGGATGTGGATATGATAAACACATCAATTCCTGATTCCCCTTCTTTAACTCTGTTGGGGAAGCCAAAATCTAGTGCAAGTGTGCATCATCTTTTAGATGATTTGTTGGCTCACTTGCCAATTCTTTCAGGAACTGTTGAATCATCTGTGCCCAAAATATCATCAATCAGCACAGAGTCCACAATAGTTTCTTTTCCAAGTTCATTCATTTCTACTCTCTCGATGGATATTGCTCATCCGTCGAGTAGTGATTGTATCCCGACGGATAAGCTTAACAGCAGTCACCCGTCGGATAACAAAACCACTCACCCGATGGATATCAATCATCCGTCGAGTATCTCTGCCCAGCCTCAAACTTCATTTATTTCAAGTGCAGAAGATTTAGTGGTTGTATAGTCACTATTAGGATTGAGAGAGAAGAGTGTTTTGAGTGAGAGTCTGGGTTGCTCCCAGGAAAAAGGAGAGAAAATGAGTGAAACTATGCAATCCGTTTCTTCAGGATTGGCAAAAGAAAGTGAGAGGAGTCCCACCTTAGTAGGTGAAGGTGAGGGTGTGAGGGTGGGGAGCCAGGGTGAGACCCTGATGCAACAAAAGAAAGAAAACGAGAGAAATGCAGGTACTGGAGCTATAAGGATGGATGTCATTGCTAGTGAGTTAATGAATGTCCAGGATGCAGACAGGGAGGGACTATCTCAGCAACCTAAAGCTGTTATAGATTCCACCTCTCTTGATGCTGAGGCATTTACTCACCCTATTCCAGCTTATCAACTTTTAGCTGAACAGGGGAATGACAATGCAGAAAGGATGCTGAATTTGGTGCATACCACACAGTCTATGATGAGAGCTAAGGATGCCATCACAGCTTTGCCCTCTACAGCTGGTGATGTGGACTATGAGACTGGTGGCTCAGCTGATTTCTTTGGTGATGAAAGTGGGGATAGTGAAGATGAGATAATGGACATAGGGGGAGAAGTAGGTTCAAGTTCAAGATCAGGTATGCCATCATGGGCATTTTCAAAGCACTGTAATGAGCATTACTTTAAGACAACCCTGATCCAACTAATCAATCAGACAAATACTGCCCTTCAAACCACTACTAATGCCAGCACCAAGAAGCTTCTTCAGGCACATCTAGCTTCTCTACAACTTCAACAAATTCAAGGCTTCCAACATGCTAGAGATGTTCAAACCATCAGAGATGAAGAAGGCCATTTCAGATAAAATGGATTCTAAGCTTCCAGAAGCTACAATGCTTGACATCAAGAGGCAATTAAGGAAAAATTCTGATCTTTCAACCAAGATTGATGCCTTGGATACAAGAATGTCAGCCATGGAAGCATCTTTAACAGCCATTCATCTTCATCAAGCCCAACAGACAAATCTACTTCAAAAACTGGTGGCTGCTCAAACCTCCTCCTCACCTCAACTTGATGATAACAAAAAGGGGGAGAAAGGACCAAGTGAGGGGGAGAGACCAAGTGAGGGGGAGAGGCTTCAGATTCAAATGAGTAAAGTAATTGTGCCTTCAATTACTATCTCAAAGCCACCAGTTACAGACAGTATAGATCTGTTCAATGCGGCAGCAGCCAACATAAGGGCAGCTGATAAGGAAAAGTTGAGTTTAGTCAACTGGGAGAAGATTGATGAGGAAATACAAAAGAAGTTTGAACTAGTCAAGGAGCCATTTAAGTCAGCCATCCATCACTCTCAAGTCAAGCAAATTAGTGTGAATGAGATGAGCATGAACTATCTGGAAAGGGGATAGTCATCCTGCATCAAATCTCCAAAGGCTGAAATAATTCTGAAACCAAGGGTGAACTACTCAAAATCATCATTGAAGAACCCTTTGGATACTGTGTATGAGACACCTAAGCCTGATGAAAAGAAGCTTCTGTCAAGGTCAATTGCCTTCTACAAAGATCCAGCTGATTCAGCTTCTAAAAGGAGAATTGCTAAAATTTTCAGGAATGGGAAAGAAATTTGTGTGGTGGCTGGACATCCTCAATTTGCCCAAGCAAAGAGAGAAGAAAAGGCTAGATTGAAGCAAGAAAAGAAGTAAGCTGCTCTGGATGCTAAAAAGACTAAACAAAAGAAAGGGCAAATTATTATCTTGGCCAAGCTACATGCTGTAAATTCATCACAACAAATTCCTTCTCAGCCATCTGAAGTTATTGAATCAAAGAAGCAAGTTGAACAACAGAAGAAATCTCCAAGAATCAAGAAATTGGCTAAAAGAACTAAAAGGAAACTGGACATTGTTGATAAGGAATTGGAGAATCAGTTTCCCAAGGAATCCACTCCAACTACAACTCAAGCATCAAAATCCTCTATGGTATTTGAAGATATCAAGGTGGTGGATCCTTACAGGAACATCCATGGTGAACCTATTGTGCCTAAGGATGAACCAGTATAATGGGAAAACATACCAATTCCCGACTTCTATTTGCCAATCCTTAACAAGCCAAAGAGAACAAAGTCAAGAGCAGTCAAGAAAGTGAAGTTGTCACCTCTCAAATCCAAATCAGTAGTCAAAGCTCAATCTAAAGTCAATAAGGGAGATTGCATGTACTTGTGTGACATCAAAGAATTTTCTAATCTAAACCTCTATCTAGATGAACTAGATGAAGTGAGAGGAATTGATGCATACAGAAACCTACCTGAAAGGTTAGTGTTCAAGTACAAAGGAGGAAAGGAGATTCAGTGGCCACTTCATAGGATCCTTCAAGAAAGCCAAGTTGTACTGATTAAAGTTTATTCATCCTTCAAGAAGACCTTTAGGTTCAATATTACTGCAAGAAGATTGGTACTGAAGAAGATTGAACAACTAAGGAGTTTTAGAGCTAAAGATGCACTCCCAAAGACTCTAATTATCCCTTACACAGGGAGAAGAGTGCATTTAAGGCCCTACTGGCTGATGGAGTTCATGGATGACAAAGGAGTGAGAAGATTCTTCAGATTAGAAGACCAATTGAGCATCTCTAGCAATGAGACTCTTTTGGAAATGCAAGGAAAGCTAAATCTCTCAGAATCTGATGAACTGGAATTCCACAGGCAGCTCCAAAATCAGATTGAGGAAAATAACAGAAAGCTTGGAAAGAGATCCAGACCCTCAAGGAACTAGATAAATCTGCTCAGGCTAGAGGAGCATCTTGAAAATGACTGTGAGCAAAACTTTGTACATTTTGTTAATTGAAGTATGTTTCAGTATTATCTACTGTCTTTTAAAATTTGTATTTTTAAGGTGTTTTGTTATCATCAAGTGTCTCTTAATTCATGGCTACAATTCCAGTAGACATAAATTGGGGAAGATTGTTGTGTGTATGTTGTGTACTTGATGATTTCATGAACAAAACACCTTGGTAGATTTTACTTAGTGAAAATATGTAGCACTCGACGGATAAGATTTATAGTCCCGACGGATGACTCAATATAGTCCCGACGAATGATGACTTATTATCCATCGAGTGAGTAGCTTATGTAACAATAAGTCTGTAGCACATTTCTGCATACACATTGTTTATAATCTGTATTATAATTTGAGTCATGATTGACTTTAATTAGATATGCAGAATAGGTTTATTATTTGTACATAGATGATATCTTGTAATTCTACATAAGTGAAATGAAGTCAAGTGTCTGATTGTTACCCGACAGATAAACAAAAATGAATTTGACGGATGATCAACAACCCAACGGATGATCAACAACCCGATGGATGATCAATAACTCGACGGATGATCATGAACCCGACGGATAAAGAATTCAAATATCTGTTGACAGTGACAATACAGTCACATGCATCGAGTGGATGAAAATGGAATGTGGTAGCCTATTCAACTGGGTTTTCGAGAATAAAGAAGCATTGCCATTTCCATGCTATTATGAAGATATTCAAAGATGCTGAAATAGAGTAATGAAGTAGCATTGTAATAGACTAGATAGTTTTTATTTTATTATCCTGTCTCATTACTTTGTAATCTTGGTGATATATAAACCAAGAAGTAGCAACTAAGGAATTATCTAAGATACAAGCAGAAAAACATTTTTAAGCAGAATTCTTAGCATTTCTCTGTATTCTTAGTTGTTCAATATTTGTAAGCAGCTGTGAGTTTTTTGCACACAGAGTTCTCTCAATATATATTATATATCTCTGGTGGAATCATTCAAATCCACCAGAAAGTTTTTAAAGACTCTTGTTTTTAATTACTTGTGTTTTGATTCATTTAAGTAACTATTCCGCATTGTGCTAATCAATTCACACTTATATACATATTCGAGTTAGAACATTTTTAATCAAGAAAAAGTTTCAAGAATTCCATTAAACCCCCCTTCTGTAATTCTTGTTATATTGTTAAGGAACTAACACTAGTTCTGGATAGTGGATGTTCAGGACATATGACTGGAAATAAAGCCATGCTATCAGACTTTGTGGAGAAAGCTAGCCCAGGTTTTTCTTATGGAGATGGCAACATGGGAAAAACTCTAGGATATGGCAATATCAATCTTGGGAATGTCATCATTGAAAAAGTAGCTCTAGTCTCAGGACTTAAACACAATCTGCTAAGTGTTAGTCAAATCTGTGACAGAGGTTATCATGTGGATTTCTTTGAAGAACACTGTGAAGTTGTAAGCAAATCTACAGGCAAAGTTGTTCTGAAAGGATGCAGGCATGGTAACATTTATGAAGCCAAGCTTTCAACAAGTTCTGATGGTTCTGCAATCTGTCTGTTAAGTAGAGCATCAATTGAAGAAAATTGGGATTGGCACAAGAAACTCTCTCATTTAAATTTCAGCAATATAAATGAACTAGTCAAGAAAGATCTTGTGAGAGGACTGCCTGTTACGACCGGCATTTTGTGTAATATTATTTATGAACTTTGTATAATATTAGAGCCGAATGTAAATATACTTAATGATTGTACGTTGTGTGAATAAAATTTCTGCATTATAAATTGCTTTATGTAGAATATGATTTTTGAAAGCAAAAGTTTATTTATTTCCCTTATTTTTGATTTATAAGGAATATTCTAAACCTTGGAAAAATTTTCTTTTGAAAGTTATTTCATTCACAAATTTCAAAAGTGATCTTATAAAATTTCTAAAAATCCAAGTTATTTTATGGTATAAATTTTAGAATTTTTGAAATTGTATTTTATTTTATAAAAATAAATCTTTAAAAATTTATTTGTTATAATTAGCAAATTACATGGAAACCATTGCATGCAAATCACTCTTCCATTCTATTAAAGGGCAAAGGAGACCTTTCCAACCCCACTAACTCACTTGTTGTTAACCAAATTACCACATTAACCTTGCATGCAAAATGGCCTAACTTTAGCTAGAGGGTATTCTTGTATATTCTCATTTCCACTCATTTCTTCTAGTCAATCAAAGGCATAAAACCAAAAACAAAATGTGAGAAATCATTTCACTCACTCCACACTCTAACTCACCTCTCTTTTTCTCTCCTCCCCCTCCCTCTCCTTGCTCTCGGCCGAGAACCCCCTCCCCCACTCCCTTCCATTTTTCAATCCCATTTCTCATATTTCCTAGTGTAATTCTTCCACCTACATTTATTTTATATATTTCCCAAGAGTTTTGTGATTTGGGAGATGAAGTTTCATGGTTGCATGTGTAGCTTTTGTGTGATCTCCAAAGAGAAACTCTTGATTCTTGTGAATTCAAGAGCTCTCTATGAGATACATTTTATATATATTTTAACTAAGTGTTTTATGGAGAAACCATGCTTTAAAAACCTTTGCATGCTACTGAAATTTCACTATATATTCATGTTTAGCCATGCATGCTAGTTTTAAGATGTTAATATGATGATCAACCATGTTGTGTATGCTACTCTTCTCGAAATCATGTTTTCATGTTTAAAAATCTATAAATTCGAATTATTTGTGCTTGAAATAGATTGTTTCCATGTTATATTTCTTAATAATAGTTAAGAGAAGATATATTTCATGATTATTAAGGTTGAGTAATAGGTACAAGTCGAATTTACAAGAATTTAAACTCTATGTTTTAGCCGAAATATTGTTAAGTGTTTTCCATGAGTTGCATGTTATATTTTTATTTGCATGTTGGTGTTCTAGGGCATGGATGATCTCCACTCCTGTTGAGGCACTATTTTAGGATGTTGATGCACTAGGTTTTCTTTGGTAAAAGTTGGATGTTTGGTTAATAAGTGGGAATCAAGGTGGAAAGGTATTAGTTAGTGTTTGCATTTTTCCAGATTTGATGCACTAGTTTATGGGGAAGTTTTGAATGAGCATTTGTTGTGTACTTTGAGGCCCAAGCCACCAGAAGCTAGAACTAGGAGTATATAATAGGTTTTAGGTATTTGTTGGAGGTTTGTAAGACGTTTGGTTAGGTGCACAAGTGGAATCACAAAATCTGTCCAGCAGGGGACAGTTTTGTTGCAACTTAGAAATAGGAAGTTTTTACCATATCATAGGTAGGCCCTCATTGGGCCCTGTTGGGCCTTAGTTAGAGGGAGTGTCAGAGGAGGTTTTCCATCCATAGTGCATAGGATTTGAGTTAGAATAATATGTAACAAGTTAGTTCAAGTCAGGACCTTTTCTGCCCAGAAAACAGGGGAACCATAGTTTCGAGCTTTAAAATATTATTTTAAATTGTTTTCAAGGCTCGATAATTATTATAAAATTGTTTTGAAACCAGATTTGGCCAACCGAACCCTGTTTATTACTCTGAAATTGATCCAACGACCCGTTTTAATTCCGAAAAATGTTTTAAAAATCATTTTAAATACCCGAAAGCCTGTTTATGACCCGAGACTTCTTTATAAATAATATATCATTGATTATTTGACGTGGTATGTGTTATATGTGACTTGTTGGTTAATTGTCGGTCTATATATTCGATGTTTACTTGTTTATAGTATAACTTTCAATCCGTTAATCGAATTTGGGTAAAACGAAGGGTAGATAGAAGTACATGTCGAATAGAATCGTATGAGTTAAATATTGATAGATGCTTGTGATATGTGAGCAGAAGAGGCAAGGCGTAGGAAAGGGAAACAGATAGTCGAGGAGTAAGACAGTTGTGATTGAAAGTGAGTGCAGTATAGCAAGCTAGTACCAGGCAAGTATTCTGAACTTTCTCAAGATATATTGTAGTGGATTGATAGTCCTGTTCTATAATGCAAGTGCTTTGAAGCACTGAACCCTAAACCCTGATTCAAGTTATTGATCTTGAGCCGTAAACCTTATTCTTTCTAAACCATTGATTGTTGTACACCCAGATACGAACCATAAACATACGATACTACTCCACAAATACATACAAACTAAATACCAAACACTGAACCGAATTAATTATATACTCAAACCATTGTACCTTATGATTTGAAAGACCAATTCCTGGTAACCCTGAAATATTGATTTCTTTGTTATTCAATTCTTTCATTACCTAACATCCAAGCTTTGAAAATGTCATATTAATCCTTATGCAGATTGAAACCATTTCATTATTGAACATCCAATGTTGTTAATGATTCTGTTTATTGCTTATTACTGTTTATTCTGTTATTATGTTAGAATTGGATTCTTTTTATAAAATTATGGACCAGATTCGTGGTCAGACCATATAATGGTCAAGTTAGGCCAATGTGTGCCTTGGATCCAGTAGTTAGAGCAGTGATGTGTGCTTTGCTCGGGGTTAGTGTGTGACTGATCAGCAGCCTAACCTTGGTTTTTAAAATGAAAATATAATATCAAATTCTAAATTATAATTCCTTGTTCAAATGGTATCATAACCCTTTTCACTTGATGATCATTATTCTCAGTTTTGTCATTATGACTTGTTGAGCTAGTTAGCTCATTTGTGCGATATTGTTTATGTTCTTTTCCAGTTAAGAAGGAACCAGTTGGTAGCGAGGATCCCCAGTCCAGCTCAAGAGAAAGGGGTTCAGGTTGATTAAGTTAAGCTAGTAGGCATCTTTTGGGATAATATAAGTTTGTAAGAGTTTGTAATAATGTTTAATACTCAGTTCTGAGTTTGAATAGTTGGGATTTGAACGTTTGTAATATAAGTAAGTGTGTGTTTGGCTTCTGTGCATACTTTAACCTATTGCGGTCCATGGTAGTTGGTAAGTAGGGTCACTGCATATTATTATTATCTTTATTATTGTTAAGCAGGTTATAATTAAGGTGTGTGTGTGTGGATCCCAAACTTCTGACCCGGGTTTGGAGGGCGCCACAGGTTTGGTATCAGAGCTACATGTTATAAGTCAATGACACAAGTCTAGATTAACGGGAATGGGTAGAGGGTTAGGATTAGAAGTAAGGAATAGAAAGGTAGAATGTCGAGAGGTCGAGTGATATGGTATAATAGGTATTAGTATGATTCGTGTCATGGTTTAAGATTCTTATATTGCGATATGATTTCAGATAGCAGCGATGGCCGACTCTTTCATCCCCGTATCAGCTGATCACTCAGAGCCTTCAGTTGGAGTACTATCTTCAGATCCACGTCCTGTTGTTCCACCAGTGTTGGCTATTCTACCTCTACCTGTGTTGCAGCCCGTACCACTGCAGGTTATTCCACCCCTAGGCATGAGACCACCTATCAGAGGACCCCCACCTACTGATTCAGGCTTTACTGGTCATTCAGTTACAGGAGTACCTTTCCAGTTCTCTTCCTATCCTATCCCATATCATCAGTTTGAGGCTTACCTTATGGAGCAGCGATTCCTACAGGGTCAGATTCAGGAGTTACTACATATTATGCGTACCAGAGAGGTTGGGAGTGGTGAGAGGCGACTCAGAGAGAGGCTCCAAGTGTTTCGTAGAGCCGCTGCTGTGAGGATTGTTGAGGCTACACATGAGGACATCACCCCTGATTTCCTAGTAGAGTGGGCTAAGTGGGTTCTAGAGGAGCTTGAGGAGATTGGAGGTCCAGACTTGCCATGAGTCAGAGATCCAGAGATGGAGATGCTGATTAGAGTTGTTGTGATTGTGTAGTATGTACAGTAGTGTGTAGTATATATCAGTAGACTTTTGAGTTGTACTTATAGACTAGCTATGCTGACTAGTGAGTAGGCTGTTGTATCCTTTTTGCTTTTACTTCCGAAGCGTCTTTACGCTTGTACTATCCAAAACTTTTGATCTATATATATCAGTACCTTTTCTTTTCCAGCATTGTCATTTACTTTATTGTACCTGTTTTACTTTACCTTATTTATTGCACCAGTTATACCCCTGTGATACCATGTACCCTGTTCCTTTAACTGTTTATATTCTGTAAAGAAGCATGCAATTTACTTAGTTCAACTGTCACAACTATTTTCCAAAAGAGATATTTCTGTTTTACAAAACTTTTCTTTTATGCAAAGTATTTGATTTAAAAGCTAAATAACTTGTTTGATTCTTTACAGAAAAATGCCTCCCATAAGAAATACTCGCAACAACACCCAGAATGAAGAAACCAATAACAACAACAACAATAACAACCAAGATGATACAAACCAGAATGCAAACCCAGGACCCATAGACCCAACAATATTCCAGATTCTCCAAATCTTGGCCCAACAAACATTTCACCTGGCACAATAACAACAAAGACAGACCAATCCCCAAGTAACTTTCAAAACTTTTCAGGAAGTAAACCCACCAGAATTCAAGGGTTCCTTAGAACCGATTGAAGCAAATGTTTGGTTAAAGGAAATAGAGAAGGCATTTTCCTTAGTGAAGGTAAAGGAAGAACAAAAAGTTGAGTTTGCAAGCTACTATTTGAAGAATAAGGCCACCTATTGGTGGGAGATGGTGAAGACATCGGAAGGTACGGATGTTATTACATGGGAGAGGTTTAAGGAATTGTTTTTAGAAAAGTATTTTCCTTAGTTTGTTCAGGATCAGATGGTGCTGAAGTTTTTAGAATTGAAGCAAGGAAATATGTCGGTGGCAGATTATGAAAGTAAGTTTGAAGAGTTGTCAAGGTATGTGTCGTCATATGTGGATACTGACAGAAAGAAGGCTAAAAGATTCCAGCAAGGTTTGAAGCCATGGATTAGAGGAAAGGTAGCCATTTTTGAATTGGATACCTATGCAGGAGTTGTACAAAAGGCTATGATTGCAGAGATAGAGATTGAGATGTCACAGAAGGAGAAAGAAAGCAAGAAAAGGAAATTTGAGGGAAATGAAGGTCAGTCACAACCAGGGAAGTTTCCAAATTTTAAGAAGGGCAAGTTTCAGCCAGGGAGAAATTCTAATTTCAGGAGACAAAATGTAGGCGACGGAAGCCAGGGCAACCGTCCAGTTAATGCGAATCAGCCAAATCAGTTGAGGTTGACTTTTCCAGATTGTCAGGTATGTGGAAAGAAACATGGAGGAGTTTGTAATAAATTGAATGTAGTTCGTTTCAAGTATAACCAGAAAGGGCACTATTCGAGGGAGTGCCGAAATCAGCCAGCAAGAGAACCAGCAAACAAGGATCAGCCTATCCGGAATCCAGCAGTTAAGGTTCCAGCTATTGGATTTACGTGCTTTAAATATGGAAAGCCAGGATATATAGCTAGGGATTGCAAGATATCAGCCCCAGTCAGTAATGCATTGAGGATTATGGGATCTACCCCAGCAGTGAATGAGACTCCAAGGGCTAGAGTTTTTGATATGTTTGTGAAGGACACTATCCAGGATATTGATGTCGTGGCAGGTATGCTTAATGTGAATTCTTTATGTGCCAAAATGTTAATAGATTCGGGAGCAACTCGATCATTTGTTTCACAAGATTTTGGTAGTAAGTTAAATTGTCCAGTTGAGTATTTAAATGAAATAATGACTGTGGAATTAGCAAATCAAGAACGAGTATCTGTTAATCAAGTTTGCGGGAATTGTGAGATTGAGATTTCTGGTAGTAAGTTTTGTGTAGATTTAATACCATTTAAGCTAGGAGAATTTGACGTTATCTTAGGAATGGACTGGTTATCTAAGCACGATGCCCATATAGATTGTCAAAATAAAAAGGTAATGGTGAAGACGCCAGACGAAATGAAAGTAACGTTCAAGGGCCAGAAGCAAGTAAAGAAGTTCTTAACGATGATTCAAGCCAAGAAGTTACTACGGCAAGGATGCGAGCATTTCGTGGCATATGTGATTGACAGAAGTCAGGAGTCAGCAAAACTTGAAGATATTCTAGTAGTGAATGAATTTCCAGACGTGTTTCGTGATGAGTTACCAGGACTTCCTCCAGATAGAGAAATTGAGTTTGCAATCAACTTAGCACCTGGAACAGAACCGGTATCCAAGGCCCCGTACAGAATACCGCCCGTTGAGATGAAAGAGCTAGCGAAGCAATTGCAAGAGTTGTTAGAGAAAGGAGTAATCAGACCCAGTATATCCCCGTGGGGTGCACCAGTACTATTGGTTAAAAAGAAGGATGGAAGCATGAGACTGTGCATCGACTATAGGGAGCTCAAAAAGCTTACAATCAAGAACAAGTATCCGTTACCCAGAATTGACGATCTGTTTGACCAATTGAAGGGAGCCAAGTACTTCTCCAAGATTGAATTAAGATCGGGATATCATCAACTAAAGATTAAGCCAGAGGATATACCGAAGACAGCTTTCAGAACAAGGTATGGACATTACGAATTTTTAGTGATGTCTTTTGGATTAACAAATGCCCCGTCAGCATTTATGGACCTGATGAATAGAGTTTTTAAGGAATATTTGGATAAGTTCGTTATTGTGTTTATAGACAATATTTTGATTTATTCAAAGACGGAAGAGGATCATGCTGAACATTTGAGAACAGCTTTGGAGATTTTAAGGAAAAAGAAGTTATATGCTAAATTCTCAAAGTGTGAGTTTTGGCTATAGGAAGTTCAGTTCTTAGGGCACATAGTCAGTAATAAAGGGATCAAAGTGGACCCAGCAAAGATTGAAGCAATTACAAATTGGGAAAGACCGAGAACACCAACAGAGGTAAGAAGTTTCTTGGGATTAGCGGGATATTATCGTCGATTCGTTCAAAATTTCTCAAGGATTGCAACACTATTGACAAAGCTTACACGCAAGAATGAAAAGTTTATATGGAACGTCAAATGCGAAGAAAGTTTTCAGGAATTGAAGCGAAGATTAATCACGGCACCTATTTTGTCACTTCCAGATGATCAAGGTAATTTTGTAATATATAACAATGCTTCTCATAAAGGACAAGGATGTGTTCTGATACAGCACGATAAAATGATTGCGTATGCGTCAAGGCAATTAAAACCACACGAACAGAAATATCCTACTCATGATTTGGAGCTAGCAGCCATAGTTTTCGCTTTGAAGATTTGGAGACATTATCTGAATGGAGAAAAGTGCGAGATTTACACGGATCACAAAAGCTTAAAATACATATTCACACAAAAGGAGCTTAATATGAGGTAAAGGAGATGGTTGAAATTGATCAAGGATTACGACTGCATGATTAATTATCATCCCGGTAAAGCGAACGTTGTAGTAGATGCGTTGAGTCAGAAGGAAAAATTAAATGTGTTATCAGTGCCCGAAGAAATATATAAGGAATTTCAGAAATTGGAATTGGAAATTAGAGTTTATAAGCTTGGTAAAGCAAAAGTGTATAGTATGACTTTCCAGCCAGAATTGTTAGAGAAGATAAAGAAGTGTCAGGAAGATGTAATGGATCAAGATATAAATCGTTTGGTAGGTGAAGAATTGTGTACACAAAAGGACGATCAAGGTATTCTTAGGTTTTCTTCTAGAATTTGGATTCCACTAGTGACGGAGTTGAAGAATGAAATTTTACAGGAAGCTCATAACTCGAGGTATTCAATCCATCCAGGGAGTACCAAAATGTACAGAGATTTAAAGGAAAATTATTGGTGGCCAGATATGAAGAGGGAAATTACGGAATGGGTTAGCAGATGTTATACATGTCAGAGAGTTAAAGCAAAACATCAGAGACAAAGTGGATTGCTACAGCCATTGGAGATTCCAGAGTGGAAGTGGGAACATATTTCCATGGATTTCATAGTTGGATTACCAAGAACAAGGGCTAATCATGATGCCATTTGGGTTATAGTGGATAGACTTACCAAGTCAGCTCATTTTCTGCCTATAAATGAAAGATTTTCGCTCGATAAGTTAGTCCATATGTACCTGAAGGAAATTGTAGTTCGTCATGGAGTTCCTGTGTATATCGTATCTGATCGAGATCCAAGATTTAATTCAAGATTTTGGAAAAGTTTTCAAGAATGTTTGGGAACAAGACTGAATATGAGTATAGCTTACCATCCACAGACGGATGGCCAGAGTGAAAGAACGATCTAGACAATTGAAGATATGTTACGTGTTTGTGCTATTGACTTCAAAGGGAGTTGGGACGAGCATTTACCTCTGGTAGAATTTGCTTACAACAACAGTTATCATGCTAGTATTGGGATGCCACCCTATGAAGCCCTTTATGGACGCAAATGCAGATCTCTGGTATATTGGGACGAAGTAGGAGAACGCAAAATACTTGGACCTGAATTAATGCAGCAGACAAAGGAAGTTGTTGAAGTTATCCAGAAGAGATTGATAGCCGCACAGGACCGTCAAAGGAAATATGCAGATCAGTCAAGGAAAGACATGGAATTCGAAGAAGGGAATTTGGTATTACTGAAAGTATCACCGTGGAAGGGATTAATGAGATTTGGAAAGAAAGAAAAGTTGAGCCCAAGATATGTCGGACCTTTTGAGATTCTAAAGCGCGTTGGCAAAGTAGCTTACAAGTTGGCGTTACTTTCGCACATGGAGCATATTCACAATGTTTTTCATGTATCGATGCTTATGAAGTATAATCCAGACTCCAGGCATGTAATAGAATATGAGCCAATAGAGCTTCAGGCAGATTTGTCATATATAGAGAGTCCAATAGAGATTCTAGAGGAAAGAGAGAAAGTATTAAGAAATAAAGTGGTAAAGTTAGTAAGATTATTGTGGAGAAACCCAAAGGTTGAAGAGTCAACCTGGGAGTTAGAAAGTGATATGAAGGAAAAGTACCCTCATTTGTTTTCTTAGAAGATTCTGAGGACAGAATCCTTTTAAGGGAGGGAGGATGTAATATCCGGGATATATCGTGTAATTATTTTTGCTAATAAATAATTATTATATGTGTTCAGTATTTATTCTGTGAATTATTTGTTAAGTGTTAAATGTGTTTAGATGTTTGAAAATAGTATTAATTGAGTATCAGATTTTAAGGGAACAGCTGATCTGGGATTGTGGTATCCCAGAGAATCAGATTTTAAACTAATAGGTTACTCAGATGCAGATTTTGCAGGTTGCAAAATTGACAGGAAAGGCACAAGTGGAAGCTGCCAATTTCTTGGAGGCAGATTAGTTTCTTGGTTTAGCAAGAAACAAAAGTCAATTTCCACATCTAATGTAGAAGAAGAATATATTGCTGCAGGAAGCTGTTGTGCACAGATTCTTTGGATGAAGAATCAGTTACTGGATTATGGGTTAACATATTTTAAAATCCCTATTTACTGTGATAATCAAAGTGCTATTGCTATGACATGTAATCCAGTTCAACACTCAATGACAAAGCACATCAGCATTAGGTACCACTTCATAAGGGAACATGTGGATGAAGGTACAGTGGAATTGCACTTTGTTCTAACAGATAAACAACTAGCAGATATCTTCACAAAACCACTGTGTGAAGCTACTTTTACAAGATTGGTAAATGAACTTGGAATGGTTTCAGGTTATTTCTCTAAATCTGCCTAGCTTTTGTTCTGATGCATCAGTTTATGATCAGTATTTACAGAAATTACTCTATTTGTGTATTATGTGCTTAATTGAAAATTGCTTAAGTACTGATTGTTGTCTGATGTGAATTTCTAAATTCTGATAGTGATATGTCTATTTATGTGACTATTCTATTTTTATGAGGATAACTGTGCTAGATGCTGACCTAATAGTCTTTAACATACTAAAGATCCCATGTTAGCAGTAATTATTTATGTGGAACTCTATTGACACAAGCAAATTCTGATATTGAGCTTAGTCACGTTTACTTTGTCTATCTTATTACTAAGTCAAAAACTAGAATAATGCTTCTCATCTGTTAAGTTCTGATGTTAGTGAAACTGTGAAAGTACTAAGTGCTGATAAACCCCACTCATCAAAAGAAAATGTAAAAGAACAGAGAATAAAAATCAGGTACTCCTCTGAGATCTAGAGTAACAATGTGGAAGGGACGATCTAAGTGCATTGCTGGTATTAAGTAATATGCATCAGAAAAGCAAATAATTATTTTTCTTGGTGACTTTTCACACTCTTTGATTACTGGAGAAATACTCTGATAAAAGCATAAGTTCTGATAAGCAGTCGTGACTCACTTACACTGAGAAGCCACTGTAAAATGGAATTTCAAGAGATGCATAAAATAAGCACAAAACAGTTGGGGTGGACTCATGCATGAACTCATTCAAAAGTAAACTTCAGAATAATGACAGATTTTTAGTAAAGTTCTTAGTTATGCCTTATTTCTAAGATGTACTGAAGTAAATCAGACTTTACTCTTTGTCTGATATTTTGCTTAATGCACACACTAACACTCCATATGAATAATGAAAATTACTGTGGCGTTCAATGATGTTTTAGATGAACAGTTTATGTGTCAGATTGCATAAATTCTGAGGATAAGTTCTGCTGGAAGTTCTGATAAATAAATTCTGAAGAACCGAACTCAAAATTTGTGTGAAGAATCATAAAGATAGGGATTCTTTTTTTGAGTTAAGAAATCATGTTCTGATGACTGTTAAGTTTTGATATAAGTCTAAGTGCTGTTATTAAATTCTGATCCTCTACTTGACTTATTTGTGGTTAAAATCTGAAACAGTCTTATTTTTACTCAGAATATGAACGGGTAAGATATTAACAGTCAATACAATTAGGGTTAGTAGAACACGTACATGCACAGTAATTTTTTTACTTGTTTGTTGTGCACATTCAACCCTGTTTTACTTTTCCAATGACTATTTTTTCTTTTTCCCAGTCTAGGGAGACGAGGTAGAATTATTTCTACCTGTCAGCATTAAATTTCCTTGCGTCTCCTGGCATTCTCTTGCCTATATAAACCAACACCTCAAATCAGTCAACACATCATTTCTTTTCTCACATACTCACTCTTCTTTCCTTCATACCAACACAAACGTGGTCAACTACAATATGTTTTTGAACTATGAGACCTTCAACATGGAGCTGAGCTGTGAGGACTGGCAGCAGGAATGGCACGTAACTGTCATTCCTGATGAGATTTGGGACACGGTTCCCCGGGAGGTTCTCACACACCTCCTGTTCTTTTACATGGACTACCATCGCCATCTGGAGCGATTGGAGGAAGAAAGGCTGGAAGCTCTCCGCCAACAAGAGCGAATCATTCGACTCGTTATTCTTTTTGTAGAGAGTCGGAAGAAGAAATAATTTGTTTTCTTCTTCCTATTTTTCTTCATCGTCAGCTTTGTCCGGCTTCTTAGCCAAGGACAAAAGCTGTTGATGTTGGGTTTAGAAGCTTAGGACAATCTTGTAATGCTCTGATGTAATTTCAATTTCATGGATATATTCTCTTAATATATTAATGGAATTTTATATTTTTGCAAGATTCTGTTTCTGAGATGTTTGCAATTTTACTGCACTGTTAAATCCTGATATATCCATATTCTGATGACCATTTTTAATTCTTGATTTAAATTAAGTTCTGATTTTAAAATATCAGTACTTGTTTACTTGATTTATTTTTTGGTCATTCTCACACTTGATTTTTTTTCAGAATATTGATTTTGCAGTAAAAATAATTAAATAAGTGGGAACAGTTTAAATTTTGAATTCAAACTGACTTACCTCAATTAATGGGATTACTGGGTAAGTGGAACGGTTTTTCCTTGAAAAACTGCATGTGATAAGTAATGATTACTGTTTTCCCGTGCCCATTAACTATTCATTATTGTTGCAAGTCTGACAGGTGTCCAACGGTTATTTTTTTTAACAAAGTATAAGTAAGAGAGAGAGAAGATTATACAATCTTTTATTTACTTTTACAGTTTATCTCTCTTTCTTTGCTTTTACTCTCTCTCATCTCCTGACGTTGGTTTTTCATACAGACATTTTGTCAAACACCTTACAGGCAACCTTAATTTTCAATTTTTCTCATGGCACCTAAGGATTTGATCATCGATGGAGCTAAGTTCGTTCCCAACAACTATGTTGCAATTCTAAATCATGATGAAGCTCCATCTGAGTTGCATTTTGTGCAAGATCTTCTTGCACACAGTGAAATTGGGTATGCATTGACCCAGCCTTCTGTCTTTTCAAGCCAACAAGTTCTGAAGTTTTGGCGGACTGGGCATTTTGATAATGGTGGTGCAACTGGTACTCCCAACATTGTTTTTGAAGACAATGATGATGAGCATGTGGTAACTCCTGCAACAGTTCAAAAGGCTTTACATTTACCAGAAGGCTGCATTTTCTCAACACCGGATGAACCAGCTCTACAGCAGCTCATGGCCAGTTTGGGGTATGAGAGGAGTTTGGCTAAGCTTGGACAGTTGAAACGAGCACACATCAGAAAAGAATGGAGCTTCTTCTTCGACTGCATCACTAAAGCCTTCGGGAATAAGTGTTCTAACATTGATGTCATTCCTATAATGAGTCAGCACATCGGGTATGCTATTATTAACTAAACTCATTTTGATTTTGCAAGTGCTGTGATAGGTTTTATTGGGGATAGGATGACAGAGGATAGGAATGTTGTCTACTTTGCTAGATTTTGTCAGCTTATATATAATTTTTGTTGTGCTGATGAACCCCAACCTACCACTGACTTATACCCACCCTTTAAAATTGCTAAACGAGCCTTTAATGACTTGGTAAATGCTGACCTTAAGAAAACGATGGTTAGACCTTTACAGATTCCTCAGTCTGTAAAACAGATGCTGGTAAATGCTGATCCTCAAACCTATAGATATATTTATCCTGATGTTCAATCTACCACCACATCTCAAACACCACACCAACCATCAGAACAAACCATAGATACATCTATACCTCAACCCTCCCTCAGAACATATCTTAAAACATATCTCACATCTTCACAGACAGCTCAACCTTCATCCTCAGCACCTACTATGAAGCCTTCATCTTCCAAGCCCAAGAGGACAAAGACTGTTCCTCAGACACCACAGAAGAGAAAGAGGATTGTTCTGAGAGATGAGTCTGATAGTGAGGAACAGGTTTCTGCATCAGAACCTGTTGTTATAGAAGCTGAGAAGGTTCCTTCTCAGAAGGATTCTGGAATTGGGGGATCTAAGCTTCTCAAAAGGCTTAGAAGAATGACTTCTGCTGAACCTCCCAAGGAATCCCCACCTTCAAAGAGATACAAGAAACAGAGAGCTAAAAGACCAGCTTCAGATGATGAGGAAGCAGCAGCTAAGGAAGGAGATCAGGAATCTCTGATCTCAAAAGAACCAGAATTTGCTGAAGCTACTGCATCTCCTTCTCCATTGTCCCCAACTCAGGAAGCTGCTACAGACAAGGCAAACGCACCTTCTGTGTCTCCTGTACATGAAACTGTATCTCCTGTAGACCCAAGCATAAGTGCTGAAATTGATATTCAAAACCTGGTTGTGCCTGAGGTTCTCTACTTAGAAGCTCCAACAGCAATTAATCCATCAACAACACCTGTTACTGATGCTACTCAAACTCTAGAATTGTCTACCACACCTTCTCTGCATCTAGATGTTGATGATCAGAATATAGGTGATATAATGACTCGTATATTTTTGAATTATTTAAATATGTAATTGTGGAATATTAATTAAATAAAAATGTGTCTTGGTTTTGGCAGCAGTATGTTGATATATACTATTTGTCTGTGATTTATGGGTGTAAAGGATTGGAATGTGTAGATAAAGATTGAGTTATATTGTTCTGTTTTACTTTTAAAGGTGATTTTATTATAGGTTAAATTCATAAATATTTGGATTATCTCTAAAATTAATTTTATGACTTTATAATTTCAATAATCATTTTTGAGATTTTACAAAATTTAGAAATCAATATTTTATCAATTATTTAACTCTGTATGATTTTATGATTACATTTATTTTTAAAATCTGTATTTAATTCCAGAATTCTTCAAAAATTATGAAACTCATATTTATTTAAGTTTGGAATATTTCGAGAATTTTAAAATTATTTTAGAAATTTTCGGGATTAATTTTACCCGCCGTTGTGTCATTTAATTGTTAAAAGAGGGTATAAAGTGTGTTTTAGAAATTATTTTAAAATTACGAAAGTTACGTTTTTATTTACTTCGGGATATTTCTAACATTTTAAAACCACTTTCGTAATTTTATGAATTTGTTTTAAGTGCAACTCAGGCCGTTAAATTGGAAATGTGGGTACGAGTGGTGTTTCAAATATGCTTTAAAAATTATGAAAATTTTATTTTGGTAACTTTGAATTAATTGTGATATTTTAAGATTATTTTTGTAATTTCATGAAGATATTTTACGTGCACCTCGGTCCGTTAAATTCGAACTCCAAGATAAACTGGGTCTCAGAATCTTTGTAATTATTCAATAATACATGTGTTTAAATTACGGGAATTGTACTACTAATTGTATTGTTAATTGTACTACATTGATTTATACAGCCGAGTTATAAAAAAATAGATAAAAAAACATAACACAGCGATCCTGTGTTTCTTCCCCTTTCACCTCCATCTCGGTTCTCTCTCTCTTCCTCTCATATATTCTCTTTCTATCAATCTCTCCTGTTTCTCTCTCACCCCTTCCCTCTCTGTTCCACTGGTTCCCGTTTATTCCCCGCCTTGGTCAGTTTTTCCGGTATCTGTGCCTTTCTCCGGTGACTGTTGTGACTGGGCCGTGTGTACATGCAAATAACGTATGTATATATTGGTGTGCTGCGTTTGTCCGGGTCCTGGTTACTGTTTTGCTATGCTTCCTATATCTCCTCTGTTGTCGCTTTTTCTTTACTATGTTGCCTGACTTCCGCCATTTTCCGGCTTGTCCTATTTTGGTTCAATTGTTGATGGTTGTGCGCGTGTTTACACGCGGTAGTGTTAGAAATTTTACTGATTAAATTATTTATTTTATTTGTTGCAGAGAATGAATTGAATTGAGGTTTCGTGAAATAAAATTGATCGTGCAAGAATAATTATTAATTTAATCGGTGAAGTACGCATTGGAAACCCGAAACTAAACGGGTACCCGCGGACTTTACAGCCGTCCGCGATGAATTTCGACGAGCGGACGGTGGACTATGATGATTATATTCTGAGTCCTAATTTAACAAATAAATGTAAAATGTGAATAATAATAGTATTGAATTGACGTTTGGGAAATTGTGAATATTGGTTGTTGTGAATTATTGTGGTGAAGTGACGTCGAATTGCTTCGACGGGTAGTACGATAAACAAAGGAAACGCTGTCCGATTTTCGAAAAACTGAATTACGCAAATACGAAAATGTATCCGATGAATATCGGGACGTCGAGAGACTATATATATATACGTGTGTGTTTTATACGAAACTTGATTATATGATGTGATGAAATATTTTTCTAAATCGATAACCCTGATTTCATAAAATAAAGAGTATGGGTATTTTCTAAAATGAACACTGAACCGATTTTCGAGAACGTGAGCCCTAAGTGTTACGTGTATTAATATATGAAGTATGTTACGAGTCGGATTTTGTTAACGTTCGGGTAGATTGTTAATGAGGATATGTCAAGCATAATTGAATGTCTAAGTTAGGATATTTCGACCTTGTAGGTTCTAGTCGGAATGCTTGAGAATTGGAATTGGACGAAAGATAGTTGGTGGTGAGTCTAAAAGCTCAGTAAGGTCTCAATCAAAGGACTTAAGTGTTGAGGTTGAATCCAGAGTGATATGGTGGTTGGACGTAAAAGCCTAAGCGGCAGAATTGGCCCAGAATTGATCAGTAATAGTTGTAAAGCCTTGTAAGTCAAGTATTCCTGAACTGTTCTTCAAGATATATTACCAATATTTTCGAACTGTTTCATAACATGTCCCTATTATTCAGAATAACTCTTGTTTTATATTGCAAGTACTTTAAACTATTTAACCTTGACCTCTGATTTTCTTGATCTTAAACCATAAGCCTTGTTCTTTGTAATCCGTCCATTGTTGATCCTCATACACCAAACCATACAAATATAATATTACTCCCCAAAGGTATAACTACCAAACATCAAACACTGAAAGAGAATGATTTGAAAACACAAAAACTTTTATACTCCAATCATTCTTAATAACATCAAAGAACCATATCTTGAAAAATCATTACTGGTCAAATACCTGACCCTTGTACAAACTGAAAACCGTTTCTTGTACATACCCTAATATACCCTTGAGATATCCATGAGTTTCCTTACGTTTTTATGCAAATGTGTAACTATCATTGATTTTGATCTTGTTTTATTGAATCATATTATTATCATACTGAACTGCTTTAGAATTGGATAGTTTTCTTTATTTGGACCAGATTCGTGGTCAGACCATATCAATGGTCAAGTTAGGCCAATGTGTGCCTTGGATCCAGTAGTCAGAGCAATGCTGTGTGCTTTGCTCGGGGTTAGTGCGTGACTGATCAGCAGCCTAACCTTGGTTTTAAAAAAAATAACTTAAAATGAATATCCAATTCTAATGATTAGTTAAAAAGAAACTTGATTCCTTTGAATCATTTCATTTGATCATTGTTTAACCTCAGTTATCGTTATCATGACTTGCTGAGCTGGTTAGCTCACTCTTGCGAATCTTTTTATATATGTTATAGTTGAAAAGGATATGGATGATAGTGAAGTTCCTCAGTCCAAAGTGCGGGCTAAGGTTCCAGTTGAGTTGGATCGAGCTAGCAGAAGCTTCATGGGGTAGAGAGATAGTCAAATTGTAAGGATATTTTTATTATCAGTGGTAAGTTAAACTAAAGGGAAATTTGCTACGTTGTAATAAAAGTTAAGGTTGTGGCTTGTTTTCATACTTTAACCTGTTGCGATCCGTGGTTTTATGAAGCAGGGTCATTATAAATAATATTTCTTATACAGGTTAATATAATGTGTTTGTGTTGTGGACCCCAAACTTCTGACCCGGGTTTGGAGGGCGCCACAGGTTGGTATCAGAGCTACAGGTTATAAGTCACTGAAACAAGCCTAGATTGTCGGGATTGGGTAGAGGGTTAGGATTAGGAATAGGAAATAGAAATATAAGACGTCGTGAGGATAAGTGCGACTATATAGTAGGTCTCTGGCACGGTTCGTGTTGCAATTCGGGATTCTTAGCTTGCGACGTGATTTCCAGACAATGGCAATGGCAGATCCTAATTTCCCGATGTCATTTGATCGTTTGGAGCTTTCCGTTTGAGGATCGTCATCTTCTCTCGGATTTGGTTGGCACCTTGTTCCTCCATTAGTATTAGTGATATTACCTTCTGTTATGACAGTTGCACCTCTTTAAGCTATTCCACGCTATTCTACCACCTCTTGATATAAGATTACCTATTCAAGAACCTCCATCTGTTTATTCTTGTTTCACGGCACATTCGGTTGTGAGTGTATCTCTTTAGTTTACCCTACATCCTGTTCTATACCCCCAGTTTAGAACTTGTTCTATGAAGCGATTGTACTTACGAGGATGGATTCGAGAGTTACAGTAAATGGTGAGCACTTGAGATATAAATAAAGGTGAGAAGAAGTTTAGAGAGGAGATTTAAGTGTTTCAGAGGATAGATGTTATCGGGTTAAAAGTAGCCATTAGTGACTAAGCCACCCGTGAATAATTATGGGATGAATTAGATGAATCTTGAAAAAGTTAGAGAGAAAGGTATAAATCTGGAATTTTGGTAGAATTAAATGATGGTGTTATGATAAATGTAATATGTAAAGTAGTGATGTGATGTGATACGAGCTAACTTGGTTCTATGAAATAGACTAGTTGACTATTGGGTAGCCTGTTCTACTTAACTACTGCAACAACAATGTTGGGAATATTACCAGTATGGGAGCCTTGATGTGAAGCTACGAATAAGATAATGTGCGACAACAATTGAAGTTTTGTCGATTAAGGAAGGTAAGTGGACACGATGAAGGAGATAATGTAGATTGAAGTGAACGGACCTTTATGTGATTGTTTCTTTAATTTGGTACCTTGTTATAGGTCGGAAGGACAACAACCAACTCATATAGTAAGGACAACCAGATTTGTGATTTTCTAAACTTTTTAAACGAGTTTTCGAAAAAGATTTTCCTTTGCAAATTTCTAAAAGTCTTTTCAAATAAAATGATTTTTAAACATTGGTTGTCAAGTTACTATTTGAGTTTCTTGTTTGTTAGAAAGCCCGGATTACCTGGAAGAATGCTGTTTCAGACTTAGTATTGCTAATTTCGAGAACGAAGTAACCTATGATTATGAAGAAGTTGACTATTCCTAAAAGTAAAGTGCAAGTATTGTTTGATAAGATTAACAACAGAATCAGCGTACGGAGTAACTAACCATCCAATTACTGGGACTATCAGAGTTTAAGAAATTCATTGATTAACAGAAGCCTGGGTATGACCGAAAAAGATTGGGAAGATTTCCAGACCTCTCTAAAAGAAGAATATTATTAACAAAAGGATCGTTATGTCGAATGGTACGTAGTTATTCTAAATTAAAAGAGGGAACTCGAAGTTATCTGAAAGGAACGCCATTATGATCGAATTGTTAAAGCATTATCAGTGTGGGTGTGATATTAAAGATGCAAGACGTAGCAAGTAGGAATCTACCATAATACTTAATTTGCAAAGGCATTTCAGTGTACCCTCTGAAGTTGTTATATGACACAATTGGGATATGATCGAACGAGCTCGAATGATGAACACAAGTGGAACGTGGATGGTGACCAATGGTATCGTTCTTTTCTTCAATATTACACTGTATATTTCTTCTTGAATAAGTACAAACTTTTTTTTTCTTAAATAAACTCCTTATGATGATAACAAGAAGGAGGATATTGCATTCCTTCCAAATTTAACCGTTCCCCACAACTTTTGTTTTCTGATTGGGACAAACAGTGTTATGATGAGATACTTTGTCAGAATGACGAAGGGTCGGGTGGGACGCCACCTAATCATGTGCTATATTCCAAATGGTATGAAAGACTGGTCATCTTAAGTACCAATGTGGTTGTCTCATTCATAATCAAATCCTTGTTTCTTCTTTCTTTCCAACTCTAAATTTTGTTGAATTGTGAATCCTTCTAGTTGCTTCGTTGTACTGTCGTTCTTTGTAAGAATTTTTTTTTCAAATAGAAATCAACGAATTATGGACCAAGCGGGCAAAGTTCCATTTACTTCTCACGCATGGAAAGCAAACAAGGGCATATGAAGAGGATTGCAAATCACTAGCCCCGGTGAAGGGTCCACTAAGAGTCAAGGGAATCTACTCCAATGAGGAATACGGCTTCGAGAACGAGAAATTGCGATTTTCCTGCGAAATATGTTATTCAGAATACGGATGCGGTGATGTGAATAATTATCGTGGATACCTTATGTGTTAAAGTATTGAAAGATGTGAGAGCCACTTGATTGTTTAGCTCCCAAGGTTTTGTTGATAAGATTGTGATTAAAGGACTAGCAAGTCAAGAATGTGTAGTTGTTAAATAAGTGGGTACCAATGGTGGAATTGAGATTTCTGGCAATAAGTTGTGAAGAATTGATATCATGAAAGATAAGAGGATTTGATATTATTCTAAGAAATGGATTAACTATTAAAGCGTGATGTCCAGACAGACCGTTGTGATGAAAGGATAATTCTGAGGATGCCAAATGAGAAGGTGAGGAGGTTCAGAAGATGAAAGAAGGTAAAGAATTTGTTAATGATGATTACGGTGATTAAGATGTGAGCATAATGGTGGTCATGAGATAAATAAAAGTCAGAAGCAAACAAAATTTGAAGATTTAATAGCAATTAAGGAGTTTCAAGATATGTTTTAGATGAGTTATCAACATTTCTTCCCGATAGAGAAAGGAAGCTCGCGATTGACTTAACGCCTGAGACGAAGCCAGTGACTATGGCCTTACATAAAATGGCACCAGTTAAAATGAGGAAGTTAGCAAAGCAGATACAAGAGATGTTAGAAGAAGGAGCGATTCGACTTAGTGTAACCCCTAAGGTGCGCCAGTACTGATTGTTAATAAGAACGATGGAAGTATGAGCTTATGCGTCGATTAGCGAATGTTCAACAAGTTTACTATCAAGAGCAAGTATCCGTTACCTCGAACTAATAATTTGTTTGATCAGATGAAAGAAGCAGAGTATTTTTTAAGATTGATTTAAAATTTGGGTATTATCGATGGAAGATTTAACCTATGGACATATCAAGATAATTTTCAGAACTAGGAACTATGGTTATAAAATTCTAAGTATTGTCATTTGGATTAACCAACATACCTGTAATATTTAAACTGGATGGACAAAATCTTTAAAGAATATCTGGATGAGTTGTATTTGTGTTACTTAAAGTCAACGGGGGACCATGCGAAGCATTTAATGACAACTGGGGAGTCGGAGAAGAAAGAAGTTGTATGTAAAATTAACAAGTGAAAGTTTTGAAGGTAGAAAACATAAGTAATCAGTGAGGAGGAGACTAATGGAGATCCAGTAGAAATTAAAGTTACTATGAATGAAGAAAGGCCAAAAGCACCGACAAAAGTAAGAAGTTTTACCCTGGACCGATTATTATTGAAAATTTGTACAAGATTTCTTGAAAGTTGCAATACCTTTGACGAAGTTAACCAAGAAAAGCAAGATGTTTATATGAAGTGGAGAAGGGTGAAGAAAATTTGCGGAGTTAAATGAAAGAATGATTACGTCACCTGTTTTATCACTTTGAAGGTACTAAGGAGATTTGGTAGTTTATAGTGATGCTTCTCATTAGGGAATAGGATGTGTGTTGATGCAACACAATAAAGTTATTGTATATGCATCCAGACAACCGAAACCTTATGAGCAGAAGTATCCTACCCATAATTTGGGATTAACAGTAATAATATTCGTTTTGAAAGATTTGGGAAACATGAAATATATGGAGAAAGGTGTAAGATCTATACGGGCCATAAGAGGTTGAAGTATGTATTCATGAGGAAAAGCAAAGATAGAGGAAAGCAATAACGAACATAGAAACTATACCAGAAGAATTTTCTATGGAATTTTAGAAGTTGGAATCGGGAGTTAGAGTTTATAATCCAAACAGGAGCAAGGATGGATAGTATGACCTTTTAGTCGAAGTTGTTAAGAGAAAGATAAGGAGATGTCAAAAGAAGATAATGGATCACGATGTTAGCAGTAGTGGGAGGAAATTTATGCGCCCAGGAGAACGATCACGATATCCCCAGGTTCTCTTCCAGCACTTGGAAGTTACAAGTAGAAGAATTAAGAAATGAGATGCCACAGGTATATACTCTATTGAAGAGATGCCAAAATATATATAAAAAAAAAGAAAAAAAAACAGCGATAACCATGTATAAGAAGGATATTTCAAAATGGATTAGAAAGTGTTGGACACGTCAAAGAATTAAGGTGAACTATTGGAGGCCTAATGGATAAGGCAGACCCAGGGAATAGTTTTACAAGAAGTGAATCGTGAAAGGTACCAGTGATGTTCATGGAGAAAAGGTTTGAAATTATAGGCGTATGTACTGATTATCGGGAGTTTAACAAAACAATGAATAAGAAGAAGTGAGACCCTATAAGGAATTGATTACTTAGGAGACCTAATTTAAAGAAGTGTATTATGTATTGAGAATTAACTTAAGATCCGACCTGAGAAAATATCATAGATTACGATTAAAGTGAGTTCAGAGCATTGCAAGCTCTGATGATATTATGTGAAATGATAAGTGTATCGAGTGGCTATAAGGAATTAAGGAATGTGGGGTATAAGGAGTATCTGGATAAGTAAACTGTATTTATTGATAACATCCTCAGCTACTCAAGGAATAAGAGAGTCTGCGTGGGATGCTCAAGGATTTTTCTCTAAAGATCAGAAGGAAAGCAACTATACGTTGAGTCTTCAAGAATGAAATTTTGACTAGGGTTAACAAAAGATTCTGAATTAATCCATTAACACCTACCTAAGCAAAGCTGTATGGTAATAAATGCATTATGCCGACAGAGAAGATTAGATGTAATTAAGACCACCGAGGAATTAATAGACGAATTGGAAAGAGTAGAATCTGAAGTTCAAATACTTAAAAGTGATAATACGTGAATATATAAGACTACTTTTCAGCTTTAACAGATGAAAAAGGATAAGAGATGCTTAAACATTTAGAAACCAAGTGGAGAACGAGCACCGTCTAACATCCTTATGCGGAGAGTCAAAGTACGGAAATGATTTAGGAAATGTATGATGTGTTGAGAGGTGAAGTTTTAAGGAAACACTGTAATGATCATTTATCAGCAATGTCAGCTTTGGAATGCCACTTTACCAAGCTTTATGGGAACACAAATGTAGGTCCCCGTTTTTATCGAGATAAAATGGGAGAAAGAAAATTTTAAAATTCTAGGTTAAATCGGCACACCAAGAGCATAGTAAGATTGATTAAAGCAGCTTGGAGTAGACAAAGAAAGAAGGCGAAATTATATCGAGAGAGAGTATGAGTATAGAAATAAGACTAGTAGTGTTAGTAAAAGTTTTACTTTAAAGAAGGTTGGATAGATCCGAATAGAGAGGACAAGTTGAGTCCTGAATTTAGAAAACCCTTTGAGGTATTGATAAATATTCATAAAGTTGTTCATGAATGATGTGACCGTCACACCAGTGTGTGTACCTAATGTATTTTACTTGTCAATGTTAAAGTGATAAGTATTGGGTTTGAATTAAGTGATTGATCAGGAGCCAATGGGGCTCTTGTCCAAGTTGTTCTGCATATAGTGATCAATCCAAATTCTTGATCGTTAAAGGCAAGTCCTTGGAAATGAGTGCATACCTATTGTGAGTACGTTTGAACCCTCGAGTAGAAGGGTCTACTTGGGAATTAGAGTCAAATATGCTTGACAAATATCCTTACTTATTTAGTTAAACCAGATTCTGAGGACAGAATCTTTTTAAGGGGGGAAGGATATAACGACTCGTGTATTTTCGAATTATTTAAATATGTAATTGTGGAATATTAATTAAATAAAAATGTGTCTTGGTTTTGGCAGCAGTATGTTGATATATACTATTTGTCTGTGATTTATGGGTGTAAAGAATTGGAATGTGTAGATAAAAATTGAGTTATATTATTTTGTTTTACTTTTAAAGGTATTTTTATTATAACTTTAAATCCGTAAATATTTGGATTGTCTCTAAAATTAGTTTTATGACTTTATAATTTCAATAATCATTTTTGGGATTTTACAAAATTTAGAAATCAATATTTTATCAATTATTTAACTCTGTATGATTTTATGATTACATTTATTTGTAAAATCTATATTTAATTCCAGAATTCTTCAAAAATTATGAAACTCATATTTATTTAAGTTTGGAATATTTCGAGAATTTTAAAATTATTTTGGAAATTTTCGGGATTAATTTTACCCGCCGTTGTTTCGTTTAATTGTTAAAAGCGGGTATAAAGTGTGTTTTAGAAATTATTTTAAAATTATGAAAGTTATGTTTTTATTTACTTCGGGATATTTCTAACATTTTAAAACCACTTTCGTAATTGTTTTAAGTGCAACTCAGGTCGTTAAATTGGAAATGTGGGTACGAGTGGTGTTTCAAATATGCTTTAAAAATTATGAAAATTTTATTTTGGTAACTTTGAATTAATTGTGATATTTTAAGATTATTTTTGTAATTTCATGTAGATATTTTACGTGCACCTCAGTCCGTTAAATTTGAATTCCGAGATAAACTGGGTCTCAGAATCTTCGTAATTATTCAATAATACATGTGTTTGAATTACGGGAATTGTACTACTAATTGTACTGTTAATTGTACTACATTGATTTGTACAGCAGAGTTATAAAAAAAATAGATAAAAAAAACATAACACAGTGATCCTGTGTTTCTTCCCCTTTCACCTCCATCTCGGTTCTCTCTCTCTTCCTCTCATATATTCTCTTTCTATCAATCTCTTCTGTTTCTCCCTCCCCCCTTCCCTCTCTGTTCCTCTGGTTCCCATTTATTCCCCACCTTGGTCAGTTTTTCCGGTATCTGTGCCTTTCTCCGGTGACTGTTGTGACTGGGTCGTGTGTACATGCAAATAACGTATGTATATATTGGTATGATGCGTTTGTTCGGGTCCTGGTTACTATTTTTCTATGCTTCCTATATCTCCTCTGTTGTCTCTTTTTCTTTACTATGTTGCCTGGCTTCCGCCGTTATCCGGCTTGTCCTGTTTTGGTTCAATTATTGATGGTTGTGCGCGTGTTTACACGCGGTAGTGTTAGAAATTTTACTGATTTAATTATTTCTTTTATTTGCTGCAATGAATGAATTGAATTGAGGTTTCGTGAAATAAAATTGATCGTGCAGGAATAATTATTAATTTAATCGGTAAAGTATGCGTTGGAAACCCGAAACTAAACGGGTACCCGCGGACTTTACCGCCGTCCGCGATGAATTTCGATGAGCGGACGGTGGACTATGATGATTATTTTCTGAGTCCTAATTTAACAAATAAATGTAAAATGCGAATAATAATAGTATTGAATTAACGTTTGGGGAATTGTTAATATTGGTTGTTGTGAATTATTGTGGTGAAGTGACGTCGAATTGTTTCGACGGGTAGTCCGATAAATAAAGGAAACGTTGTCCGATTTTCGCAAAACTGAATTACGCAAATACAGAAACGTATCTGATGAATATCGGGACGTCGAGAGACTATATATATATACGTGTGTGTTTTATACGAAACTTGATTATATGATGTGATGAAATATTTTTTTAAATCGATAACCCTGATTTCATAAAATAAAGAGTATGGGTATTTTCCGAAAATGAACACTGAACCGATTTTCGAGAACGTGAGCCCTAAGTGATACGTGTATTATTATATGAAGTATGTTACGAGTCGGATTTTCTTAACGTTCGGGTAGATTGTTAGCGAGGATATGTCAAGCATAATTGAATGTCTAAGTTAGGATATTTCGACCTTGTAGGTTCTAGTCGAAATGCTTGAGAATTGGAATTGGACGAAAGATAGTTGGTGGTGAGTCGAAAAGCTCAGTAAGGTCTCAATCAAAGGACTTAAGTGTTGAGGTCGAATCCAGAGTGATATGGTGGTTGGACGTAAAAGCCTAAGCGGCAGAATTGGCCCAGAATTGATCAGTAATAGTTGTAAAGCCTTGTAAGGCAAGTATTCCTGAACTGTTCTTCAAGATATATTACCAATATTTTCGAACTGTTTCATAACATGTCGCTATTATTCAGAATAACTCTTGTTTTATATTGCAAGTACTTTAAACTATTTAACCTTGACCTCTGATTTTCTTGATCTTGAACCATAAGCCTTGTTCTTTGTAATCCGTCCATTGTTGATCCTCAGACACCAAACCATACAAATATAATACTACTCCCCAAAGGTATAACTACCAAACATCAAATACTGAAAGAGAATGATTTGAAAACACAGAAACTTTTATACTCCAATCATTCTTAATAACATCAAAGAACCATATCTTGAAAAATCATTACTGGTCAAATACCTGACCCTTGTACAAACTGAAAACCATTTCTTGTACATACCCTGATATACCCTTGAGATATCCATGAGTTTCCTTACGTTTTTATGCAAATGTGTAACTATCATTGATTATGATCTCGTTTTATTGAATTATATTATTATCATACTGAACTGCTTTAGAATTGGATAGTTTTCTTTGTATGGACTAGATTCGTGGTCAGACCATATCAATGGTCAAGTTAGGTCAATGTGTGCATAGGATCCAGTAGTCAGAGCAATGATGTGTGCTTTGCTCGGGGTTAGTGCGTGACTGATCAGCAGCCTAACCTTGGTTTAAAAAAAACTTAAAATGAATATCCAATTCTAATGATTAGTTAAAAAGAAACTTGATTCCTATGAATCATTTCATTTGATCATTGTTTAACCTCAGTTATCATTATCATGACTTGCTGAGCTGGTTAGCTCACTCTTGCGAATCTTTTTATATATGTTACAGTTGAAAAGGATATGGATTATAATGAAGTTCCTCAGTCCAAAGTACGGGCTAAGGTTCCTGTTGAGTTGGATCGAGCTAGCAGAAGCTTCATGGGGTAGAGAGATAGTCAAATTGTAAGGATACTTTTATTATCAGTTGTAAGTTAAACTAAGGGGAAATTTGGTACGTTGTAATAAAAGTTAAGGTTGTGGCTTGTTTTCTTACTTTAACCAGTTGCGATCCATGGTTTTATGAAGCAGGGTCATTATAAATAATATTTCTTATACAGGTTAATATAATGTGTTTGTGTTGTGGACCCCAAACTTCTGACCCGGGTTTGGAGGGCGCCACAGGTGAGCATCAGGATATGGCTGTTGATCAGAACTTGGCAACAGATCAGCACTTAGAGGATGATGTTGAAGCCTCGATTGCTTCTCATACTGTTGTTTTATCAGAAGATGCTGATTCTGTAAGTTCTGATGCTACAAATGCTGATGATACTGGTGATGCTGCTCCAAATGCAGATGCTGATGAAGCTGGTCCTTCAGGACATGCACCTCGACAAACTGTTTCTAAATCTGAACTAGTCAAGAAGTTTGTATGAGGAGAAGCACCCGTACCTTGGAGTGAAACTCCTAGAGGACAGGAGTGGACTAAGGAATGGAACTCAGTTACCTTTGTTCCATCTGAAAAGATTCTTGGTGAGCACTTGGACAAAGCTGATCAGATGTTAATTAATGATGATTTCAAGACACAGCTTCGAGTCACTGCATTGAGTACTAGACATCTTCAAGTTCTCAATTCAAAAACTCATGCAGAGTTACATAAAATTCGGGAAGAATTGCTCAAGAAAGAAACAGTTAAGAAACTTGAAAAGAAAAGTTTCTTTCAACCTACCTTTGAAAGAGTTTCTTACATTGAGAAGACCCAAGAGAAGCAACAGTCTCATATTGATGATATTTCGAAAAATCAAGCTTCTCAGCAATCTCAACTCGATGAAATCCAAGCCTCAGTGGAATTGCTTGTCTCTCTTCTCTTACCTGCTGATGCCAAAAAGGGGGAGAAAGTAATTAAGTCCAAATGCAAAAGTGATCAGACACTGAAGGGGAAGGATGATGAAAAAGATGACCAGGGAAACTCTGGAATGGGTGGAGGTCATGGTCAAGGTAGAAGTTTCTCATCAAGAAGAGTTGAAATTACAAGTCACAGGACAAGTTCTGATGCTGGAAAAAGAATTACTTCTACTACTGGTAAAAGGATAAGTTCTGATGAACTTTTGGATCTTGATGAAGAATTATCAAGATAGTTATTTCTAAAGGAGAATGCAAGAATAGACTTTGAGAGTCTGATGGAAGAAGAAGCTAGACTGAAGTCAGAAAAAGTCAAATCTAAGTCTGAAGCTTCTGTTGATAAAAAGAAACTTCCAAAGACCAAAGGCATTGTGATAAAGGAAAGAACAAATCCTGAAGCAACCAAGGCTAAATCACAATTACAGATAGATCCAAGGTCCAAGGGCAAAGAGAAAGTTGGTGAACCTATCAAGGTTTATGTGCCTCCTGTGGATGAAGAAATTATTGTTGAAGATGCTGATCTTGCTCTGACTTCAAGAAAAATTTCTAAGACAACCTCTGACATGGCTCAAGTTGTTCAGAGTAAAGATAGAGTTAGTTCTGATATCTTAAAGAAGCAAGTAACCTCTAACATAGCTCAAGTTAACTTGATATCAGAAAATAAATCAAAGGAAACCTCTGACATTGCTCATGTTAAACCTTCAAAGATACTCCTACCAGGATTCACCAAAGCCAAACAGACTCAACCCTTGAAGACTACTTTAAGTGGTTTTGAAGCAAGAGTGGTTACTGGAAAGGAAGCAAGAGATAAAACTGGATTGGGAAGTGCTGATGAAAGAAGAATACAGAACACAACCAATGATCCAACTTCCTTAAGTGAACTAGGTATTGGAGCAACTCCTGAAAGATTGAATCAACTAGAATCTGTACAGATGGTTTACCATACTTACTTGAAAGAACACATCTTGTTATACTTCATGATAGATGGTAGGGTTTATCATATAAGGGAAAATGCCATTCCACTGAAGTATTATGAAGAATTGGAACATGTATTATTCTTACTTCAAGTGAATGATAAAATAACAGAAAGTGCTGCAAACTATTTGAAGAGTCAAATTCAGAGACAGAAAAGGCTTTATTCTGTTAAGTCTGACAGCACATATCTTCCAAAGTACAGAGATCACAAGGGTGATATTGTTGTGATGAAGCTTAACTCTGCTAAGATTATAACTACCTTTCTGGGTTACAGGGCTGTGGAATTCAATCTTGAGTCTGACAAGGCGTATTTGATCAGACTGGATCAGGACATAAAGAAAGCTAAAATTAATGATCTCAGGGCTGCAATCTTTCAAACTGGTAAAGATTCTGCAGAACTTAAAGATGCTAAAAGGAGGATGATTGATGAACTCAGATATGCTGAGAGATGTTTGTTAAAGAACTATCTCAGAACAACTCCTGACATCAGAGAGATCAGAAGATGAAGCCAAATCAAGATCTACAACTGCTCAAATTCTGATATGAATACAGACTGAAGTTGTTATCAGAAGTTAAAGTTGGTAAAGCTTTAAGGACTGTAAGTTGTAGTTATCTAGTCAAATTCTCATACATTTGTACTTAATGTTTTTGACATCATTAAATATCTGTTAACTTGTATATTATGCTAATTTACAAGTTGGGGGAGATTGTTAGATATATTTGATAATGTCATGTCTAATATGATTTATGTTTAGTTTTCAGATCTTACTTAAACAGGACAAATAAGTACTTAACTGAAATCAACACTTATACTGAAGTCAGAACTTAAGTCGTCGGTACTTAAGGTTCAGGAGATATTTATCAGAAGATAATATCAGGACTTAAAGGAAACGTTCAGATAAGGAAGGCAGCTCATTTACAGGAAGAGAAGATCGAGACAAACATAAGAAGAGATATGCATGAAGAAGGAATTCTGTGAAGAATAAAATACTTGGAAGAAAAGATATCTGATTGATATATTTTAGGAAGCAGAATTATATTCCATATCAATTAGCGATTATCTTGTAACTGTGTAGTATATAAACAAAGACATAGGGTTTACATTATAAGTGTTATCATTATCGAGAAGATTATTCATTGTAACCCTAGCAGCTCTCGTGATATTTGTTCATCACTGAGAGAGGACAGTTCCATACTGTAACAGAGTTTTTTGTTTTGAATAAAGTTCGTTTTCTGTTACTTGAGTTATTAAAGTTCGATTTGATTGTGCTATACACTGTATTCACCCCCCTCTACAGTGTGTGTGACCTAACATATTGTTTATGTTCTTTTCCATTTAAGAAGGAACCAGTTGGTAGCGAGGATCCCCAGTCCAGCGCGAGAGCTAGGGGTTCAGGTTGATCAAGTTAAGCTAGTAGGCATCTTTTGGGATAATATAAGTTTGTAAAAGTTTGTAATAATATTTAATACTTAGTTCTGAGTTTGAATAGTTGAGATTTGAATGTTTATAATATAAGTAAGTGTGTGTTTGGCTTGTGTGTATACTTTAACCTGTTGCGGTCCGTGGTAGTTGGTAAGTAGGGTCACTGCATATTATTATTATCTTTATTATTGTTAAGCAGGTTATAATTAAGGTGTGTGTGTATGGACCCCAAACTTCTGACCCGGGTTTGGAGGGCGCCACAGGAAATGCCATCACACCAAGACCGTACCAATCAGTATATCATCCAGATGGTGGCGGATGAGCTCTAGAGCATTGTGAAGACGCTTCGAGAGGAGAAGACTACCAATCCCCGTTCCGATGGAGTGGAGCCTTAGTTCTTTCCATTACATACCTTTCATGTTGTTGTATTATCGGACTTTGTATAATTCCCAGTTGTTTCCTTTAAATAAGCATATTATTCCTAGAATCAGACTTTATCCTAATCTTGATGTATTGTGACCTTTAAATTTCAATCATTATGCACTATCATTCCATATGCTTTCAACTGTTATCTTACGCCTTTATATGCATCACCATATTTGATTAATTTGGAACTTGACCTCATATGTAAATAAGAATGCCATGGTACACCCTCAAATTATTTCATTATTCATACATGTTTTGACGTAACTCTTATTTCAGGATCATGCCACCTAAAAAGAAGAACCCAACAACCACACTACCACAGATTCAAATATTCTTCGATTACTGGAAACCTTACAACAGCAAACAAACGCTATAGCTCAACAACAACTTACTCTTCAATAACGATTTGAAAACCAAGATAACCGTGAACCACACCAACCACCTGATCCACCAGTGTCACCTCGAAAAGTTGTTACTTTCAAGGCTTTTCAGAATATGAACCCACCTGTATTTCATGATACCACTGATCCAATAATAGCTAACACATGGATTAAGGAAATGGAAAGGGCTTTTGAGTTGGTACAGTTAGGGGACGATCAGAAGACACCATATGCTACTTACTTCTTGAAGGGCGAAGTCATCTATTGGTGGGAATCAGTAAAAGCTATGGAAGCAAATTAGCAAGTTTCTTGGGAAAGATTTAAGAAGTTATTTCTGGAAAAGTATTACCCTAAGTACATGCAGAATCAGATGGAGCTTAAATTTCTTGAATTGAAGTAAGGGAATATGTCTGCACTGGAGTATGAGAAGAAGTTCATAGAATTGTCAAGGTTTGTGTCAAAGTATACCAGCAATGAGGAGGAAAAAGCAAAGAGATTTCAACAAGGATTAGAGCCTTGGATCAGAGATAGAGTGGCTATGTTTGAGCTTGATACTTATGCAGGCGTAGTACAGAAAGCTGTTCTGATTGAGAATAATGGGATGCAGTCAAGAAAGGAAAGGGATAACAAGAAGAGAAAGGTTCCATTTTATGGAGAAAAGTTTGAAGCCGAAAATTCACAAGATCAGAATGTAAAGAGGATTGGATTCCATAAGGGCGGAAATTTTCAAAAGAAGGGAAATTTGAGCAAAAGACAAGAATCAAAGGGGAACAACCAGGAAAGCCAAGGACAAGTTGGAGAAAACAGATTTCAGAGACCGGAATGCAAGCATTGTGGAAGAAGGCACCCCGGAGTGGGTAATAAGTTGAGCATGACATATTATAGGTGCAACCAGAAGGGACATTTGGCAAATGAGTGTAAGATGCCGAAGCCAGGAGTTACATGTTACAAGTGTGGAAAGATTAGACACATAGCTAGGGAGTGCAAGACAACCGGACCAGTTAAAGCTCTGATGAATGTGACAAGTACCAGTGCAAACATGCCAGCTGAGGTATTGGCATTACCTCCACCACCTACAACAACTCCGCAAGCAACAGCAAGGACATTCGATTTGAAAATGAAGGACGATGTTCAGAACTCTGAGTTGATAGTAGGTACACTTTTACTAAATAATGTCGAAGCTAAAGTATTGATTGATTTGGGAGCAACGAGATCCTTCATATCAGAAACTTTTGTTGATAAACTTCAATGTGATAAAATGGTTATGAACGAGGTAGTAAATGTGGTAATTGCGAACCAAGAGAAGATTCCTGTGAGTCAACTCTGTCCGAAGTGTGAGATTGATATTTCGGGGTATAAGTTTTCAGCTGACTTGATACTCTTCAAGTTGGGAGAGTTCGATATAATTTTAGGTATGGATTGGTTAAGGAAGAATAATGCCCAGATTAATTGTAAGTCCAAGAAAGTGTATTTAAAGACGAAGAGTGGAGAGAAAGTAGTATTTAAGGAACAGAGGCAAGATCAACTATTTCTTACAATCGTTCAGGCTAAGAAGTTACTTAGAAAAGGTTGTGAGTCATTCCTAGATTATGTAGTGTATTCAGAAAAGGGCAACCCAGCATAGAAGGTATTCCCACAGTTAACGAAATTCCAGATGTGTTTCCAGACGAACTACCAGGCTTACCGCCAGATCGACAAATCGAGTTCGAGATCAACTTTGCTCCGGGCACAGAAGCAGTTTTGAAGGCCCCGTATAGGATGGCACCAGCAAAAATGAAAGAGTTGGCGAGCCAGCTACAAGAATTGTTGGACAAAGGAGTGATACGGCCAAGTACGTCGCCATGAGGAGCACTTATCTTGTTCGTAAAGAAGAAAGATGGAAGTATGCGGTTATGTATAGATTATCGGGAGTTGAATAAGGTGACGATTAAGAACCGATACCCGCTACCAAGAATAAATGACCTATTTGATTAGCTGAAAGGAGCAAAGTGCTTTTCAAAGATTGACTTAAGATCAAGATACCATCAATTAAAGATCAAAGAAGAAGATATCCCAAAGACAGCATTCAGGACAAGATACGGACATTATGAATTCTTAGTAATTCCTTTTGGATTGACTAACGCCCCGGCAGTATTTATGGATCTGATGAATCGGGTATTTAAAAAGTATTTGGACAAGTTCGTAGTGGTATTCATTGATGACATCCTTATTTATTCAAAGTCGGAAGAAGAACATAAGCAGCATCTGTGGATAGCATTGGAGATACTCCGATAAGAGAAGTTGTATGCCAAGTTTTCTAAATGTGAGTTTTGGTTAAAGGAAGTTCAATTTTTGGGGCACGTCATTGGAGATGAAGGAGTTAAAGTAGATCCGGCAAAGATTGAGGCGATTATGAGTTGGGAGAGGCCAAAGACACCTACGGAAGTGCGAAGTTTTCTAGGATTGGCAGGGTATTATATAATATTTGTCAAGGATTTTTTGAAAATTGCCACGCCATTAACTAATTTAACCAGGAAGAATCAGAAGTTCGAATGGAATGCAGAATGTGAGGATAGCTTTCAAGAGTTGAAACAGAGATTGGTAACAGCTCCGGTGTTAGTACTACCAGACGACCAAGGAAACTTTATGATTTTTAGTGATGCTTCACATAAAGAATTGGGTTGTGTGCTAATGTAACACAATAAGGTGATCGCGTATACGTCAAGACAGTTAAAACCGCATGAATTGAAGTACCCGACGCATGACTTGGAACTAGCCTCCATAGTGTTCGCACTTAAGATTTGGAGACATTACCTCTACGGGGAAAAGTGTGAAATCTACACGGATCACAAGAGTTTAAAGTATATTTTCACTCAGAAGGAGCTCAATATGAGGCAAAGGAGATGGTTGGAATTGATTAAGGACTATGATTGCTCGATAAATTATCATCCAGGAAAGGCGAACGTTGTAGCTGATACTTTGAGTAGGAAGGAAAGATTGAATATGATAGCAACACCAAAAGAATTGTCTAAAGAGATTAAGAGATTTGGATTGGAACTTTGTGATTGTGGAATAGTTGAAGAAGTTTGTCGTGCAATGACTTTTCATCCAACACTAGTGGAAAAGATAAGGAAAGGTCAGGAAGAAAAAATGGAGAAAGAGAAGAATCAGCTAACTAGAGAAGAGATTGGTACTCAAAAGGATGAGCAAGGTATACTAAGGTTTTCCTCAAGAATTTGGATTCCTCATGTACCTGAATTGAAGAATGAGATTTTACAAGAAGCCCACAATTCAAGATTTTCGATCCATCCGGGAAGCACCAAGATGTATCGGGACTTGAAGCAGAACTTTTGGTGGCCAAATATGAAGCGAGAGGTGGCAGACTGGGTTGCGAAGTGTTATACTTGTTAAAAAGTGAAGGCAGAACATCAATGACCAAGCGGATTAATTCAGCCCCTAAAGATTCCAGAATGGAAATGGGAAAATATTGCTATGGACTTTATAGTGGGACTACCGCGAACGAAATCCGTACATGACGCTATATGGGTTATAGTTGATCGCCTTACGAAGTCGGCGCATTTCCTTCCAATTAATGAGAAGTCGTCATTGGACAGATTGGTTCATCTGTATGTGCATGAAATCGTACTAAGACATGGAGTACCCGTATCGATAGTTTCAGACAGAGATCCCCGATTTAACTCGAGATTCTGGAAGCAATTTTAAGAGAGTCTTGGCACGGAGTTGAACATGAGTACGGCGTATCACCCGCACACTGATGGTCAGAGTGAAAGGACAATTCAAACAATCGAAGACATGTTACGCAGTTGTGCAATCGATTTTGCAGGAAGTTGGGACGACCACTTGCCATTAGTAGAATTCTCATATAATAACAGCTATCACTCCAGTATTGGCATGCCAAGCTTTGTACGGACGGAAATGTAGATCACCGACAAGTTGGGATGAAGTAGGAGAAGGAAAGATTCTAGGCTCGGAATTGGTACAACAGTTGCATGAGACAGTCAAGTTAATTCAGAAAAGGTTGCTTGCTGCTCAAGATAGACAGAGAAAGTATGCGGATCCGGCGCGTAAGGATGTTAGATTCCAAGTAGGCGAAGCTATTTTGCTGAAGGTGTCACCAAGGAAAGGTTGTCTAGATTTGGCAAGAAAGGGAAGTTAGCACCTAGATATATAGGTCCTTTTGAAATTTTGAGTCAAGTGGGGAAGGTGGCCTACAAGTTAGCCTTACCACCTCAGTATCAGCATGTGCATAATGTGTTCCATGTGTCATTGCTTAAGAAGTACAATCCTGATGTCAACCATGTGATAGAACATGAACCTGTAGAAATTCAGGCAGACCTGTCATTTGTGGAGAAACCTGTCAAATTACTCGACTGGCAAGTAAAAAGTGTTAGGAATAAGTCGGTAAAGTTAGTGAAAGTACTTTGGAGGAACCCCAAGGTCGAAGAATTAACTTGGGAGTTAGAGTCTGATATGCGTTCCCGGTATCCTCATCTATTCTCTTAGATTCTGGGGACAGAATCCCTTAAGGGGGAGAGGATGTTACGACCAGCATTTTGTTTAATATTATTTGTGAACTTTGTATAATATTATAGCCGAATGTAAATATACTTAATGATTGTACGTTGTGTGAATGAAAATTTCTGCATTATAAATTGCTTTATGTAGAATATGATTTTTCAAAGCAAAAGTTTATTTATTTCCCTTATTTTTGATTTATAAGGAATATTCTAAACCTTGGAAAAAATTTCTTTTAAAAGTTATTTCATTCACAAATTTCAAAAGTGATCTTATAAAATTTCTAAAAAACCAAGTTATTTTATGGTATAAATTTTATAATTTTTGAACTTGTATTTTATTTTATAAAAATAAATCTTTAAAAATTTATTTGTTATAATTAGCAAATTACATGGAAACCCTTGCATGCAAATCACTCTTCCATTCTATTAAAGGGCAAAGGAGACCTTTCCAACCCCACTAACTCACTTGTTGTTAACCAAATTACCACATTAACCTTGCATGCAAAATAGCCTACTTTAGCTAGAGGGTATTCTTGTACATTCTCATTTCCACTCATTTCTTTTAGTCAATCAAAGGCATAAAACCAAAAACAAAATGTGAGAAATCATTTCACTCACTCCACACTCCAACTCACCTCTCTTTTTCTCTCCTCCCCCTCCCTCTCCTTGCTCTCGGCCGAGAACCCCCTCCCCCACTCCCTTCCATTTTTCCATCCTATTTCTCATCTTCCCTAGTGTAATTCTTCCACCTACATTTATTTTATATACTTCCCAAGAGTTTTATGATTTGGGAGATGAAGTTTCATGGTTGCATGTGTAGCTTTTGTGTGATCTCCAAAGAGAAACTCTTGATTCTTGTGAATTCAAGAGCTCTCTATGAGATATATTTTATATATATTTTAACTAAGTGTTTTATGGAGAAACCATGCTTTAAAAACCTTTGCATGCTACTGAAATTTCACTATATAATCATGTTTAGCCATGCATGCTAGTTTTAAGATGTTAAGCTTAGGCCTAGGGAGGCCCAAGCTAGGCCCTTGAGCCACATCAAGTTTGGGAGTTACCTTATGATCAGAAGATTCTAGTGTAGAAGTTTTGGAGGTAAACTTGTAGTGTAAGAGTGTCTAATGCACTCAAGAAACCATAGATGTCATTCTGAAATTTACCTTAGTAAGCACCTTCACTTACCACATAGTTTTAGAGCATTTATGAGTGAGGCCTAGGTTGACCACTATAGTTGCAAGATAAGATAAAGCCAGTAGAGTGAAAGGCCCAAGTGAGGGTCAATAGGTTTTGGATAGTTTAGTAAAGGCACATCAAGTTAGGATGCCAAAATTTGGAGACTTTGTCTAGTTTAGCGATCAAGTGACTTAAGTTGTGGAACGAGATCATCCAAGCCTAGTGTTGCAATATGGTGTGTGTAATAACCCCAATTTTTGGAATTTTTGAAACCCTTATGAATAGTGTTTTGCTGATTATGCTGAATAAGAAAACTTTTCATGCCACACTATGTAGGGGCTCTTTTATTAATCTTCTGGGATATTATTAGTACTCTATATGATAAATAAGTGTATGTAAAGATCGTCAGAATCCAAATTCGAACACTTTGATTTTTCTCGAAAATCTACCAGATACAAAAAAAATTGAGTATAAGGTAACAGAATAAAAAGGATTTAAATTCAAGGATTAAAATAGAGGATCGTGAAAGGAATATAATGTATTGAGAAAGGTTAAAGAAACGTAAGTAATAAGATCCCGGGTATGATCCCTCAAACGATAAACGAAAATGAAAGTTAAGCGAACCATATAACAGATTAGCGGTCATTAGGCAAGCAATTAAGAGTTAATCAAGGAGGTTAGGGATGATGATGTCATCAAACCAACAAGAAGAGGACAAGTGTGGAGGGTGACATCACATGATGACCAAAGTATGACATAAGGGAAAGACGTGTGGTTGATTTATAACCACACAATTTTTTTTCATGGTTAAAAATGATTAAAACAAAACAAAAGTCAACCAACCAAGGCAAATCAAAACAAATCACAAAAAACACAAAAGCTCTTCCCTTTTCTTCATCAAGCTCTCGGCTAAAATAAACACAGCAATTTCAACTGCCATATCTCCTTCAATACTCACTCAAATGTTGTGTTCTATAGCTCGTTGGAAAGGTATTGAGATGGCCTACAACTCTTGTTCACAAGTCTCATCCAAATAATCATGGTAAGACCCTCATTTTTACAGTTCTTTCAATCGGACTTTTAGAAACTTTAAAGCCTAACTTTGTGTTCTTGATTTTTTTGGAAAGATCAAGCTTGTAGGAGGCTCCATAAGGCTTCCTAGTAACTTTCCACCCTCCACGAAAGGTATAAATCTTCACACCCTTTAGTAATAAGTTTGAATGTTGAAGTTTGGAGATGGTTTGGATGGATGAGTAGTAATTTGAATGATAAACATGATTCGAGCTTAATTGTTAAGTAGTTTAGTTGAATTTGGAGATGTTATAATATATGATTGGATTGAGATCCTTGAGCTTATTATGACTGAAATCAGTAGCATTGATGTGTATCTTGAGTTTTTGTTGATTGGTAGTTGGATTGATATGATTTGGAATGGTAAAAATTTGGGAAATCGCGTAAACATAGCCGTCGTAATATCCGATTTACTTTAGACTGTTTTTGCTCTTAACATCAGGACCCGAGAACTCCCTGTTAGGTTTTGACCATTGCCATGATTAGATAGTTCATGTTATAAGATTCGTTTTGATATGTGGTTCGTTTGAATCCGATGTACGGTTTAGGAGAAACGACTATTTTATGTAACGGCGTTTCGCGACCGAACCATTACCCCTCGCCTTACTTTGAAACCTTGGTTAAGGACTTTAAATGACTATTTGGGGTATGAAACATTTATGTAAAGTGGATTAGGCAGTTGGTAAGGTGCTCGCGAAAGAATCGCCTTAAAACTCTTAATGGCTAATTTATTAAAAATGTTGGAGCCGAGGGTACTCGAGCGACTTAAGTGAATCGTTAAGCGCGAAAGCGAACGTTAGGACTCTAAATGGTTAAAATCTAGTTTCTTAAGCGACCGGGGTTTAATTCCGACTTATGTTGTTGTTCATAGGTTATCGGACCCACTCTAAGCTTAAGTCTATCCGGGAGCACTCAGGCAAGTTTTCTACCCGTTATACTGTTATTGTGATGTATATATGTATATGCATTATCTTGTGATAAGTGCATGATTGTTATTAGCAAATTTCTTGCGATATATTGGAGCATGTTGATATGATATATATGCATGCTTGTTTCGTATTCTTGATTTATATATCTGTTGGTTCAAATGCTTATTAGTTGCATATTACCTATGCTAGAGATAAGCAGTAGTTGCGTATACCCTGAGTGTAGGGGACCCAAAGGTGAACCCTTTTCTAAAACCGGGAGTAGATGTTCCCGAGTATATTATATATATATTTATATATATATATATATTGATGTGGTTTTCAAAACTATTAATCGAATAAGGTTTATTCGATAACTTTATATTATTTAATGAATATTATTTCGAATATTCATTCAGGGGCTTATGACTCCTTTTATTTTATTTAATGAATATTATTTCGAATATTCATTCGGGGGCTTATGACTCCTTTTATTTTATTTAATAAATATTATTTCGAATATTCATTCGGGGGCTTATGACTCCTTTTTTTATTGAATATTATTCGAATATTCATTCGAGGGCTTATGACTCCTTTTATTTTATTTAATGAATATTATTTCGAATATTCATTCGAGGGCTTATGACTCAGTTTATTTTATTAACTGAATATTATTTGAATATTCATTCGGGGACGTATGACTCAGTTTATATTATTTAATGAATATTATTTGAATATCCATTTGAGGACCTATGACTCCGATTATTTACTGAAATATATTCTTTATTTTATTAAAGAATAAGGTGTCGATAATCAAACTTATTTTTTATTATTCAAATAAAGATAGTACTTTCGTATAAGTATATCTTTGGTTATTTAATACTCATTTCAAGTATAAGGTTTACCACTTCTACTTCAATTATTTGTATAAAGATTATTCTTTATGGGAATATTATTTAAATAATAATATTCAGATATTTTCTAATATATTGGGACTGATTTACTTTATTAAATCAGCATTACTCCAAACACTCTTTAAAGTGTTTTCGAGTCTTTAAAATGATTTTTAAAAGTTAGATCGGATCCCAAAACTCATTTTTTATATATTTAAGATCTTCCTTTTAAAGGGGATTTAAATACTCGCTCAAAACCAGAGGGATCCGGCTCTGTGGTGTATTTTATATTCGCAACAAGGTTGCGGTTTTGGTAAATGAATTGATTACTTACCCAACGTTCGGGAAGTAAGTCCATCTATTTGAGTCGGCATAAGCAACATGGGCTCAGTGGGCGTCCATGAAAGTGTAAGTGGCTCAGTGGGAGTCCATCAAATGCGTAAGTGGCTGAGTGGCAGTCCAGCATAAGGTCCTATTGCGACCAGGGTGATGACCAGTGGGGAATTCGTCCGTCTACTAGTAGAAAAGGTTATTTATTGGTATCTTTGCCTGATGAGCAAGATATCAGGTTTATGCCAAGGTTTTCTCCTTTCCAAAATTCATTGGATATTGCAACTCTGTTTATAATTTTCATAACAGAGGTTTTCAAGGAGTGTATGAAATGTATATATATATAGGTGTATATATATATTGGGACTTAATGAAGTATCTCGTAACTTCATTATTTATAATGATATTTCAAGGATTGAATCTATTCAAGTCTTATCTTGTAGTCTCATCTGGGTGATGAACTTTTGAAACTGATTATAACTTGAACGGTGGTAGTTCAAGCAGTATTCGGATATAAGTATATTGGAGTATCTTGTAACTTCATCTTTTAAACTTATATCTAGTAAATGATTATCTTGTGCATGTTAAAGATTTTCGGAAAAACGTTGAGACAGGGTTAGATATAGGAGATCACCTTGCAACGATATTTTATACAGTTATAAACTGGAACTCTGTGTATATTATATATGTTAGAAGATTTCAAAGATTGTGAAAAGTATATATGTATATATATACTGAATATTTTGCGACTTGGTCGCGTTAAAATATCAGCTTGGTTCATTTCTTCTTGACCAAGACTTTCATGAGTACTATGAGAATGCTCATATATTGTTAATTATTATACATATTATTTCGGTGGGCTTGTTCCAACTAGATACGACTTCTTGGTGGAGCCGTATCAACAAGTTTCTACTTGGGGAAAGTGGGGACGAGCTTTACGTTTCAGAGTCATGGATTTCATCTGAACTAGGAGTGGCGTAAGTGGTCGAGTAGCGCCGGCCCAGCCTTATTATATTGGCCCAAATGGCCTGGAAGTTCTGCTAAGGCGGTCCATTCCTTAGGAGTTCAGTGTTCCGTTGACAAGTAAATCCAACAGGTTCTCCTCTACATGTAGAAAATGGTGGGGTTGTACTACTACGACTGATCATCGTAAGTGGTCTTCCTGGCGCGGCAAACTCCCGTAATGAGTTCATCATCCAATTGGATATTTCTGCAACACTACCCAGAGCACTTCGATAGAAAGGCTACGGTTGGGAGATTGTTGAGTGTTGGCAGGGTCAAATTTTCAAAATGATGTTTGCATCAAATGAAGTATCTCGTAACTTCATTTTATTTTGATGATATTTTAAAGATTTAATCTATTCAAATCTGGTCTTGTAGTCTCATCTATGTGATGAACTTTTGAAACTAATTATAACTTGAACGGTGGTAGTTCAAGTAGTATTTGGAAAAGATATAAGTATATTGGAGTATCTTGTAACTTCATCTTTTAAACTTATATCTAGTAAATGATTATCTTATGCATGACAAAGATTTTCAGAAAAACGTTGAGACAAGGTTAGATATATGAGATCACCTTGCAACGATATTTTAATACAGTTATACACTGGAACTCTGTGTGTATTATGCATGGAAGAGGACTTCCAATATTTTGAAAAGTATATATGTATATATATACTGAATATTTTGCGACTTCATCGCATTAAGATATCAACTTGGTTCATTTCTTTTGACCAAGACTTTCATGAGTACTATGAGAAGGCTCATATATTGTTAATCATTATACATATTATTTTGGTGGGCTTGCTGCTCACCTTTGCTTTCTTCTTTCATCACACAATATCAGATAGACAAGATGAACAGGACCAAGCTCCCAATTCGCGAGCGGATAGGAAACGTTCCGCAGTTTCCTATAGGCGTTGATGTCGCTGTAGCTGAGGTAGGAACTACCAATAGGCTAGGCTTTCAACTTTTGATGTACCAGACTTATGTATCTCTATCAATTGTAATAATGGCAAAGAAATGTAAATTTATTCAGAAACCCTTTTAAGGTGTAATGGCATATAATTTTGGAATAAAATGACTCGTGTTATTTTTGGATATTCATCTCTGAGACTATAACTTGTGGTGTGTGTGTTTATTATGGGGTCACAGTACAGAGTAGTTGATTGTTTATTAAGATTGGGTGTTATTAGGGGAAATGGAACACGTGACAACCCGGATTCCCGACCCCGGATTTGGGGGTGTTACAGAAATGGTATCAGAGCTAAGCGTTATAAACCTCAGAGATGATATGACGTTAAAATAATAAGTTCACTAAGATAACAAGAACTCTTGCCAAGTTCATAGTCGGGCTACCTAACGTAGTACTGACAGTTAAAACCCTTATGGGAACCCTTATAAATATCGTGATAGAAGCGTAGTTCGTTATCGTAGATGGTAGCGGGACTCCAAACCCTGAGGTTGAGGAGCAACAGCGCGATGATGTTTTATTACTAATTGGAGATCGGATTGTGGATCCGATAGAGCGTCCAAACGCAGGACTGGATGATGTTCATATTGAGGATGTAGTGGTTGAGGATGTTGTCCTAGATGGGATTGTTGCTGAGGAGGATCTCATGGAGGATACTAACAAGAATGAATAAAGGACCACTGAGGAATTGATGACCATGGTTAGGGCGACTACCAGAGGTAGGATTGGCCGGTCACTACCAGAGGTTCGTTCAAGTTTGTAAAGATAGTAGCCCCTTTAAAGCGGCTTACTCATAAGACTGAGAAGTTCGAATGGACAAAGAAATGTGAGAACAGCTTTTAAGAACTGAAGCAATGATTGGTGACGGCCCCTATGATGGCATTGCCGGATGGAAAAGGAGATTTTGTGATCTGTAGTGACGCTTCGCATAAGGAATTAAGGTGCTTCTTATACAGCACATCAAGGTAATCGTGTACGCGTCAAGACAATTAAGGGAATATAAAATTCGATATCCCCACCCATGAGCTTGGGCTCGTGGCAATAGTTTTACCCTAAAGATTGGAGGCACTACTTGTATGGAGAGAAGTGCGAGATTTACATAAGCCATAAGTGCTCTAGTATATTTTCACGCAGAAAGAGCTCAACATGCGCCAAATGAGGTGGTTAGAGCTAATCAAGGATTACGATTATGAGATTCTTTATCATTCGGGGAAAGCCAATGTGGTGGCTGATGCCCTTAGTAAAAAGGAGAGACTCAAGATGATAATGTCTTTGAGAGAGTTTATAAGAGGTTTTGAGAAAATGGAAATAGAAGTGAAGGTAACCGGAGCCGATACCGAAAAGCTGTTTGAGATTGCAATACAGCCCGAATTATTGGAAAAGAACAGATTATGCCAGAAAAAGTGATGAATGAAGGCAGAGAGCCAACAAATAGATAAGAGATTAATGCCGAGAAAGATGATAAGGGAATAATGAGGTATTCCTACAGAATTTGGGTTCCAAATGTTCAAGAGCTTAAAGATGAGATCTTAGATGAAAGCTAGTTTGTGGAATAAGATTTAGAGCAAACCTTGAACGTGATAGTCAGGGAGGTCGCCATCAAGATAGAAGGAACCCATAACATGATGAAGTGGAAAATGAGGATTTAAAATATGTAGGAGGACCCCGATTATGGGGAGGAGGAGGGAATGTTCAGACTAAGGAAACAGAAGTCGAGTAAGGAAAGGAGACCCGAGACGGTACTCCTATACGAAAATTTATGGACCTTTCTAGACAGAACTTAGACTATTATCCCCAACCACCACCCTGAGGAAACAATACGGTGAGAAATTCTTTCAGGACCTTTAAGTCGCTAAGCCCTTAGAGTTCAAAGGAACAAGCTGACCCAGTCGAGGCAAGAGCCTGGCTAAAGGAAATATAGGAATCATTTGAGATTCTAAATGATGGACGAATCACAAAAGACTATTTTTATCACTTACCCTCCTAAGAGAAGGGCCACCACTGGTGAAAGACCAAGAAAGGCACGGAGCCAGAGGTTAGAATAAACTGATTAAAGTTCAGTCAATTATTTTTGGGAAAGTAATTCCCAAGGTTATGGAGATAGTGTAAAAGCTTTAGAGTCAGAACAAAGGCGGACGAGTATGATGAAATATGAAGCTAAGTTGTAAAAGTTGTCAAGATTCGTTCTGATGACAAGAATCCCAGAATGATGTGATGCTTGAAGTCAATGATTAGTGGGTTCATGAAATAATGATAAGAGAAAGGAAAATAAAAAGAAACTGAAGTGGAAAGGAATATAAAGGCAATAGAGTTTGAGGAATGATAAGGGAGTTGGGTATAAATACTCGCTCAAAACCAGAGGGATCCGGCTCTGTGGTTTATTTTATATTCGCAACAAGGTTGCGGTTTTGGTAAATGAATTGATTACTTACCCAACGTTCGGGAAGTAAGTCCATCTATTTGAGTCGGCATAAGCAACATGGGCTCAGTGGGCGTCCATGAAAGTGTAAGTGGCTCAGTGGGAGTCCATCAAATATGTAAGTGGCTGAGTGGCAGTCCAGCATAAGGTCCTATTGCGACCAGGGTGATGACCAGTGGGGAATTCGTCCGTCTACTAGTAGAAAAGGTTACTTATTGGTATCTTTGCCTGATGAGCAAGATATCAGGTTTATGCCAAGGTTTTCTCCTTTCCAAAATTCATTGGATATTGCAACTCTGTTTATAATTTTCATAACAGAGGTTTTCAAGGAGTGTATGAAATGTATAAATATATATAGGTGTATATATATATCGGGACTTAATGAAGTATCTCGTAACTTCATTATTTATAATGATATTTCAAGGATTGAATCTATTCAAGTCTTATCTTGTAGTCTCATCTGGGTGATGAACTTTTGAAACTGATTATAACTTGAACGGTGGTAGTTCAAGCAGTATTCAGATATAAGTATACTGGAGTATCTTGTAACTTCATCTTTTAAACTTATATCTAGTAAATGATTATCTTGTGCATGTCAAAGATTTTCAGAAAAACGTTGAGACAAGGTTAGATATAGGAGATCACCTTGCAACGATATTTTATACAGTTATAAACTGGAACTCTGTGTATATTATACATGTCAGAAGATTTCAAAGATTGTGAAAAGTATATATGTATATATATACTGAATATTTTGCGACTTGGTCGCGTTAAAATATCAGCTTGGTTCATTTCTTCTTGACCAAGACTTTCATAGTACTATGAGAATGCTCATATATTGTTAATTATTATACATATTATTTCGGTGGGCTTGTTGCTCACCCTTGCTTTCTTCTTTCATCACACAACATCAGATAGACAAGATGAACAGGACCAAGCTCCCAATTCGCGAGCGGATAGGAAACGTTCTGCAGTTTCCTATAGGCGTTGATGTCGTTGTAGCTGAGGTAGGAACTACCAATAGGCTAGGTTTTCAACTTTTGATGTACCAGACTTATGTATCTCTATCAATTGTAATAATGGCAAAGAAATGTAAATTTATTCAGAAACCCTTTTAAGGTGTAATGGCATATAATTTTGGAATAAAATGACTCGTGTTATTTTTGGATATTCATCTCTGAGACTATAATTTGTGGTGTGTGTGTTTATTATGGGGTCACAGTACAGAGTAGTTGATTGTTTATTGAGATTGGGTGTTATTAAGGGAAATGGAACTCGTGACAACCCGGATCCCCGACCCCGGATTTGGGGGTGTTACAGTGTGTGTGATATTGTTTGGTATTAAAAATATGGTATATGAGTATATGTGGCTGTGGCGCCCTCCAAACCCGGGTCAGAAGTTTAGGGTCCACACACACACCTTAATTATAACCTGCTTATAACAATAATAAAGATAATAATAATATATATAATGACCCTACTTACCAACCACCACGGACCGCAACAGGTTAAAGTATGCACACAAGCCAAACACACTAATATATTACAAACCGTTCAAATCCCAACTATTTCAAATTCAAACTGAGTATTAAACATTATTACAAACTTTTACAAACTTAAATTATTCCAAAAGAAGCCTACTAGCTCAGCTTTCTTAACCTGAACCCCTAGCTCTCGCGCTGGACTGGGGATCCTCTTTACCAACTGGTTCCTTTTTAACTGGAAAGAATATAAACAACATCGCACAAATGAGCTAACTAGCACAGCAAGTCACAATGACAAAACTAAGAATAATGATCATCAGGTGAATATGGTTATGATATCAAGTGAACAATGGATTATGATTTAGAATTGGATATTATACTTTTAATTTAAAACCAAGGTTAGGCTGCTGATCAGTCACGCACTAACCCCGAGCAAGGCACACAGCATTACTCTAACTACTGGATCCAAGGCACACATTGGCCTAACTTGACCATTATATGGTCTGACCACGAATCTGGTCCACAATTTTATAAAAACAATCCAATTCTAACATAATAACAGAATATGCAATAATAAACAATAACCAAAATCATTAACAACAATGAGTGTTTAACAATGAAAGGTTTTCAATCTTTGTAAGGATCAAATAAGTAGTTTAAAAGCTTGAACGCTGGGTAATGAAAGAATTGGATAACAAAAGAATCAATATTTCAGGGTTTCAAAGATTTGGGCTTTCAAAGCATAGGATACAATGGTTGAATGTACAAGTAATTCAGTTCAGTGTTTGGGATTTTGTTTGCATGTATTTATGGAATAGTATCGTATATTTGAGGTTCGAGTTTGGGTTTACAATAATCAATGGCTTAGAAAGAATATGGTTCATAGCTCAAGAACAATAACTGAAATCAGGGTTTAGGTTTCCGTGCTTCAAAGCACTTGCAATGTCAACAACACTATCAAGAATTACAATATCTCGAGAAAGTTCAGAACACTTGCCTGATATTAGCTTACTATCCTGCACTTGCTTTCAATCACAATCGTCTTACTCCTCAACTACCTGTTTCTCTTTCCTACGCCTTGCCTCTTCTGTTCACATATCATAAACATCTATCAATCATCAACTCACAGGATTCTATTCAACACATACTTCTATCTACCCTTCGTTTTACCCAAATCCGATTAACGGATTGAAATCTATGCAATAACCAAGTGAACACCGAATATATAGACCGATAGTCAAACAACAGGTCACGTATAACACATAATACATCACGTAATCAATGACATATCATCTATAAAGAAGTCTTGGGTCATAAATATGCTTTCGGGTATTTAAAATGATTTTTAAAACATTTTTCGGAATTAAAACGGGTCGTTGGATCAATTTCGGGTTAATAAACAGGGTTCGGTTGGCCCATTCTGGCTCCGAAATAATTTTAGAATAATTATCGAGCCTTAGAAATAATTTAGAATAATATTTTAAAGCTCGAAACTATTTTTCAGAATTTTTAAATCATTTTTAAATAATTAAATCTAATTAAATAACTAATTAAAATCAATTAATAATTAATTAAATCAATTAATCAATTAATTTTCGAATTAATTGACCAATTAATCAATTATAAATTAACTGAAATTAATTAACTAATTAATTCAGATTTATTTGTGAATTAAAAATAATTTTCGAAATTAAAATAATAATTTTCAGAATTTTCAGAAATTAAAAATGAATTTTTATAATAAAAATAAATAGGAAATATGATTTTTAAACATTTTATAAACAGGAATCCTATTTTTGAAAACTTTGCAAACTACAGGGACTAAACTTCACCATCTTCAAAAATACAGGGACTAAACTGCAATTTTGCAGTTTCAGTCGCCGGAAAATCGGGGGTGGCCGGAGAAGACGATCCCGGCGTCCTCACCCCACCAACACCTCCAGATCAACACTACACAACACCAGGAACTTGTTCATGCATTCAAAACATTCTAATCATCCCTGTTCTGGCCGGAAATTGGCCAAGAACATCGCCGGTTTCCGGCGAACATCGCAAATCTTTAAAACACAACTCCCTTCGATTCAAGCATCCTCTGTTAACGAACTATATATCAATCGATTGCAAATTTTATAAGGAACACAACCCACTATAAATCAACAGCTAATAACCCCTGAATCAAAAACCCCCAAATTTCAATTGAAAACATTCATACGGGTTATAAACCCTAATTTTGAAATTCGAAAATTAAACCCACTTTTGAGCATGTTATTGAACTCCAAATCAGACGTATGACATATGAAAATCATCAGGAAAACAAGCTCTACAACATGCAATCATCAAATCATACAAACAATCATCCGAACAAAAATTCATATTTTTAATAAAATAAATTCAAAAATAAATAAATTTTTAGAAAAATACCCTTGATTTCTGTAGTGAAATAAAGCTCAGAATCTGATAGAACACCTCAAATCCTTCGTTTTGGTTACTCAAGCTTTAAAAATAGAGATCGGTAACGCCTTCGTTTTGCTGTTTGATTCTCAGAACAGTTTATGTAATTAGGGTTTTTCTCTGAAAATTATATAATTAACTATCTACAAATGATTTTTGATACGAAATAAAATACGGTAAAAGGCTATTTATAATTATGGAAAATTTGTATCCCGTTGGATCATTCTGGATATAAAACACTACGTTTATCTGTAAAAACTGATCCAAACGGTATCGGTTTTCGGGATAATTATCCAAATTAGTACAATTTGTACTGCGGTCTTGGTCTCAGCGCCTGATTACACGTATTACGAAGTGATAATTGGGATAGTTTAATAAAAAGCTCCCGTTTATCGAAAATACGGGTTTTATTGATTTACCGAAACGAATATTGTATCGAAAATGTTGCGCCGGGACCCGCGCAGGACAAACCGTAAGCCGGATCGAAAAAGTCGAAATATGGAATATGCTCGGAAATATTACAATTCGGTTAGGAAGGAGTTCTCGGAAGAATTTTGGGTTCCAAAAACGTAACAACGGTTGACGTCGGTTGGTTCCCGTTTTTATAAAATAGATTTTAATTACCCGGAAAAAGATTTTAGAAATTTCATATGATTCTTATAAATCTATAAATCAACATAAAAATAATTAGGAAGATATGACAATTATCTATATTTTATTTTGGACATATAAAAATTAAAATACTCAATTAATATTATTTTTGAATATTCAAGTACAGATAACACTTAACAATTAACTCACAGAATACATACTGGGCACACATAATAATATCAAAAATAATTACACAATATATCCCGGATATTACATCCTTCCCCCTTAAAAGGATTCTGTCCTCAGAATCTCCTAAGAAAATAAATGAGGGTACTTTTCTCTCATATCACTTTCTAACTCCCAGGTTGACTCTTCAACCTTTGGGTTTCTCCACAATACTCTTACTAACTTTACCACTTTATTTCTCAATACTTTCTCTCTTGCCTCTAGAATCTCTATCGGACTCTCTACATATGATAAATCTGCCTGAAGCTCTATTGGTTCATATTCTATTACATGCCTGGAGTCTGGATTATATTTCTTGAGCATCGATACATGAAAAACATTGTGAATGTGCTCCATGTGCGGAGGTAACGCCAATTCGTAAGCTACTTTGCCAACGCGCTTTAGGATTTCAAAAGGTCCGACATATCTTGGGTTTAGCTTCCCTTTCTTCCCAAACCTCGTTAGTCCTTTCCACGGTGATACTTTCAATAATACTAAGCTTCCTTCTTCAAATTTCATATCTTTTCTTGACTGGTCTGCATATTTCCTTTGACGATCTTGTACGGCTATTAATCTTTTCTGGATAATTTCAACAACTTCCTTTGTCTGTTGCACCAATTCAGGTCCGAGTATTTTGCGTTCTCCTACTTCGTCCCAATATATTGGAGATCTACATTTGCGTCCATAAAGGGCTTCATAGGGTGGCATTCCAATGCTGGCATGATAACTGTTGTTGTAAGCAAACTCTACCAGGGGTAAATGTTCGTCCCAACTTCCTTTGAAATCAATAGCACAAACACGTAACATATCCTCGATTGTCTGGATTATTCTTTCACTTTGGCCATCCGTTTGGGGGTGATAAGCTGTACTCATATTCAGTCTTGTTCCCAAACATTCTTGAAAACTCTTCCAAAATCTTGAATTAAACCTTGGATCTCGATCAGATACGATAGACACTGGAACTCCATGACGAACTACAATTTCTTTTAGGTATATATGGACTAACTTGTCGAGCGAAAATCTTTCATTTATAGGCAGAAAATGAGCTGACTTGGTAAGTCTATCCACTATAACCCAAATGGCATCATGATTAGCCCTTGTCCTTGGTAATCCAACTATGAAATCCATGGTAATATGTTCCCACTTCCATTCTGGAATCTCCAATGGCTGTAGCAATCCGCTTGGTCTCTGATGCTCTGCTTTAACTCTCTGACATGTATAACATTTGCTAACCCATTCCGCAATTTCCCTCTTCATATTTGGCCACCAATAATTCTTTTTTAAATCTCTGTACATTTTGGTACTCCCTGGATGGATGGAATATCTTGAACTATGTGCCTCTTGTAAAATTTCATTCTTTAACTCCGTCACTGGTGGAATCCAAACTCTTGAAGAAAACCTAAGAATACCTTGATCATCTTGTTGCGTGCATAATTCCTCACCTACCAAACTATTTATATCTTGATCCATTACCTCTTTCTGGCATTTCTTTATTTTCTCCAATAACTCCGGTTGGAAAATCATACTGTACACTTTTGCTTCCTCAGGCTTGCAAATTCTAACCTCCAATTCTAATTTCTGAAATTCTTTATATATTTCTTCAGGTACAGATAACACATTTAACCTTTCCTTCCGACTTAACGCATCTGCTACAACATTCGCCTTACCGGGATGATAATTAATCGAGCAATCATAATCCTTAATCAATTTTACCCATCTCCTTTGCCTCATATTAAGTTCCTTCTGGGTAAATATATATTTCAAACTTTTGTGATCCGTGAAAATCTCACACTTTTCTCCATATAAATAATGTCTTCAAATCTTCAAAGCAAAAACTATAGCTGCTAGCTCCAAGTCATGAGTAGGATATTTCTGTTCGTGTGGTTTCAATTGCCTTGATGCATACGCAATCACCTTGTCGTGCTGCATAAGAACACATCCTAATCCTTTGTAGGAAGCATCGCTATAAATTACGAAATTCCCTTGATCGTCTGGAAGTGACAAAACAGGTGTCGTGATTAATCTTCGCTTCAACTCCTGAAAACTTTCTTCGCACTTATCGTTCCATATAAACTTTTCATTCTTTCGTGTAAGCTTTGTTAATGATGTGGCAATCCTTGAGAAATTCTGAACAAATCGACGATAATATCCCGCCAATCCTAGGAAACTTCTTACCTCAGTGGGTGTTCTCGGTCTCTCCCAATTCGTAATTGCTTCGATCTTTATCGGGTCCACTTTGATCCCTTCGTTACTGACTATGTGTCCTAAGAACTGAACTTCCTGTAGCCAAAACTCACACTTCGACAGTTTAGCATATAACTTCTTTTTCCTTAAAATCTCCAAAGCCGTTCTCACATGTTCCACATGATCCTCTTCCGTCTTGGAATAGATTAAAATATCGTCTATAAACACAATAACAAACTTATCCAAATATTCCTTAAAAATTCTATTCATCAGGTCCATAAACGCTGCTGGGGCGTTGGTCAATCCAAAAGACATCACTAAAAACTCGTAATGTCCATACCTTGTTCTGAAAGCTGTCTTTGGTATATCTTCTGGTTTGATTTTCAGTTGATGATGTCCCGATCTTAAATCGATTTTGGAGAAATACTTGGCGCCCTTCAATTGGTCAAACAAATCATCAGTTCTGGGTAACGGATACTTATTCTTAATCGTCAATTTGTTGAGCTCC